>NC_137955.1:21152254-21728619 GCF_963924665.1 Micromys minutus
GTCTGCATGGTATAATAAGCTTTTGTAAGACAACACAGGTTGAACATTTTATACATGGGGAAGATTTTCTATTTGGTTGACTAAGGAGAGCTTCTTTAAGGGAAATGACCTTAAGACCTGGGAAGAATGGCACAAAGAAGAACCAGAATAAACTTTCTTATACTAGAAGTAAGCACGAGGGTAGGTCCTGATGTGTCCCTTGTCTGTGAAGATTCACCCTGGCTCCCCTGGGAAGAGCTTCCCTGGGTTCTCAAGTATGCACAGTAGTTCTGGCGGGCACATACATATTTCTATCCAGGAAAGGAGGAGGCATCCCTCAGAGTATAAAAGAACAGTTTTCCATCTCACTTGAGGTGAGATTGCCCATTAAGTGATTTATGAAGGGCTCAGAGCAGTATGTGTGGACTGGTGTGAAGCTTTCTATTCATAGTAGTGCTTATGTTGGGACTGATATTTGGGATAATCTGCCTACCAAGGTGAAAATTCATGCCAAATGTCTTCATATACTTTTATATACTTTTTACTTGAGTACAAAGATTTTCCTATTACTTTTGCCTTTGATAATAAACGTACCAAGTTTTGATGAAATAAGCATTTTCCAAACAAAAGAAAAGCATGCATCTGATTTGTGTTTTCATTGTGGAACATTAAGAGAATATGGTGGCCATCTTAGGTTGGCTTGGTTTTCTTCTTCTTCATTTACTTTTGAGAGAAGATTGTTTGAACACTGAAAGTCATGTTTTTATACTTCTCCGGTAGCATTTTGACTGCAGTACTAGAGCCTAAAAAACTGAGCTATAAGTAAATATAAGCATGCTCTCATAAAGAGTTAAAATAGTCCTAGGCTAACTCTTTTTTTTTTTCTTTTCAAATAGTTCTTCAAAAACAGCCTGGCAGATAGACCCCGTTGAAAGTATTTTTAAAGCAGAGAGTAAGGCTCTTCCTTCACCAACATTAGTTATAGAGTGTGATGACGGACAAGTCTTTCCAACTCTACTAGACTGGGCAAGCCAGGAAGAGAGTTTACCTAACATCTCTCACAAATAGTTTCTTCATAATTGTTTTACAGTTCTCCAGGAAAGGGTCTGCAGAGCTGTCCCAGTGTTTGTGATAGCTTGAAAGGTTGGCATACACACATACTTTATAGAGAAAAGCTGTGTGGCCAAGAAGAAATTCTCCCTCTGTTGACACTGAGCTGCTTTGATTTTGTCCAGTGCACTCATTAATTAACTGAATTAATATTTATCAAGCACTGAGACAATGGGAGGCCCATGCTCTGTCTTCTATCAGTGTTGCTATGTTAAATGAAAAAGAGTTAAGTGAGAAAGTGAAAATTAGGTAAAGGATAGAAGCAAGCATGAGAAACTCTAAAGAAAACTGAAATGTTCAGATTTGTAATTAAAAAAAACATTGAAATTTTCTCAAGGATATTTATAATTTACAAGAAAATTCCAAAATTCAATGGGCACCAACAGTGCCTCCCAGGTAACTCCTACAGAAACCAGAATGTGATTCGACTTCAAGAGTTCATAGATTACAAATTCTATGAGATGTTACCCTGATATATTCGATATCCATAATGGTATGTGTCCAAAGTCTTCTTGGTTTTCACTAATAGGTAGTAACCACTACACTAGCCCTGCTACACTGTGCAGAAACAAAATTAAGCAATAGGTTCCGCAAGAATGAAATATTTAAAAAGAAGCAAGCTAACAAGAGGAGCCTCGTGCCAGAATGACATCTTGCTAGGCATCTCTGGACAAGTAGAATCCCAGGAACTCAAGGAAGCTGAAGGAATTAGATTCCCACACAAGAGCTGTTTCATAGCACGGGGCCTATTGGGTAGAATTTCCCTCAAAGATTGAATGCTCCTTAAGATGTAGATGTTGTGAAGGAGGTCAAACCACAGAGTGATCTAATAGGAAGTAAAATGATAGAATGTTCCAAAGAGAGATGAAAAAAGATAGGTTGTTCTAAGAGGTAGTGAACCATTCTTTCCATCCCACGGGGAAGCGCCTTATGTTCAGGAAGTAAACAAGTAGCTACAAGAAGTTTCTGGAAATGGCCAGATTCACTAGGCTTCTCTTAGCCAATTTTATATAAGCAGAAAGGGCTGCTGAGAGACACTCATAGGCAGGTCTGAAAGATTCCTAGCTGAACTGCCTGGAAAAAGAGATTTCCCAACCTGCTGAGCCTCCAATGCAGCCTGCTCCAGGTTCCCAGCTTTGGTGAGCCATCGCCCACGCTGGGATCAACTTAGTGATGCAGCAGTCTTTGAATCATTTCTGTTCCATAAGTAACTTCTCACCTGTATTCTTATATGTAACACCAATAAAACTCGCTGGTTCACCAGGTTGGATTTGAGTAGTGTTTCTATCTGAGGTGAGTAGATCTTTGCTCCCTACTCCCCAGAAATAATGTCACATGGCAGGGCCCCAAACATCTGCATGATTCCTCTTTAAAATTCCACACAGCAACAGGGAGTCCAGAAAGGCCATGTAGTTTAGGCAAATAAAATTATACTACTGTGAAGTTATTCTGTTTCTGACCTTCGAAGTGTAAAGTACAAAATGGTACAATATTTACTCTAAGTACGTTAAGGCTTAAATTATTAATTCCCAAGGAACCACTGAAAGCACTAGTCAATAAGAGAAAAAAAAGAAAAAACTCACGGAGGATCGTGTAATAAACACAAAAGAAGTCGGAAAAGGAACAAAAAGGTCAAGTGAAAAAAAAAACAAATAATTAACAGATATCTAGATAGTAACCTAAGCTAAATTGCATCAATAATAATGTGAGGGTGATGAGTGCTGAGGAGGAAGGAGAAGATGAATAAACCTAACTATACTTTCCTCTGAAGGGACATGCTCTGAATCTAAAGACACAAATAATCGGAAGTAGCTGGGTCATAATATTAATATCAGACAGAGCAAACACAAAGGCTGAGACTTGAAAAATAATAAAATGCCATTTGGTAATTAAATGGACTCATCTGGGAGAGTCAGTGTCATAATTAGGAGTGTGCACAGACAACAGAATTCTCCAATTTGTGGAGCAAAAGTATAAATATATCCAGAAAAAAATAGTCAAATTTATTGTTATATTTAAGAATTTTAATAAGGTTTTGGAATAAAAGCAATTAAACATAATTCACTATAAATAAAAACTATAATTCACTATAGAAATGCACTATGGGCTAGTTTTATTTAACTGACATTTATAACTGCAGGGTATGTTATATGTTTAATCTCAGCACTTTTCAGTTCCAGGCTAGCCTGAGCTATATAGCAGGACTTTTCCTTAAAACAACAAAGAAAATAAATGAACAAGACAAAAATCCCCAAACAAATCAACAATAATGAGTGTGTGTGTGTGTGTGTGTGTGTGTGCATGCATGCGGGTGAGGTCAGATATTGGAAAGAGGGAGCAATGTTCTTTGCTTAGGGATTGGCGTGCTTAATATTACTAAGACACACAGTCTGATTGACAGGATTAATATTATTTCAATAAATATTAGAAGAGATTTAGTAAACTAGAAATTTCAAAAACATAGAGAAGTTTCAAATAGGCCAAACATATGTGAATGCAACCAAAAAGTGAGGACTTATCACAGTCTGCTTTTAGTAACTAACAATAAAGCTGCAAAATCAATCCTGCTGGGAGCAGTCAGTGGCAGCTTGGGGTCAGTAGGTAGAACAGAGTTCAGAAATAAGCTATTGTTGGACCAAATCCCATATGTAAGGAATAGAACTTGAAAAACTAAACATGTGTATAAGAATAATAAATATTTACTGCTATGTCATGTGACGTATGAAAATAAGTTCATAATAAATATGTATTTGAATGTAAAAGTCAGACATAAAAATTCTACAAGGAAAGTAAAGAAACAACCAACAAACTCTCAGTAGGACAATCTCTTACTCAGACATAAGATACATGAGTTAGATTTAAATAAACTAAAACTTTGACTCTTCTAAAGACACCATCAGAAGAAAAAAAATGAAAAGAGAATACTTCATTTTAAAATGCTTAAAATAAACATACTGTTAAATCAATGGTGAGACAAAAGCAACTTTAAAATGTGAAAAAGATGTCATGTAGATTTGGATTGGCAGTAAAGACCTTCCTGGTGTCTTTGATAGCCAGAGAGATGAAATTAAGATCACAATGAGATATCATTTCATGTTCATTAGAACATATTAACTGAACATGCCAAGTACCGTGAGTAATTAGAGCTCCTAAGAAGCAAAGACACAAGTCCCTCAAGTTGCACCTCGTCTCCATAGTAGACAGCATCAGGAAAACCCCTGGCATCCAGCAGGAGAGGGGAAAGCAAGATGCTGGTGGCTGCACAGAGAAGTTTCCATGATTCCTGTGTGTCCCCCCAGCGTTCATCTGCTGGGAAACTGGATCCCAAATGTAAGCGTTACGTCTTCTGAGTCAGTCAGTGCTACTTTCACAGAAGTCAGTTCCTGACCAAAGATAAGGGGTTCAGTTCATTCTCTCCTCACTCCCCCTCCCACCTTTCATTCTCCTATTAAATGATATCTTCTGCGTGTCCTCATATTTTGAGAACATTCTCACGGACATGGCTCCTGCATCTTGGATGTCTATGCTTCTGTACCTGTAAGAACTATACACGCTATGTCCCTTCCACAGCCCCAGCCTCAGGTCTTATGTCTCAGCAGTGCTAAGGAATAGAGCAGTGATTCTATTTGGTAGTTTAAAAAGGAATAAAACAGTCGTACATGCAGCAACTTAACAACTCATAGAAAATTTTGTTTTGAGTGAAAAAAAATGCATAAGAGTATGTTGAGTTTTCTATTTGTATAAAATTAAAAATGTGATTAAACTTCTGTAATTAGAAAATATTAGTTACACACATGGAGGTAGGAGCAATCAGTTTATTATTAAGATATGTGAAGGAATTTCTGTGGGGTTACACACATTTTATCTCGTGAGTCATTTTTACATTTGTTTATATAAATATATATAATTCAACAGCACTCTTAAATTATGTTATTTTGTATAAATTATACTTTCTTAATGTTTATTTAAACTGGAGGATTGCCACTATTGTTTAAGCATATCATCTGGACGTGACTCATACTTGTTAGCATAATTATTTAGTATCTATTATAAACAAGGCCAACTTGGACATCTTCCAAAGCTTCAGTCTGGCAGGAAAATAAAAAATGCTCTAAACCCAAATAAGAGTGTTGTGTGAACATTTGAAGAGGAAATTTGCATCGCTTTTGAAGTATACTCCACCTATACCAAGCACAGTACCATCTCTTGAGCACTTCACCCTATCCATGTGATGTAGAATTTTGTCTGACACTGAAAGAATAATTCAGTCTACTCCAAGAGAAGCAAAGGTACACAGTGACCTGGATGTAAGCGCACACAGTATGTGACTAAAGCAAAGGAAGCGTAAGTTTTTGAAATAGTGACCATATAGGCCAACAGAGGTGGGCATAGGAGACTAAGATATGCTAAATCTTTTGGGATGTATTCATTAAGGGCTGGGTAGACTAACAGAAATTTGAACAGTCTTCTTTCCTTTTTGCAGGAAAGATGAGAAAATATAGAAATATCCTTGAGGTTATCTGCACATTCAGATAAGGCCTGGTGAGAGGACATGGAGAGAGGGAACGGGAAGAGGAATGGCTTGAAAAACCACTTAGAATGTAAGTTAATTGCAATTGACCAGTAGGAGGAGAGTAACAGGGATGGTGAGCATCTTGTGGTTTTCATGAGCTGTACAGGGTCCTGAAATGATGGTAAGAATGGGGAGTTTGGTTTCAGGATTACTTGCTTGCATTTGTTCACATCCCTTTTTGCTCCTTCATTTAATCTTACAGAGTCACATTCTCTCTACATTGGCTTGGAGTTGTTCAAGCTTTGCTCTCATTATTAAGTGGCTGTTTAAATCCCACCCCAAACCCATTTCCTGTAGTTATTCAATGACTAATGATCTAAATATTCCCATCGACCAGCCTAGCAGTCTTCCTCTTCTCTTTCCTGTTATTCGTGCTTTTATTGTAAAGCAAAGGCAGCAGCTTCCCAGTGCCTACAAAGGTTTATCATATACACACAAGAGTGAATGGCTTATACAAATATATAAAATTACCTTGTTGTTTTCCTAAACACCAAAGGAGCTAGAAGAACACGGCCAGGCACAGTGGGAACTATCCGTCTAGACAACTGTTTTTATAGCTTGAATAAAACCATAATAGTGGGAGGTGCTGAAAGACAGCCTCCTTCTCATACACTAGGTCCTTGTGAAGCAAGCCACGTGGCAGAAATATAGGCTGTGCTGTGCAGGGAAACTGCTGCTTCTAGCAACCGTTTGTAGCCTGAGGCAAGCAAGTAACACTGCTGTGCCTGCTTCAAGGAGTACATGGAAACCTGAACCGAGCTAGTCACTGATCACATCTTTATCACCTCATGTTTCGACTTTCATTTCAAGATCTTAGAATACATCTTTTGTTTGGGATTAGAAAAATGCATGAGCCAAAGAGACCCAGAGGGTCTACCACACACATATCCACAGCCCACTGATACAGATACCGTTTCACCACCCTTCCCAACCCTTTGGCATCTAGGTTTCCCAGACTCCACAGCTCATGACATATAAAAAAGTCCCTTCATATCTCTGTATCATCTCCTTCATGCCTTTTGGCACCCCTGTGTTCAACACTGTGTCCTGAGCCAAGTTTACAAAGCTATCTGAAATGCATATGGTTTTACTAGGATTAAAATGGAGAAAGAACAAATTGCAACCAGTGAAAACGGTTATTCATTGAATAAAAATAAAAATGTGTATGAGGGTAAAAATATTTTAAATATAATTTAATATAATTCATAATCTGAACTATGAATATTTTCTAAATATATGAAATATAGAGCAGACTATAAAGAATACAAAGGCAACTGCTAAAACTGTGAACTTTGTATATATAAGAATTATTTGTGTTTCTTGTTTATCAATGTAATAGGATATTCTCTGTATTTACATTTCAAATGTTATGTTCCCTTTCTCTCTCTTCCCTTCCCCCTCCCTTTGCTTCCATGAAGATGCTCCCACTCCCAACCACCCACTCCCAACTCACCACCTTGGCATTCCCCTACACTGGGTAAACAAGCCTTCAGTAGACCAAAGGCCTCTTCTCCCACTGACGCCAGACAATGCTATCCTCTGCTACATATGTACCTGGAGCCATGGGTCTCTCCATGTGTACTCATAGCTTGGTGTTTTAGTCCCTGAGATCTCTGGGGGATTTCATTGGTTGACAGTGTTGTTCTTCCCATGGGGTTGCAGACCCTTTCAGCTCCTTCACTGCCTTCTCTAGCTCCTCCATGGGAGTCCCCGTGTTCAGTCTGATGATTAGCTGCAAGCATCCTCATCTGTACTAGTATGACTCTGGCAGAGCCTCTGAGGAGGCATCCATGTCTGGCTCCTGCCAATAAGCACTTCTTGGCATCAGCAACAGTGCTTGGCTTTGGTGGCTGCATATGGGATGGATCCCCAGGTGAGGCAGTGTCTGGATGATCTTTTCCTCAGTCCCTACGCCTCTATTTGCCCCTGTATTTTCTCCTGTATTTTATTCTCTCTTTTAAGAAGTACTGAAGTATCCACATTTTGGTCTTCCTTGTTTTTGAGCTTCATAAGGTCTGTGAATTGTTTCTTGGGTATTCTGAGATATTGGGCTATTATCTGCTTATCAGAGAGTTCATACCATGTGAGGGATTTTTTTGCGGGGGAACTGGGTTACCTCACTCAGGATGATATTTTCTATTACCAACTCCACATCAGATAGAGGCCTAATATCTAAGAACTACAAAAAACTCAAAAAGCTAGACAGCAGAGAATCAAATAACCCTATTAAAAATGGGGTACAGAGCTAAACAAAACGTTCTCAGTTGAGGAATATCGAATGGCTGAGAAATATCTGAGGAAGTGATCGACATCCTTAGCCATCAGGGAAATGCAAATCAAAACAACCCTAAGATTCCACCTCACACCAGTCAGATTGGCCAAGATCCAAAACTCAGATGACAACAGATGCTGGCGAGGTTTCAGAGAAAAAGGAACCCTTCTCCACTGTTGGTGGGGTTGCAAACTAATACAACCACTCTGGAAATCAGCCTGGTGATACCTCAGAAAATTGGACATAATACTACCTGAAGACCCAGCTATTCCACTTCTGGGAATATACCCCAGAGACACCTTAGTACACAACAAAGATATATGCACCACAATGTTCATAGCAGCTCTATTTATAATAGCCAGAAGCTGGAAAGAACCCAGATGTCCTTCAGAAGATGAATGGATACAAAAATTGTGGTACATTTACACAATGGAATACTACTCAGCCACCAGAAACAATGACTTGACCAAATTCTTAAGAAAATGGCTGCATCTAGAGAATATCATTCTGAGTGAGATAACCCAGTCACAAAAGAACAGACATAATATGCAGTCACTGATAATGGGATGCTAACTCCAGAGGCTCGCACTGCCCCAGAAACAACTCACAGACTGTATGAAGTCCAAGAAATAAAGAAAACAAAACAAAACAAGACAAATAAATCTCTATACAACAAGAAAACTTTGACTATTTCCATGTTACATTTTGTTTTACATGTACTTTATGCTCATTGTAACTATTAAGTTTTTAATGCATACTATCAAACCTTTAAAAAAAATCAAGTACTGACTAAAAAATATATTCATACAGTTTTATGTAAAAATTATTTTAAAATCTGAAAAAAGGTATTGACAAAAAATGTATTGTATAATTTTATGCAAACAATGCTTAAAATCTGTACATTTATCTTTGTTTTGTAAAATAAAGTTGTTAAAAAAAAAGAATTTCATGAAGGTGTTGTTTTTAATACCTGAATAGTACTCCATTGGGTAAATGTACCAAATTTTCTGTATCCATTCCTTTGCTAAAGAACATCTTGGTTCTTTCCATATAAATGAGGCTGCTGTGAACATGGTGGAGCATGTGCCCTTGTTATATGTTGGAGGATTTGGGGGGTATATGCCCAGGAGTGGCATAACTGGGTCCTCAGCAATATCCAATTTTCTGAGAAATTTTCAGACTGATTTCCAGAGTGGTTGTACCAGCTTTCAATACCACCAAGAGTGGAGGAATGTTCCTCTTTCTCCACATCATGGACAGCATCTGCTGTCACATGAGTTTTGATCATAGCCATTCTAACTGGTGTGAGGTGGAATCTCAGGGTTGTTTTGATTTGCATTTCTCTGATGACTAGGAATGCCGAGCATTTCTTTAGGTCTTCTCATGCTTTCAGTATTCCTCAATTGAGAATTTTTTGTTTAGCTCTCTCCCCTATTTTTTAACAGTTATTTGATTCTCTGGAGTCTAACTTCTTGAGTTCTTTGTATACATTGGATATTAGCCCTCTATCAGATGTAAGATTGGCAAAGATCTTTTTCCCAATCTGTTTGTAGCTGTTTTGTCCTATTTACAGTGTCCTTTGCCTTACAGAAGCTTTGCAGTTTTTTGAGGTCCCATTTGTCAATTCTTGATCTTAGAGCATAAGCCATTGGTCTTCTGTTCAGGAAAATTTCCCCTGTGCCTAGGTCTTCTAAGAGACCCCACTTTCTCTTCTGTTAGTTTCAGTGTACCTGGTTGTATGTGGAAGTCTTTGGTCCACTTGGACTTGAGCTTTGTACAAGGAGATAAGAACAGATCTATTTTCATTCTTCTACATGCTGACTGCCAGTTGAACCAGCACCATTTGTTGAAAATGCTATCTTTTTTTCCCATTGAATGTTTTTAGCTCCTTTGTCAAAGATCAAGTGTACTTAAGTGCTTCTTAAAGCCATTTTTTGTAACTATACATTTATATAGGATAATTTCAGCAAGAAAAAACTTCAGAGAATATTTAAGATTCAACGACTAGGTGTCTTATTAATTTATCTTTAAAATAATTAAGTTGTTTATTATTCAATTTAATTCTGAATCTACTTAACTTATTTAATGAGAAATGAGTAATTATGTAGCTATAACGTATCAAGATTTTCATGTTTGGAGAAATACCTAATTAATAATCCAAAGAAAATCTATGCATTGTTAAATTTGAATCAGAAATATTGGTAAGCATTCATCTGAGGATGTTTTCTAGTGGCATTGGCACTCCAGTGCAAGCATACATGTACTGAATTTCCATTTTAAATTTCATTTTGCAATAGAAATGTAAAAGAGAAGAAACTTAGTTCTCGGAAAAACAGTTAATTTCAGACCAGGAGCAGAATAAAAGGCTAGGGTATTCAAAAGCAATAAAGTGATCAAAGACTAATGGGAGCATGTCAAAAGGACATTCTTTTAGAGCTTTCTCTTGACCAGATTGGATCTCCATCAGTCTGTTATGACACCGAAAAGCGTACAAAAACAACAGAGGCAATTTTGAAAAAAAGTGTCAACAAATGGGATCATCCATTTTTTCCATCTATAATACAATAATCTAGCTACATAGATTTATAGTCAAAGGATGCTAAAATCTGGGTGTGGCACTGTGGAAATGTACAACATCCACACTTAAAGTATCATTTATAGGCTATTTGCTAAACATATAAAGGAAGACGTATAAGTTTTGCAAAAGAGAATTTAAGGTCATCAGTTTGTGAAAATCATTAAACAAGAGTTTATTTCACAATTTAACCTGATAGTTTATGCTCTACAGCCCGATGTATTCCATATTAAATTTCTCTTGTATTTTAATCTTGATAGAAAGTTCGTGCTGAACCCAAGCTCATGAAAGAAATTGGACATATTCAAATTATTGGACACTTTGCAGGACAATTAGCCTAGATTCTTAGAAAAGTCACTGCTATAAAAAGTAAGACTAAAAGGCAAGGTGGTTACTCTAAATTAGGAGATATTAAAGATTTAAAAACTCCTACGCCATTTGTGAGTTGACTATAGAAAACTAGATATGACAGTAAAATTACACTGCTTTTAAAAATGTTATTAATCATGGCAAGACCAGGTTGAAATTTTAGTAACAAAGGATTATAATCAACTCATTTTCAAATAGCTTAGAAAGAATAAAAATAGCATAAGTTGGTGAATCTCAACAAATCATATCGAATATTTATGGTGCAATCAAAAGATAGATACACTGTGACGCAGAATGAATATACAATGGCACAGAACATCCTGATTCCAAAAGGCAAGATGGGGGCATAGTAAAGAAAATAGAAATGGTGCAAAATAAAGAGCAAGCAAGGCAACATCTGTAGCTCTTTCTATGGCATCAACAGCTCTGATGCCATCTGGACTCTGAGGTTTAGAAACCCCCTTCTTTCAGCTCTATTGCCTGTAGAACTTGAAAGGTTTTCCCTTAAAATGGATCCACCCAGTGCCTGTAGCTTTCCATGGTGAATATCCTCCAGTGCTGGAATCTCTACTATCTTCACTGCAACTTAGGCTTCACCACCGCAGCTTTGCGCACGGCATTCTCGGGAGCTCCACGCAGAGCATCTGCTCCTCATTGCCTGGCTTCTGAGGCTTTCTCTCACCTTGAAGCAGGTTTCCATGACCCTTCACCCTCATTCTCGGTGCCAGCAAACCAGCCCTGTGCAGATGAAAACATCAAGTTCAACCAATGGCTTGAGCTGGTGCCTCAGCTTATTTGAATCACAGCTGTAGAAATCTCTGAGTAACCAAGATTTATCTATCCAATTTCATTTTATTGGGCACGTACATGATTTTTTTTATTATTGTACAGTAGAAACTCAACAAATGAAAATTACTAATACATGTTTCAGCATAGACTGGGTACTAATAATGCCTTCTAGTCTAGGAACATACAATGATATGAATTGATGTGAATATAGAAAAGCCAGGGAAACAATCATATGCAAAACTCTATAATGACTATAATAACGAAGAGAAACTGAGATTTTATTTGCATTTTCTTATTGTTTTGCATTTATTTGCATTACCACAATACATCTCAGAATAGCTACATTTTCTTCTGGGAAATATCTCAGTGAGACCAGCTGCTATGCAGATTTCCAAAAGGCCTGAGAAGGCACAGTTCTCCCCCACAGGTCACTTTCTCTAATACCTCTTACTGTCCAAACCTCTCAAAAGCCCAAGCTGTCTTTTATTGTTCTTTGCAGCCTTGTGACTACCATGGGGAGAGTTTCATCAGGTGTCAATAAAACACTTGCTGGTTGTTTTCTAATTAGGGAGGATCTGTTCTTTTCACCTCAAGAAACCACTTAGGGGACAACAGAAACAAGCAATCACATTGATTGACTCTAATTGACTTGGATGTCAATGAAACTGCTTGCAGCCCTCTTGCTTATTTAAATTTAAATCAGGGTGACACTAAAGCAGTTGTTTTTTGGGGTTTTTTTTGTTTGTTTGTTTGTTTTGTTTTTAATCCTTTCTGGCCACCCTGTCTCTTCACATGTTCTCATGAGCCACTGTTTTTGTTTGTTTGTTTGTGGTATTTTTATCTGAAAGCCTCTTAACCCACCATGGGTAAAGTTGGGTAGGGGGGTCTCACGATCCTTATTCCTCACCCCATGTTCATGGACAAGGAACTCACTTCACCGAGTCTATAACACAGTAATTAGATTTGACATTTACTTATGCTATGATTACAACCAGCAAGGTCTTATCTTGCAGCAGAGAATTATTTGTATCACTCTTGGCTCTAATTTCTCCTCACAGCAGCTGAAAGCAGCCTTTATTTTTAATAAGAGTTTAAAGATGGGATTGGTCCAACCAGTGTTGTAAAGCCTCAAAGGCAGCAAATACTTACTCTCTAAAATGTAAAATTAAAGTTTGGTATTTTGGGTGTTTGGATACAATTTTCCGGTCATATGACCAATTGGATTGAGGTGGATGACTTTACTTTTTATTATGAACAGTGTCTTGATGAATCAGTGAGCCAAATGATGTCCCTATTCTCCCAAGCGGGGTGGTCTAAACTTTATTGTATCTTTCTGTATGTAAATTTTCAAACTGTCAAATCTGAACTCTCAGGAAGTATAGAGAATTTTGGATCAGTGCATGATACTAACCTGCAAAAAAAGAAAAAAAAAAAGTTCTGTCTGCATTGTTTCCAGAAGACAGCACACCAAACTGCTTGTCCAGGAACAATCGAGAAGTTGCCAAGAAATGCTTCTACAATTCTACATGTGCTTTCTTCTTTTGAGTTGCATGCATTATAGTCCCATGAACACTGAGATGGGAGAGAGGCTCTTAGCCGAGAGAGAATGTGTCAGAGAGCGTGGCATGAGAAATAATTACTTTAAACCACCATTCTCATCCTCAATTTTTTATGCAAAAAGAATCCAAGGTGAAACTGAGCACTGAGAAACAAATATCTCTGGGTAAATGTCAGTGATGGGCAGGGGCAGGCACACTCCAGGGAAGGGAAGACAGAAGGCACTTGAATAGAAAAAAGCCAGCACCTCTATTTGTTTCTTATTGGTTATTTTATTTATCTACATTTCAAATGTTATCCCCCTTCCTGGTTTCACCTCAGCAAACCCCCTACCCCATTTCATTTTCCCCTGCTTCTATGAGGGTGCTCCACCACCCACCTACTCTTGCCTCTCCCCTCTAGCATCCTTCTACACTGGGGCATCAAGCCTTCACAGGACCAAGGGCCTCTCCTCCCAGTGATGCCCAACATGGCCATTCTCTGCTATATATGCGGCTGGAGCCATAGGTCTCTCTGTGTGTACTCTTTGGTTGGTGGTTTAGTCCCTGGGAGCTCTGGAGAGATATTGTTGTTCTTCCTATAGGGTTCAAACCCCTTCAGCTCCTTCAGTCCTTTCTCTAAACTCTTTCATTGGGGTCCCTATGCTCAGTCCAATGTTTGACTCTGGATATCGGAATCTGAATTGGTCAGGCTTTGGCAGAGCCTCTCAGTAGACAGCTATACCAAGCTTCTGTAAGCAAGCACTTCTCGGCATCAGCAACACTGTCTGGGTTTGCTGTCTGCAGATGGGATGGATCCCTAGGTGGGGCAATCTCTGGATAGCCTTTCCTTCAGTCTCTGCTCTATTTTTGTCCCTGCATTCCCTTTAGACAGGAGCAATTGAGTGAGATAACCTAGTCACAAAAGAACACACATGGTATGCACTTAGTGATAAGTGGATATTAGAAACAAAAGCTCAGAATACCCATGATACAACCTACACTCCATATGAAGCTCAAGAAGAAGGAAGTCCAAAGTGTGAATGCTTCAATTCTTTGAAGGGGGAACAAAATAGTCATGGAAGGTAAAGGGAGGAAGGATCCAGGAAGGAGAGAGAAGGGGGAGGGAAAGGGGGTAGGATCAGGTGTGGGAAAGAGACAGGGGGTGAAGGAGAAGTTCAAATGGTCAGGAAATTTAGTAGAGGTGTGCCGCAGTGAGGGATAGAGAACTGGGGATAACTACTAGAAAGTCCCAGATACCAGGAAAGCAAAAGACTCCCAGGACCCAACAGGGATGATATTAGCTGAAATACCCAATAAAGGGAGACCATATCCAGACATTAGGCACAGCTAATGGTCCGGCTGCCTTTACCCATGTCCCCACCTCACCCCCATTTTTTTAAACAAACAGAACCATGTCTTTCTCTGTTGGTTTACTCCAGAGATTCTCAATTGTATTTATTTTTCAAACTGTGGTATTTCACTACCAACTTTAGCAACACTGAACATTCTAAAAATAAATGTAACGTCAGAACAAAGGCTGGGTAGCGGTACTATCCTGCTTAGAGTGAGTGATTCTCGTTTATGTAGTATGAGAGGAGTAATTCAGGAGTACCTGGTGAAACAGCATAAAGACAAAGGAAGAAGAGGCACGGGTCACTTTCCACAGAATACATTGTCTGGGTAAGCCTTTGAGAGGGAGGGTTCATGGTGTACCAGAATTCTTCAGAAGATCTACATATGCATGTCCACCTGAATGCTCTTGACTATCTATGTATGTGTGTGCACATACCATTTTCTGGTAAAAGAATTTGTAGCTTCAATCCATTATCAAAGGGACCCATAACTTCACCCCAAATTTTCTAAACCACTTGTTCATTAGATGCTTGTATTGGCATTAAAAGGGGTATCAAATATTCCCTAAAAATATTTTCAACAGTCTTTTTACTTTTTCTCTCTCAAAATATCACAATCCTCCCTCCAGATCACTAATACTTGAATTACCATATCTACTTAGTTTGTGAATAACAAAAATGATCAAGGGATGTTATCTTGCCTTTCCCTGCTGAAGTACATGACAGCCTTAAGCTGGGAAACAAAAGGTTAATTTTGTCTTCTGCCCATAGAACAAAATCAAAATCACTGTTGATGCAGGCACTCCACTTCGCCAAAAACCAAAGTGGTTTCTGAGAAATCTCTTGCCACACTGAAGAGTGAATGATTAGACCACTCATGATTAGAGAAATCAGATTAATTGGTTCAGAGTGTGATGTGAGAGCACACTCCTTAATGAAGGCAGCTGCAGTGTAGATGTACACAATGTAGATCCAGAATGGTTCAGGAAACCAGGTTGTGTCTCTCAAAACATGTTTAGAAAATGGGATAAATCTCTAAAGGTCGGCAGCTTTAAGCCTGCCACTTTTGATGAGTTAATTTTATATGGGGTAAAGGTTATGGAACAGGAAGACAATTCCAGTGAGCACAAACCCTAGAATATCATCTAGAAAACAGAAACATGAGACAAAACAGAAATGCAGGACCCAATCTCTAGCCATGTTCTACAAGGATTTTATAATTCTGTCCAGATGTTTACTGGAGAAGATTGAGAATTGGAAAACAATTACATAATCCTAAAAATTCTGTTTTGGACACAATTGGAAAGCATATTACACCATTGTCCTTAAGGGATACTGTCAACTTCTTCATCCTATATTTGGGACATCTGGATGTATTTTTCCTTTTTGAGGCCCAAAGGTACCTTCCTATTCATAAGAGAACAAATTTCAAAGTTATAGGTCAGACAACATTTGACTTCTAGAGGTCTGACTGACAGGGAATGTTTAGAATAAGCCAGAGTGTTTTCTGGTTCGTGGATAGGCTTTGTGAAGGGTGGAAACTCCACACACCATGATTTGGGGGTTCTCAGAAGAGTGTGCACATGACAACCAGGGAATCTATTTCCAAAATGACAACCAAGAGAAGAAGAAATTTTAGATTTTATTCATTAATCATTGAAATTACCAGTACCCAGTTCACAGGTTAGATGTCTCTTGGATATTCTATGATTTCACACCAAAGCATTTCTAAGGAAGTTAGGAATCCATCTATAACCTTAAATAACACATAATTTTTTTTGTCATCAAGTGATTAGTAATTATCCTTGCTGTGTCTTCTCATCTATTTTTTCTCCCTCCCAGTAAGCATGCAAAAACAAGACTGGCTTCCTATATTTAAGCTTGTAAAACATTATGCTTATTTTTTTAAAGACAGGAAAAAATCAATCCAACCCACTAAACACACTCAGATGTGTATGCACATTCAAAGGATATAAACATGTCAGGCTCATGTCCTTCTCCTTTATCTATAACTTGAAGAAAGAAACTTCTGTGGAAAGGGTTCCAAAGTAGTTAGCCAGTCTTGCACCAAGTTAACAGAATTATTTACTGTGTTTTCGTAGACCTGGGATTTTGGAGTCTAACTCTTTTGCTAACTTGGGATTATGGATGTGACAGAAAGTCCTGGGTTTTTATTGCAGCAGACAGAATACTGTGCCCCAGAGATATGTATCATAATCCTCAAGCCTTTTATGAGTATTTTATGTAGCAATATGAAATTAACATAGCGAATATAATTAAAGCTGCTAGTCATCTGGCCTGAAGAAAAAGGGGGTGATAAACCCAATTATGTAGATGTATGATCAGAAGGGTCTTTTAAAAAAGGAATGTAGAATACTAGAGGGGTCTGCAGTTAAGAACTTAACTTGTAACACATGGCTTTAAAAACAAAGAGGATGTGGCCAATAGGTGTGACCAGCCTTTAACCTAGTAAGTGCACAGACTTGATTTCCTATAGAGCCTGGATATTAAAGTCTTGACAACTCCTTTATTTTGAATAGTGAGACCCATTCTAACATCTCATGAAAAGAATTTTATGACTTTTAAAAAATATGTTTTGTCATTACTAATCCTGAATAAAATTGAAATTCAATAAAATTTGAAAACTAATTCATCAGACTGTTTACATCCTTCATTTTTTCCCTTTTTACAGTAATTAAAAAAAAAACTAATCTGCTTATCTTTAAGTGGGGGGAGGTTTTGGCATATTCTCAGGCTTTTTCTTTCATTGTTCCTCATAGGTGAGGAACGTTTTACCTGTCTTAGAGAAGAGATGCTTGGAATAGAATGTCAGTTAGATGGGCCCCAGACCAGGGAAAGTAATGATGTTCAAGTCAAAGCTCTGGATATTTGAGTGGAAGGCAGATTTTAATAGAAAAATACAAGTTTCATCTCAAAGAGGATAAACAATACTTTATTCCAGAGCCATGCCCTTGGAACATGGATTTAAGTTTCTTCATGGGAACAGTTTGATAAAGTTTTAAGGACAGATCCAAGAAAGTCATAGATGAGTGTGCTTTTTAAATACATTAGATACGTAGTTAGGTAAAGTGGAGAGATCTCTGCTATAGGGTTCTTTTTGGCCAGTGGAAGCTATTAGTCTGTTAATACCTTCAGAAAGGATTTATTTGTTCATTGACGGGATGTTAGGTGAGACACCAAGTAAGGAAAGAAATGGCTATTAACAAGGTTAAGACCAGCAAGAATTTATGAGATTTGACTCTGGATCTGCAGAGCTCAATCCTCTCTATAATCTTCCTGTCTATAATCACTGACACTCTGAGAATCATCCTCTCATGGAAAGCTCCATTATTTTCAGGAACTTTTCTTCACACTGGAACAGGCAGGAAACAGATGCTCTCTGAAGAAAGTGCACATCCCACCATCTGCTGTGAGGGAATCTGTTTGCACTGTGTCCTCAGCATACAAACTGGTTTAATGTTGTTGAATCTTGATGCGATACTCAGGCATTGTACAAAGAAAAATAATACTGAGAGATTGGGCTCCACTCTGCTGTTTTTTTTTCCTCCGGGAAGAATTCCATCAAGATTCGGCTCTTTGTCCTTTGCCTGCAGATGTGCGGTTGATGTTCTAAAATGATTACCAAGTTGTTCACCCACCCCTACCCCTGACTCTCTCTGCTGGATATAATCATCACCACATTCTTTAGCCTTAAACTTTGTGCTCTCTTCTCTTCAAAGATGAAGAGTCTTTTCATTTTCTTTACACCATAAAAACATGCCATGCCACCATTTCTGTATTATTCTCAGAGATTTGACCTTCCTAATTAATGTAACTCATAGTCAGTGGAGCTAGCAATCTCTGCTTCCACATGAAGGAGGTTGGAAGTTAAGCACCTCTTTTATTTCTGTTTCTCATTTGACTTTGTTTAGTTCTCTGTTTAGACCTTTTGGTAATTTGGCTTTTCTTTTCTTGCTGTGTTTTAAACTTTGTTGGTATATTTTTGGACACATCTGCACACACTCATCTGAGCCTGCATTTGATTGCCATGTTTTCAGGCACCTTCAATGTTACTAACACCCGACTCATCATCCTTCTTTATGTGTAGTGAATATTAGTTTCTTTAAACACCCAGTTACGATCTAGTTCCATCCACTTGTCTAAGAATTTCGTGAAGGCATTGCTTCTAATAGCTGAGTAGTGAGTAGTACTCCATTATATAAGTGTACCACATTTTCTGTATCAATTCCTTTGTTGAAGGACATCTTGGTTCTTTCCAGCTTCTGGCTATGATAGACAAGGCTGCTATGAACATAGAGGAGCATGAGTCTTTGTTAAATGTTGGAGCATTTTTGGGTATATGCCCAGGAGTGGAATAACTAGATCTTCAGGTACTACTATGTCCAATTTTCTGAGAAACCTCCAGACTGACTTTCAGAGTGGCTGTACCAGCTTGCAACACCACCAAGAATCGAGGAGTGTTCATCTTTCTCCACATTCTCGCCAGCATCTGCTCTCTCCTGAGTTTTGAACTTAGCCATTCTGACTGGTGTGAGGTGGAATCTCAGGGTTGTTTTGCTTTGCATTTCCATGATCACTGGGGATATTGAACATTTCTTTAGATGCTTCTCAGCCATTTGGTATTCCTCAGTTGAGAACCCATTTTTAACAGAATTATTTGATTTTCTGGAGTCTAACTTCTTGAGTTCTTTGTATATATTGGATATTAGCTCTCTATCAGATGTAGAATTGGCAAGGATCTTTTCCCATTTTGTTAGCTGCTATTTTGTCCTATTGGCAGTGTTCTTTGACTTACAGAATCTTTGTAATTTTATGAGGTTCCACTAGTCAATTCTTGATCTTAAAGCATAAGCCAACGGTACTCTGCTCAGGAAATTTTCCCCAATGCCCATGTGCTTGAGGCTTTCCCCCTCTTTCTCTTCTATTAGATTCAGTGTACCTGGTTTTATGTGGAAGTCTTTGGTCCACTTGGACTTTAGCTTTGTACAAGGAGATAAGAATGCATCAATTTGCATTCTTCTACATGCTGACCTCCAGTTGGACCTGCACCATTCGTTGAAAATCCTATCTTTTTTTCCACTTGATGGGTTTTGCTCCTTTGTCAATAATCAAGTGACCATAGGTGTGTGGCTTTATTTCTGGGTCTTCAATTCTATTCCATTGATCTACCTGCTTGTCTCTGAACAAATACCATACAGTTTTTATCACTATTGTTCTGTAATCCTAAGTGAGCTAACCCAATCACAAAAACCACACATGGTATGCACTCACTGAAAAGTAGATATTAGCCCAAAAGCTTGAATTACCCAAGATATGATTCACAGACCACATGAAGCTCAAGAACAAGGAAGAACAAAGTGCAGATACTTCAGTCCTTCTCGGATGGGGTAACAAAAATATCCACAGGAGGAAATACAGAGACAAAGTTTGAAGCAGAGACTGAAGCAAAGGCCATCCAGAGACTGCCTCACCTGGAGCTCTGGCCCATATACAGCCACCAAACCTGGACAATATTGCTGATCCCAAGAAGTGCATGCTGACAGGAGCCTGATATAGCTGTATCCTGAGAGGCTCTGCCAGATCATAACAAATACAGAGGTGGATGCTGACAGCCAACCATCCTATTTCTACAATATTCCTGTAAACAGTTCTCTTTAGTTTAGATCTTCTAAGTATGGTAAAGTCACCTAGTAGTCTGATGTGTTAAATAAGACTCTGCAAATCAGTTATAGTACTGTTTAGATGGTTTATCTGATCCTGATTTAACTTTGGCACCTGGTATCTGTCTAGAAAGTTGTCTATTTTCTCTAGACTTTCCAGTTTTGTTGAGTATAGGCTTTTGTAGTAGGATCTGATGATTTCTTGAATTTCCTCAGTTTCTGTTGTCATGTCTCCCCTTTTATTTCTGATTTTGTTAATATGGATACTCTCTCTGTACCCTCTAGTTAGCCTGGCTAAGGGTTTATTAACCTTTTCGATTTTCTCAAAGAACCAGCTCCTGGTTTTGTTGATTCTTTGTATAGTTCTTTGTGTCTCTACTTGGTTGATTTCAGCTCTGAGTTTGATTATTACCTGCCATCTTCTTCTCTTGGGTGTATCTGCTTCTGCTTATTCTAGAGCTTCAAAGGTGTGCTGTCAAGCTCTCTCCAATTTCTTTTTGAAGGCACTCAAGGTATGAGTTTTCTTCTCAGTACTGCTTTCATTGCATCTCATAAGTTTGGGTATGTTGTGCCTTCATTGTCATTAAATTCTAAAAATTTCCTATTTTCTTTATTTTTTCCTTGACCCTGTTATCAGTTGTCAGCTTCCATGTTTATGTGGGCTTTTTGCTGTTTTTTGTTGTTATTAAAGACCAGCCTTAGTCCATGGTGAGCTGATAGGATGCATGGGAGTATTTTGATCTTCTTATATCCGTAGAGGCCTGTTTTGTGACTGACTATATGGTCAATTTTGGAGAACGTACTGTGAGGTATTGAGAAGAAGGTATTTTGTTTTGTTTTGTTTTAGGATGACATGTTTTATAGATGTCTATTAAATCCATTTGGTTCAAAACCTCTTTTTGTTTTACTGTGACTCTTCAGTTTCTGCTTTCATGATCTGTCCACAGATAAGAGTTGGGTGTTGAAGTCTCTCACTAGTATTATGTGTGGTGGAATGTATATTTTGAGCTTTAGTAGAGTTTCTTTTATGGATGTGGTACCCTTGTATTTAGAGCACAAATGTTCAGGATTGAAAGTTCATCTTTATAAATTTTTTTCCTTTGATGAGTAAAAAGAATCCTTCCTTGTCTTTTTTGATAACTTTTGGCTGAAAATAAATTTTATTCGATATTAGAACAGTTACTACAACTTGTTTCCTGGGACCATTTGCTTGGAAAATTTCTCCCAGCCTTTTACTCTGAGATAGTGTCTGTCTTTGTCTCTGAGATTAGTTTCCTGTATGCAGCAAAATACTGGATCCTGTTTATATATCCAGTCTGATAGCCTATGTCTTTTTAGGGGGGAAATTGAGTCCGTTGATGTTACGAGATATTAAAAAAAGATTATTTTCTTTGTTTTCCTAGGGTGTATTTTCCCTCCTTGTGCTGGATTTTCCATCTATTATTCTTTGTTGAGCTGGGTTTATAGACAGATATTGTGTAAATTTGGTCTTGTCCTAGAATATCTTGATTTTTCCATCTATGGATTTTTGTGTTTGCTGGATATATTAGCCTGGGCTGGCATTTGTGTTCCCTTAGGGTCTGTATGACATCTGTCCAGGATCTTCTAGCTTTCATAGTCTTTGTTGAGAAGTCTGGTGTAATTCTGATCAGTGTGCCTTCATATGTTACTTGTCCTTTTTTTCCTTACAGCTTTTAGTATTCTTTAGTATTCTTTTTTTTTTTTTAACATTCAGTGTTTTATCTATTATGTATCAGGAGGAGTTTCTTTTCTGGTCCAATCTATTTGAAATTCTGTAGGCTTCTTGTATGTTCATGGTCATCTCATTTTTAAGGTTAGGGATGTTTTCTTCTATAATTTTGTTGAAGATATTTACTGGGTCTTTTAGTTGGGAGTCTTCACTCTCTTCTACACCTATTATCCTTAGGTTTGGTCTTCTCATTGTGTCCTGGACATCCTGGATGTTTTGGGTTAGGAGCTTTTTGATTTTCACATTTTTCTCTGACTCGTGTCAATGTTTTTATGTTATCTTCTGCCCCTGAGATCTTCTCTTCCATCTCTTACATTCTGTTGGTGATGCTTGTGTCTATGACTCCTGATCTGTTTCCTAGGTTTTCTATCTCCAGGGTTGTCTCTTTTTGTGACTTCTTTACTTTTTCTATTTCCATTTTCAATTCTTTCACCTGTTTACTTATGTTTTCCTGTAGCTCTTTAAGTGATTTTTGTGTTTCCTCTTTAAGGGCTTCAACTTGTTTAAGTGTGTTCTCCTGTAATTCTTTAAGAGTGTTATTCATGTGCTACTTAAGGACCTCCATCACCTCCATGAAGTATGATTATAAGTTCATATCTTGTTTTTCTGGTGTGTTGGGATATCCAGTACTTGCTGTGGTGAGAGAACTGGGTTCTGAGGTTGCCAGGCTGTCTTGGTTTCCATTGCTTAGGTGCTTGAGCTTTCCTCTTGCCATCTTGTTATCTGTGTTGTTAGGTGACCTTGTTGTCTCTGACTGGAACTTGTCTCTCCTGTGGGTCTGAGGGCCCATGGGCTCTGGAAGGAGATTGCTCCTGGGTGTTCAGCTCTCTGCAGGCAGGCAGTGAGTTCTGACAGCAGTAGCCCAGCTCTGTTTCTGGGCTGGAACAGACTGTTCCCAGACAGCACCATGTTACCTAAGCCCCAAGGGTTCCCAGCAGTCTCTTCCTGTATAGTCAGTGAAGGGTGGGAGTTGGGGTTCACCCATGGGCTCACTTGTGGGCTCAGGTGGGAGAGTGCTCCTGAGGCTCTTCTGGGTACTCAGCAGTCTACGGGCCCTGTGTTCTGATGGCGGTGACCTGGCTCTGTTGTAAATTAAATTTGACAAAGTATCAAGAGAACTTTAGGATTTAGTAAAAACTGGATAAAATTTAAATGTAAATGAAATAAACAAAGTTAATATGCCAATATTGATTAATTCATATACCTTTACACTACTAATTCAATTGTAGTAAACTTTTGACCTAATAAGCAAAATTCCGGTTTTTCTCAAGCTATATCTTAGAAATATTATAAATGGCTCACACAGTTTTCATTGATAATTCACAGAGCACCTGTTAGCAAGAAAATAGAAAAGAAGATATTCCTAAAGATATAAACTTACTCTACTACAGAAAGCGGAGACTAAAGTTTCTTCAGAAAATTACGCACTGTTATGTAAAGAACACATTTTTAATGTCAAAATATAGCACAAAGAGCTTATTATATGGAAGAGCTTTCAACTTTTGCAGCCACAAGAGTGCTATTAGGATCTACATCTGCTGTGAGCTTTAAGGAACTCTGTACTCCCTTAGGATCAGAAAGTGCACAAGTCCGTTCAGTTAATGCTGAATCCAAGAAGAGAACATGAACCAACCAGATTGGGTGAAAGAGTCAGTAAAGGGAGACAATTAGAAGAGTCTGGAAAAAAAATCTTGACAACTGTTTAAAAATAAGAATAGACAGTAAATGAAAGAAACATCACTCAAAGGAAGAGCTCTGTGGATACCCAACGCTTCTATGCAGCTGCTCTGGTTGCTTTTCAAAGTGAGAGCCAAGGAAATAACTCTGAGAGCTATTCTCGACTTGAAATGGGGAATACAATCTCTGGCAACTTACAAGATCACTTTGTGTTGATTATCAGCGCTGAGGAATTTCAAATAAGCTGGAACTTGCCTGAACTGTCCAGATGCTAAAACTGGCCCAAGTGTGTTCACACTGTGGAGTACTTTGCATCCTTGTTTGTGAGTTGTCTTTGTATAACTCCTAACTTTTCATTTTAAATCTTTTGCGCAGCTACTAAATTCTCTCTTGAAACAATTTATTTTCCCCAGTTTTTGTTTTTGTTTTTATTTTTATTTTTTTGCTTTTTGTTTAAAACATAAATCTAATTTAATGGTTGAAAGAGATTCCACCCAGTGGGTATTTCTTATTGGCAGGTTTCATTTATAGAAGACTAAACAGAATAAACAACTTCTTGGACCTTACCAAGTCAGGGAAGCAAGAGACAACATAGTGTTACATTGTATCCAGAACTAAACTGTAGAGAATTTTTTTTCTTTCATATATAAAATATAGGGTAACATATTTTTCTCCCTTTGCCTAAAAGTTTAAATAATAAGAGTCTTACGTGTGAATTAATAAAACTAAATTAAAATTAGTTAAAGTAAAATAAGTTTGTCCTTATTTCCATTTTGTATAGGTGTTTTATTTTTATGTTTTCATACTTGAATATTTTTATTTTATTGTTTGTTAATTTAGAGTGAACATTTAAAAAAATCTTAAGATCTTAAAAATAACCACAAAATGGTTAAAGAAAATGTGGTTCATTTACACAATGAAATACTACTCAGCTATTAAGAATGAGGACATTGTGCATTTTACAGGCAAATGGATGGAAGTAGAAAATATCATCCTGAGTTTCTCAGACCCAAAAGGACATGCATGGTATGTACTCAAAATAAATGAATAGTAGCCATAAAGTACAGAATAATCATGCTATAATTTACAGATTCAAAGATGCCAAAGAACAAGAAGGGCTCAAGAGAGGGTGCTTGAATCTCACTCAGAAGAGGAAATAAAATAGTTGTATGAGCTGAACGAAGGGGGGGACTGAATGGTTGAGGGGATGGGGAGGCAAACAGTGGGCATGGTGGGGAGGAGATTGTATGTAGGGAGAGCAGGAGAAAGAGAACCAAAATTAGTAGATGGGGAATAATTCCTAGGACATGAGAAAGACTTGGCATGCAGGAATGCCCCAGGGCATCTATGAGTAAGAGTCTAGCTATGACTCCTAGCAATGGAGGATATGGGTCCTGAACTGGCCACCCCTCCAGCCAAGCAGGACTCCCAGTGGAGGGGTAAGGACAGCAACCCACCCACATAACCTTAGACCCAAAATGTGCCCTGCCTACAAAGGTACAGGGACAAAGATGGAGCAGAGAGGGAGGGAAAGACCAACTAATGCCTGGTCCAACTTGAGACCCATCTAGCAGGCAAGGAGCAATGCCTGACAATATTAATTATACTCTATTGTGCTTGCAGATAGGAGCCCATAATAACTGTATTATAAGAGACCTCACCAAGCAGCCAAAGGAATGAGAAGCAGAGACACACAGCCAATCATTAGATGCAGTTCAGGGAGTGTTACAAAAGTTGAAGGAAGGACTGAAGGAACTGAAAAAGACAGGGATGCCACAGAAAGACCAACAGAGTCAACTAACCTAGATCTATGGGGACTCACAGACTGAACCACCAACCAAAGAGCAAGCATAGGCTGGACCTAAGCACCCTGCACATATGTAGCAGATGTGCAGCTTGAACTTCATGCAGATTCTCCAACAGCTGGAGCAGGGGCTGTCTCTAAATCTATTGCCTGCCTACAGATCCAGTTCTACTGGGCTGCCTACTCTGACCTCAGTGGGAAAGGAGTCCCAGTCTTGCAGTGATTTGATGAATGAGTGTGTGAGTGTGTGTGTGTGTGTGTGTGTGTGTGTGTGTGTGTGAGTGAGTGTGTGTGTGAGTGTGTGTGTGTGTGTGTGTGTGTGTGTGTGTGTGTAAGGGAGTGGGGTTGGTTTGACACCAAGAAAGGGAATCTCTCTTCTCAGAGGAGAAGGAGAAGGAGAAATGGGAGAGGATCTGTATGAATGGGGACTGGGAGGAGAGATGAACTAATATTGTACTATAAAGTGAATAAATAAATAATCACAAGTTCCAAACAACATCACAATCATTCCCTCTGCATGTTCTCTCGGTCTTACACCTTCAAGACTGGCATGTAAAGTTTAATTTTAAAAAGAATGTTGTACAAAACTATATGAAAATTAAATAACAAAGCAGCAAAAAGATATAGAACTATCCCATAATTACTTTATTCTGTAAACTAAAGTGACGTCTCTCATACACGAGTTTAAACTAAACAATAAACAGCACTCAGTCTTTTATGTTGTTCATTTTAGTAATTGTGTTGTTCTTTCTTGCTTAAATTCCCCTTTTTGTTTTAAAGAAATGTCAGGCTTCCTTGAGAATTTAAACTGGAAATGTTGGCAGTGCGGCACCATGTGAGGGTGAGGCTCCCTCTGGTGTAGGAAGTACCTTCAGATCCAGGGACATGTCACCCACCCACTGAGCATAGCCACATTTCTTTTTAAACAGTGAATTCTGTAATGTCATTTTTCCCCTTGATATTGGTCTGCTTAGGATCATTTTGATCTGGGGAAAAAAAAAGAACTTACCTCATTAGAAGAATTCTTTATTCATAGAGCTAACAAAAAGAAGTCAGACTTCTTAAATGTTCACCAGGTGAAAGCATACTTTGAAACCAACATCTTATGAAAACCCAAAAAACTGTCAATTTAATTATTTTTCATTTTTAAGGTGTCTATTAATGGACTTTTTGAAAAAAATCAAGTTGTAAACTTTTATCACAAAATAAAAGTGAAGCTGTAAAAAAAAAAAAAAAGCAACAACTCAACTTGACTAGACATGAAATAATTTTAAAACCTTCCAAGGTGTATTGAGAAAAACCACACTTTAAAATACAACAACATACATTTGACATCGCCAAAAAAAAAGGGGGCAAAGAATAATAGACATCTTTTACACAGTGTAGGTGAATTAAACAGTGTTAAAAACCAAAACCCTCATGGTACTGGTACAGAGACAGGCAGGTTGATCAATGGAATAGAATAGAAGATCCAGAAATGAGCCCTCATGTATATGGTCACCTGATTTTTGACAAAGGAGCAGTAAACATTCAATGGAAAAAGGACAGCCTCTTCAACAAATGGTGTTGTCTCAACTGGCACTCAGCATGCAGAAGAATGAAAATAGACCCTTTCTTATCTCCTTGTACAAAGCTCAAGTGCAAGTAGATCAAAGATCTCCACATTAAACCAGGTACACTGAAACTATTAGAAGAGAAAGTAGAGAAAACCTTAGAACACATAGGCACAGGGGAAATTTTCCTGAACAGAACACCAATGGCTCGTGCTCTAAGGTCAAATATCAACAAATAGGACTTAATGAGATTGCAAAGTTTCTGTAAGGCTAAGGACACTGTCAAGAAAACAAAATGGCAGCCAACAGATTGGGAAAAGATCTTTACCAACCCCACATCTGATAGAGGTCTAATATCCAATATATACAAAGAACTCAAGAAGTTAGACGGCAGAGAATCAAACAATCCTATAAAAAAAGGGGGGTACAGAGTTAAACAAAAACAAAAATTCTCAATTGAGGAATATGGAATGGCTGAGAAGCATCTAAGGAAGTGCTGGACATCCCTAGTCATCAGGGAAATGCAAAGCAAAACAACCCTGAGATTCCACCTCACACCAGTCAGATTGGCCAAGATCTCTCAGGGAAGTGAAGATCAGCAAACACAGGAGACACACAAGCTTTGCACAGCTAGCTGTATAAGCAAGCCAAGCTCAGCATCTATCACTGTCTGCTGAGTCCTTTCTATGCCCTCCAAACATCACCTGTCCTCCATAGGTCTTGCCTCAGCACATGCATCTGCCTCAGCTGACATCACTCTGACAATCAGCCAGAGTCCTAGGAAGCAGCAAAAACTGCAGCACACCACCAGAAGCTTTTGGTACTTTTCTCTCTATGGAGTCCTGGCAAATGTAGCTCGACTACGCAAATGTAAGACAGACAAATATGTGTGAGTTGTTGGGAAAGAATCCTTCATCACGTGTCCTTTCACATGCTTGCATTAGCAGAACATCCTTGCACCTGCATGAGCATGGGCTCTAGAGACTGGGGAAGGGACAATGTAAATTTCTTTCGTGAAGCACTATTACATCATGTATTCTAGAAAGACCTTTACATGGACTACAAGCTGTGGAGACTATGGACATCTCCAGCAGTGACTGGGACCTCCTTGCTCAACTTTTCCCTTTAAATGAAAAGTCTTATTAGTAGAGGAACTTTGGTAGTAGCCAGTAGGATGCTTTACACCACTCCACGTCACTCTTTTGGATATCCACATCTCATAGGGCTGCCTGGCTGGCTGCCAAAGCTACTCACCTCAAAATGTATTTCTGTGTGTTTGGGTTCTTCTTTGTGAAGAAGTGAGGGCTGAGCACCTCTATCCAAGCGTCTTATCAAAACCTAAGAATGTATTTGCTGATATGCCAGAGTGTCTTGTCAATAACTCACGTTACCTATTATTTTTCCCAAAGTGTGAATCACAAAGAAAACAAGCCGGGATGGTGACATTTTAGTCTAAAACCTTCAGAAAGAAACGGAATTTATCCAGAGCTATAAGGTTTTCTCTTGCCTAAAGTGCTGAATAGAATGGGCAGCCTGGGTCTCAGATGAACATCTTTTCCCATTATTCACATGTTGAATGCAACTTTGTGATGGTTCTACTTTGTTCCAGATCTTGTAGCCAGGCAGGAGCCACAGTGGGGCAATGAAGACACCAACCCACCCACAAAACTTCCAATCCGAAATTTATCCTGTCTACAAAAATGCAGGAACTGGAGATGAAGCAGAGACTAGAGGAATGGCCCACTAATAACCTGCCCAACCTGAGACCCATCCCATGGACAAATACCAATCCCTAACACTCTTAATGTGACCAAGCCAGCAGACAGTCAACAGGGTCTCAAGCTAGGAAGTGAGGATTGAAAAAGAAGTAAAACAATTAGACAAAATGATAACATGACTGCAGCCAGCGCTGAGGCTGAAGTAACTTTATTTCACTCCAGCCTGCTTTTATATCATTCTAGGTATATCCAAAAAAAAAAAAAAAAAAAAAAAAAAAACACGGTCAGTTCTTAGATCAAAGATAACATAATCACATAATCAAGCAAAGTCGTAAAACAAGGAGATCACAAAAGACAGTAATTAAGTGGTAAGCAAAAGGATCACATGGGTAATAATTAAGTAAAGTAGTAAACAGAGAGCACATAAGGTAGTAATTCAGCAAAGTAGTAAGCAAAACCCCATGGTCACTGTTCCTAATATTCTTATCTGAGCCTACTTCCTCCTCCAAGCCCAGTGACAAAGGCCAAAGTGGCACCAAAAGCTCTCAGCATTAATGATATTCTGACATCTTTGCAGACAGGAGCCCAGCATGGCAGTCCTCTAAGAGGTTCCACCCAGCAGCTGACTCAGACAGATACAGACACCCACAGTCAAACAGAGGATGGAGCTTGGGGAGTTTTATGGAATAATAAAAGCAAGGATTGAGGGCCCTGAATGAGAACAGAAACTCCACAGGAAGACCAACAGAGTCAACATGGGACTCTCAGAGTCTGAACCACCAACCAAAGAATATACACAGTGTCTTAGTTAGGGTTTTACTGCTGTGAACAGACACCATGACCAAGGCAATTCTTATAAGAACAACATTTAATTGGGGCCGGCTTACACATTCTGAGGTTCAGTCCATTATTATCAAAGCAGGAACATGGCAGCATCCAGGCAGCCATGGTGCAGGAAGAGCTGACAGTTCTACATCTTCATCTTTAGGCTACTAGCAAAATAGTGGCTTCCAGGCAGCTAGAATAAGGGTCTTAAAGCCCACACTCATAGTGACACGCCTACTCCAAAAAGGCCACATCTACTCCAGCAGGGCCACACCTTCTAATCGTACCACTCTCCATATGCATATGCAAACCATCACAGACATATATATGTAAGACTCTTGTTTGTCCATTTTCCTGACACTTCTGGGCCTTTTGAAGTGTTCCACTATCCTTTGCTAGAAAGCAGGTAACTCCTTTTTCCTGAAGACATTGCACAGGCCTTGTCCTAATAGGACAGTTCTTTCTCTCCTCGGTATCTACACCACCTTCCCTACTTACTATAGGTTCATACTTAAAAAAAAAAAAAACCTTGACATAATGTGACAGGCTGAGTAGTTACAGTGACCTTGACCCTTTGCTTGAATACTCTCATACTATAGGAGGACAATGGACTCTGTAAGGTACTTATGTTGACATTGATGCCAAAAGACTCAAGAAACTATTATGGCACATGGTCGTCCATTGATAAATACAGACCCTGCACAAGTTAATCTCACCATAAAGCCACTGTGTCATCCAGCCCACTGTGTTGCTTTATTCCTGTTTTCTGATCATATTGTTAGATTAGCCGTCTCTACACTGATGCCATTGTGTTATAAAGAATAAGATGCAGGGACAAATTATGTCTCTGACTTCTCACATTTAAGCCATTGTGGTTCTTGGAAAGGTTCTATCCATATAGCAGAGGATGCCACAGTTTAGTCAAGAGTAAACCAAGCTCTTGTTGCAATGACCATGACAAATGAGGCATGTTTACCAAGGTTGAATAACGTAGGTTCTGGTATGTTATTCTCAAGACCCAAATTTTTATTTAATTAAAATACAACTATATCGTTTCCCCCTTCTCCTCCTCCTACCTCTTCTCCTTCCTATTCTTATTATTTCTTCCCTCCTTCAACTTCCCAAGCCCCTCTTCCTTAACCATTGTCCCATTGCCATAGACACATGCTCATTCTTGTCCACAAAGGATGGGCAAAGCTGATTTTAGTTTCATCTCGTAGTAGAATTAAAAAGTCCGAGTCAAGATATCAGGTGGTTTGTCTTAGTATCAGAGTACAAGCTGAAAATGGACTGCTCCTACACCACAGCCCACCGAAGGATTGTTCTCAAGGACAATAAAAGCCTCTGCTCCTACACAGCATCGTTTCTGGTCATTCGCTTGGAAAGACAAATAATTACTCTATAATAAAAACAGAAATTCATTTGCGAACACTATAAATGATTGACTAGAGGTCTGAAGGCAAAATTGGAGACAGGTGCCTGAAGGAAAAGGGTAAGGCTTTTGATAAGGCTGTGGGAGCAAGTATATACACAACAAACTTTACATTCTAAGTCAGTGCTCCTAAGAGAGCATCCTCCAGGGAAGAGGGACTGAACCACGAAGTTTATAAAACTCTAAGACAAGTAGATGGCAGCCAAATGGGCATTTGTACAAAGAAGCACAAAGCAAAGAAGCCTTTTGAGTAGATATAAAGACAGTGTAAGCTTGGGTTCTCTTCTATAAAAGCTGATCTACAGCTAATCCCAGTGAATGCCTCCTGTGCCAAGTAGGGTCAGGCTACTGTCTAACACCCTCTCCTACACACACAGAGGCAATTTGTTTTCTTGATTCTTATTTGAGACTCTGAGATCTAGCTCTTTTGATTTTCTCACCAAATGACAGAAAATCCTAACACACTTGATGTGATGGGGAATGCTTTATAAGATGGTAGGCTATCAGTCGACTTTCAAGCTGACAGGAGTAATTGGCCTTCTCATCAAGAAGAGACATAGTAACTGCTTTCTAATGAAGGCTGGGTAATTTGCTGAACTGTTCTCTGTAGGTCCATATCCCATTTAACTATAAAGTGAAAGTGTAAGTCATCACAGGCTAATAAAAACATGGTAAAGGGTTCAGTTACCACTGGATGAGCCAATTACTTAAGAAGAAACCCTAACTCAGGGAAATCAAAATCCTGGAGATTTTAGCACCAGCTGCAGAAGTAAAAGCAATAGATTTGTGAAACAACACATTTCTTCCAAATTTTCCTAGAAATTTAGGCATTCTGAAAGTTAGGGATGCTATGACTAAGTGGAAATAGCTTAATTAAAAAAAAAAAAAAAAAAACAATGGATCTAAGCATCACATGTTCTATAGTAAGTCTATTGGTTCCTTGCCCAGATCCATAGTTCTTCCCCACTCCCAGCTCTCATGCTGTTTCAGCTCTTAGTAATTCAGCAGACAATGACTTCTCTCCTAACTTGGAGAGACACAGTCACTCCAGGGACAGCCTGAAACTCATGCTGACACTGAGCAGGCTGTTAGCAGGATGCTTGCTCTGCAGCATCCAATGAGCCAGACTGGATCCAGCTGCTCTCCATCTGAAACCACATCCTCTTCACCGACCTCTACCCCCTTCTTATTCCTCATCCCCCTTCTGAAATCACTTCCTTAATAAATCATTTGCACAAAACTCTAGCTCTCTGGACTTCCTTAAAGGAGCCCCCATATACAGAAGGAACAAATGGATAATTTGGTGGACAGTTCTTTCTCAGTCACAGATGCTTCTAAATGGAAAACTTTTCTCCTAGATCCTTGCTAATCAAAGCCATTTATGCTTTAATATGAGAGATGCTCAGATGTAAGAGTACTTATAGATTCCTTATGTGACTGGTTCTAGTAAAACTAAAAAGGCTAAACAAATTTACTAATTAAATTAACAAAAGCAAAAATAAAATTTAAATTTTATAACATTAAGGCAATACAGTACATTATTTTACTATTTCTGAATCTAAATTGCTGATGTTAGATTTAAAAATGGAACAGTGTGGCCACAGGCATGCTTCTGTATTTAGTGTGTTTCAACTTCAACAATACAAAATCAGAGCATGCTGTTACTGTTATGTACGTTGTAAGTTCAAAGTTATTCGCTCCCAACTAACACCTTGCTAGCCATCAAGCCTCTGACAACCATAGTAAGTTCTCCACAACCTTCAAAAAACGTAACAACCTTTAAAAAGCTTTATGTCTTATTTCCTAATCAGCAAAGTTGATTTATTGAAAACCTGTGTTAAATTGTATCAAGGCAATTTTATTCTGAACTTTGAACAGAAGGAGTATCCATCCAAGATATTTTCCATTCCTCATCTAACAATTAGTATGTCTCTATTAGTTATTGAGACAATGTGCAAAACCATGTCCATGTAAAGTGGCTACTCACTTTAGAAATGCAAAAACAATGGCTCCTATTCTTTAGACTTGGTATGCCCATGTTGTCTGTTTGATGAAGATTTAGTACTTATTCTGCCTGTCCTTGCTTTGATCTGTAGGACATCCCAGCTACTCATGATGCCACCTCACAATCACTGGAGGGTTCTTTGGTAGAAGTATTTCTAGATACCTGAACTTAAATATGTTCACTAAAATTCTGTATGGAAGCCTCTCTCACATTATATTAAATATTATATTAAAAATTATATTAGAGGTCATCCAAAAGATAAAAAAACAAAGTGACAAGTTTCTCTTAAAGCTCTAAAGAGAGTGGGGGAGGGAGGGTAAGAGAATGTGTGTAATGTCAAAACCCAGAAAGGGACTATTTGGGATAGGAAGAGTATCAGAAGGATGGAGGTGAGGAACGACATGGGACCAAGATTGAGAATGAGGTGAAATATGTCTGTACAGAAATGTCTCGGTGAAACACATTTCTTTGATGTTAACAAATGAATGAAACCTTTTCCTTTAGAAGCATCGTATTTCCTAGGCTGATGGTTATCTGGTTCCTTCCCTCCATTGAAGACCTCACTCGCAGAAGCTGTGTATTACCAGACCTTTGACATTTTTGCGCCTCTAAATGTACATAAATCTTTTTCCGCACTGATACTGTGATAAACTGTGATGTTTCCTGTCAAAACCAAGAACCAAACGCTTGAAAAGTAACCTTTCCCCTAATGCTCTTTTCTGCTTTCTCGCCATTATTTTTTCTCCTTTCCAAAGTAAAGTTTTGTGAATGAAAGCCTCTCACAGATAAAAATCACAAAACATTTCTTCATTTAAGAATGAAATGCCTAATTTGAATTAATTAAATTTCAAAGACAGCACTTGCTATCACTTAGCGAGAGAAAGAATCTAAAACCCCTCTCCACTCAAGTGGCTTTGTGAATGACCTAGGAACCAGGGAGCTCCTCTGGTTTGCCACCAGAGAAGGTTGAATTGTTACTCAACCAACTTCAAATCAAGAGGAATGGGGATGGGGGAGGAGCTTTGTGGAGGAGAGACTGGGAGGAGGGGCAGCGATAGCGATGTAAAGTGAATAAATAAATAATAAGGGTGGGGGAAAAACGGTGCAAGGAGTTCAAAGCTTAGGAAGGGTCAAGGTCGCCACAAGAAAACCTACAGAATTAACTAACCTGGGCCCATAGCGGTCCACAGAGACTGAACCACCACAGAGCATGCTCCAGATAGATCTGAACCCTCTGCTCTTCACTTGGGACTTCTAATGGCAGGAGCTGGAGGTATGTTTGTGCGTTTGTCTCGGTTGCCTGCCTTTGGATCCCTGTCCCCTAACCGGGCTACTTTGCCTAACCACACACCTAGTCCTGCTGCAACTTGCTTGGTTTGCCAAGGTGGGTTGATACCCGGGAAGCCTCCCTTCTTACAAGCCTTCTTTGAGAAGAAAGGGAGGAACTGGACATAGAGGTGGGAGGGGTCCTGCGATTGGGAGGCTAATTAATTAGTTAATTAATTAAAAGAATAGGAGAGCTGTTGTTGAATAGACGGTACCTTTATCCCCACACCGTTTCCTACCATAGAGCACCCCCATGAATTCGGGTAAGTAAACGTTGTAGAAATGAACTATCTACAAGATGTTTCCCAGTCTTGGGAGAGCAAACCTGGGTATCTCTGTGAACCACAGATTTGTCCTCTCTGTTAATGTTTTATTCATCAAATGTTCTCCCTCAAATATCTACGTTTTGTGAACTGACTTAATTTTAGCCTCTCAGTTGTAATTTGTGGCCCAGAACATTTATTGAAATAAAAGTGGTTTTAAAGAGCTATTGAAAGCTTGTGACATTTTAAAATTACATTTATCTTTCCTAGTTAATTTTTTTTTTTCTGGCGCCTAGCTGGAAAAAAAAAAATCACATCTTAAGACAGGCCTTAAAGGGAAGAAGAAAGGCTGAGGTGTAGGAAATTACCGGGGATGGCAGTTGTGAGTGACACAGGAACACTTACACAAGGACCTGTGCTATCAGACATTCTCAGGAGATAAATGATTCCGAAGTAGAGAACTTTCAAGCATAGCTTTTGTGTTGTGATATCTGCCCCATCCTATAAATGATTATCTATAATAACCTACAAATCAAGGGGGAAAAAATCACATCGACATTTCCTGGGATGACCAACAGCTTACTAATAATGATTTGTAATTGTCCACTTAACACAAGTATACTCAGACTGTATGAGTTGTAAATATCTTTCCTGTTTTTAAGAGAAGATGGAAAATTACAATGACTGAATTGTCTCAAATAGGATAGCAGCCTAATATTGGATATTAAGCTACACCCTTGAGAATGAACTAAATCCAGACTAATGAAAGGAATAATGAAGTTCAAGATGGAAATAAGGAACTAGAGAAAAAATTGTTGGAGGGCAAAATGTTGAGTTTCTAAAAAGTAAATAAATCAATTTTTTAAAACCTTTATACCTCTGAAAGGTTTTGAAAGGGAAAAAAGAGAAAGAAAATTAAACATAATGACTGATACCAGATATATAGAACCACAGGCTTCCTTCATGAACTGCTGAATAGCAACATATTAAATCACTTAATGGAGCTGATAAATCCTCAGACATATACATCCAACAAATACTGAATCATGAAGAAAGAGAAAATGTGAACAAATCTATAATAAATAATAAGATTGGCTCCTGGTGCCAACAAGATTATTTAGTGTTCAAGAACACCCAAGTGAGACAACTCATAGTTACCAGCAAACTCAAGCTTCAAGGGGTCTGATGCCCTATTCTGCCTTCTCTAGGCACATGCACACACATGAAATTAAACACTTTTTACACACGCACACACACAAAGTCCAGAACCAGATGTTTTCAATGTTGAATTCCACTAAATACATAAAAAACAAACACCAAGCCTTCTAAAAATAATTGAAAAGGAAGAAAGGGCTATGTTCAGGTCAAATTTAGGTTTTAAACTAATTTTTCTCTGCCTTATACAATCATATTCTTGACCCAACTTTTCCCTGAAGCTGCAATTCCAAGACTTACTGGCGACCATTTTGTTGTTTAGAACGTTGTCTGTTTCAAATGTGCATTGTTAGCTCGAGTTTCTTTAACTCATTTGAGATAGTTATTATCATTCTGTCTCGTCACTCTAAAGTGCTCCTCAGAGACAACTGTCCCTCCCTCCCTGTTTCATAGAATAGCAACATGTTTAATAAGGTAGACAGAAGGACTAGGAACTCAGGGAAAGCTGCAAATGAGGGTCTTGAATTACCTTTGTGGTTGTTTTTGTTTTGTTGCTGTTTTGCTTATTTGAGACTGTTTCTCTGTATAGCGCTGACTGCACTAGAACACACTCTGCAGATCAAGCTGGCCTGAAACTCACCGAGATCACGTAGCCATCAACACCCATATAGCATTGCATCGGCTGCCATAGCCTTTGGGTGTGGGGGGAGACTTTCTTCCAGTTCACTGCACTAGAAGCAAGAGACTGAAACACAGACCTGCGATCCTCTGAAATTAGAGGTAGCGGGAGGTCATAAGCACTGAGCTCGCAGGATGAGAGCAAGAGAACATTAAAAGGTTTATTGGTAGAAGCTGTTGGACAGGTGGAGTCCTAAATTTGTATCTGTATTTTATGTGTATTATTTTATATGTTGGCAGAAACTTTAGTGTCTCCCTTTCCAATGATACTGGGAGACGGGTATCAGGATGTCTTGCCTAAGGCTGTATTTTAAAGGAATGATTTAGAAAAGACATCTAAGCTGTCAAAACTAACAAGAAGCTTTTGTAAATATTTATACCTCAAAGTGGAAGAGTGGTAACACACACTTCCAAGGGTAATCATCTAAGAATGGTTTTAGAAACAGTAAGTCTATCTGAAATTTAGTCAAGTTGGCAGGCTTATTAACGACTTCATATTCCATTCCTGAGTGTTTCTTATACTACAAAGAGAAAGAGACTGGGAGTTGGGTAACCACAGACAGCCCCACAGATTTGACTCTATCTCCAACAGACAGTCCAATATCTCACGTCCGTCCTTTTTGCTTCTGACAAGGCCTGCTTTCGCAGTGTTCAGCCTCTGCTTTAGCGTCACTGGGAATAAGTATCTAACAATACCCACAAAAATATCCTTTGCATGGAACCTCCCAAATAAGACAAATGACTGTTTTGCATTTCTATGTCTTAGCAATCTTTGCGTTCTACATTTTCAGACTCGGCATCTCATCTACCCCATGCCTCTCTCTGCTTCCCTTGTTCGGGAATTCACTGACAATCAAGATTCGATGGACCAAGAGATTGGGAGTCTTTCTTAACACATCTATTGTTCTGCCTCCAGTAGTCAATCTATCTTCTCTACTATGCCCTTCCCTACACTGTCCTGCGCTGGTTCACTGCCTTCACCTCCACGTGGCTACCTCAGCTCTTTCCAAGGACTGTATCCTTTCCGTGCTGCATACTCTTGTCAATTTTACCACAATTTTTCTAAGTTAAGATTGCATCATGTTGAACTTAAAAGCATTCACGGACCTGGCAAGGACATTGAATTCCTTTGTGATTGTTTCCAGCACTACTTTTCAGAGCACCTCTACTTTTTTTTTTTTTTTTTTTTTTTTTTTTTTTTTTTTTTTTTGATAAAGTTCTAAATAAGAAAAGACATTGGAGACATTGGGCAATGTCAGGGGACATTTGCTTGGTATCTCAACAGGGGAAGTACTGTTGGCATGCTGTGTGTAACTTCCAGGGATGAACTTTACTTACAATGCAACAGATAGCCTCCCACTAGAAAGACAAAGTTGAGAAGCAATGTTTTATAGGAGGAATATTAGGAGTCAGGAGAACAGGCTGGAAAATGTAAGTTTCCTAGCTAGGAGTAGGGCAGGACTGTTATACAAATTCAGATGTATTTCAGAAATCTTTCTATCACTTTCCTCACTCTGAGCTCCAGAAAGGACTAAGAGGCTAAGGGTTTAGATAGATATTTAGATAGATAGATAGATAGATAGATAGATAGATAGATAGATACATACATACATACATACATACATACATACATACATACATACATAGACAGATAACATTGAGTACTATTCTAGTTAGACTAAGTCTAGATTAATATATTCTTCTAAAATGAGTACCTAAGGGCCATAGTCCCAAAAAGATATTTACCTGCATGAACATTTTTGTCATATGTAAGAAATATTAGCAAGAAACACTTTTCTAGCAAGTATTTCATTATCTTCTGAGAGTGTCTTTGATTATTTTACAGAAATGTCATAGAAAACCGACAGTAAAGCCAATGTATGTCATCTGGAGAAATAGAAACTGTCTGTTGGAGTATGACCCTATGACTAATATGTTTGCTCTTCAGAGTCTCCATTAAATCATGCTTACCATCCACTGATTTGATAACTATTTAAAAATAGAAATCACTTTTAAAAATTGCCATCTGCCAAGAACTGCTGTAGTTTGATTGGTTAGAGCCAGGAAGAAGGTACAAGCCCTTTCCTCCATTACTCCCTGTTCTTAAATCTGCTGCTTGAATAAACATGACTTCCTTGCTTTGTAGCTTGGGCAGAGTGGGAACTGAATGTAAATCCTCATGCATGCTAGGCCAGCATTCTACAGAGCTTCAGAACCAGTCTTTAGCTGTGGCTTAACTCCTTTCATGAGTTTTAGAAACACAAGTATTAAAACAATAACGCTGTATGTCTTTAATTAGGTTGTTTGTGATCTAATAATCAACATCAGTCAAAAATCTCACCACATTAATGCTAAAGTGCATGTGTATGTGTGGGTGTGTATATGTATCTAACTCCCAGAAACTTCTCATAAAACATAACTTCTGTTCTGTACAATAAGTTTTCAAAAAGTTGGCTTTAATTAACAATATTTATGAACATTTTTATGAATTAAATTTATGTTTCTAAATAACCTAAATTTGAGTCCAAGACTGGATCAAGCCAGGCCATTCAAAATGACATGTGTTCCCCTCAACCATGAAATTCTTTTATTGAATTATTCCATTGTATTAGGAAATTTTTCCATGCTGTGACAAAAATAACCGACAAAATCAACTGAAGAAAAATTGGTGTTTCTCTGGCTCACAGTTTGAGGGTCTCATCCAAGATGACCAGGAAGGCATGGAAAGAGGAGTATATGAGCATGTAATGTGGATGTCATGTCACATCCACAGTCAGGAAACAGGACAGCGAATGCTTGTTTTCAGTTCCCTTGTGTTCCGGTTACTACCCTAGTCACCTGAGTTCAGAGTAGGTCTTTCCCTCCAGTTAAACCTTTCGGGAAATGCCCTCATCGACATGCCTAGAAGCGCAGTTCCATGGTTATCCTAAATCAATTTGACACTTAGATTGACCACACACTTGTTTCAACATGCATTGTCTGAAGTATAATTCATTTCTATACTCATTATGAAGATATTATTCTTTAAAGAATAATTATTAAATGAAGAAAGGCTCAGAATTAACTTAGAGAAATATTGTTTTCTAGATGGTTAGATCATATTTATTTGAAACATAGTCAAGGTTATTTAACTTTTATTTTCTCTGACCAATAATTGCTAGGAAGCCTGAAACAGTATTCTGGCCTATGTACCACAATGCATAGTAAAGTTTACCTCATATATGGTGCACTAAGCTTATTCTTAGCATTGCCTTATTCCCCACCTTCTCATTCCTTCCCATCCTCATTTTTCCTAAAACAAATTCTTAAATTGTATGAATAAATCATTATTTTGTGAACAGCTGCCTCAAGTCTGTTTTTAAAATAGACTTTCCATTTATGTTATCATTTCTATATATTTTACTACTATGTGGAAGAATATCCTATCTCCTTTATGATATTATCTCATTTTATTATTTCTATAACCCTGCTAGAATATATTAAATTATGTTCTACAAATTAAAAAATTGATATGTAGAGGTTGGCTAAGGCCAATAGTTTGTTATACCTAATAGTAAATAGATAAACTGCAATTCAATCAAATTTTAATTTAGATGATATTACACATACATGTGTACATATATTTTATATGAATATAAATTCTGTTCATTTGTATGTATAAGTGTAAGTAGCTAATGTTGTATTCACCCTAAACCTACATGCCATTGATTTGTTAAGTTTAGGTCTTTAACTTAAGAACTATTATTCTATTGAAATCATGCTAGTTTTATTTAATCACAAAGAAATATTGTTATAGGAATAAAGTAAAATGTAAAATACTTATGAAAATGCCATGCATATACAATTAAAAAACTATGTCTACCTTTACAATAATCCATCTTAGAAGAGTTAGTAGCTCAAGTTGTCAAATCTGACTTCACATCTTGTCTCCTTCCTACTCTTTCAAAACCTCTGCTTCCTTTGTCTGTGATTTCAATAAGTTTCATCCACTCATAGAAAAATCAGTTTCCTTTTCAATCCCACAGTTCCTAAAGTACCTTAGGGGAGGACCAGTGCCACACTGAGATTTTATAAGAACCAAAGAGCCAATTTATGAGAGGATTCTATAAACCTTCATTTTCATCGTGATTATTCACTAACATTTTTCTTTGGTCCATCACATCCTATTTATACCCTTCAAACATCACGTGTTCTCCACTGCTCTCGCCTCAGCACGGTAGTATGTCTCAGCTGACATCACTCTGCCTATCAGCCCAAGTCCATGGAAGCAGCAAGAAACTGCAGCACAGCACCAGAAGTTTTTTGGTGTGTTTCTCACTGTGGAGTCCTAACAAATGCAACAACTATGCAGTGTAAGGCAGATCAATACAAGCATGTTGTTAGCAAAGAATCTTTCATCGTGCGTCCTTTCACATACTTACTTTAGCAGAACATTCTTTCACCTGTGCCTGCTTCAGCTAAATGTTCCTTCATGAGTCTGCCTTAGTCTTCTTCTGGTGTCCACTTCAGCTAAGCATTCATTTTTGTGTTTGCCCCAACAAAACACCATCCAACCAACTGTCCAAAGGGCCCTTAGGTTTCCACTTCCATCATGATTTTGTTTATATACCTGATGATGTGAGAATATAGTTTCGATCCAGCTACTTTAGCACACTTCAAATGCTTCTTCATTTTTAGGAAAGTTGACTTTGAAGCCAATTAGTTCCCTTCTAAATTTAGTACTCTGTTACTATAGTAACTTGACTACGCACTTAGAGCAGGTGGAAGACACTTTCCACTATTATCTCTTACTATTATGTCAAACTTCCAGTCACCTTTGCACTTGGCTTCCTTGAGGAATACTCAACTGCACTCAGAGACACTCACTTCCTCAGTTGTGTTAGAACATCCTTTCAACATTTTGAAAAATACATCATTTTTGCACAGTGTCCCAAGGACATTCTCACGTTGTTTTGGTTGAAGGATATGGCAGTGTTTTACTACTGCACCAAACTGAATTCTTATAGCAGCTTCTGAGCCAGAAAAAAATTGGGTTCTTGTCTTCTTGTCCTATTCATGTTCCATAGTCTTAGGCATATGTTTTTCTTACAAACAGTTCCATGTCAATGACAGATAAAATGAGTTTCAAAATAATATCCAAACTTTACATTCATGCATTTTATTTTCATATTTCCGAGTTATATATACTATTGAAATTTTTGTATGCTACATTTCATCATTGTGACCACAGAGAGGACAAATTATAACTTACAGGCAGAAATATTTATTGTGGCATATAACTTTTGTGCATTTTAGGGTATCATGGCAGGGAACCCATGGTAGCTAGCTTGTTGCCTGATAGCCTGCTTCACAGCAGTGGGAGAAAAGGCTGTTCACACTATAAAGGAACAGGAAGCCAAACCAGAACATGACCGGAAACAAGGGCTAACCTATCACCACCAAGCACCCTCCGTGAGGGACTGACTTCAGTTTGCTAGGTCCAACCTCCTTAAATTACCACAGTCCCCAGAACCAGTGACATCAGCATGGAAACAAAGATTGAAAACATGAACTTTGGGGGGAATATTTTACATTTGAACCATAATGTGTGGGATTTGGAGAGCCCTCAGTTAAATGTGAAACTCTAAAGAAGGTATATTGGCTATTTTTGACTCAATGACCACTTACTGAATGTCTATCCGAGTGGACCTTTTATTAGGCACTAGGGGTGCCAAGAACAAAGAGAGCTGTCCAGAGTTGGTAACTGGGTCCACACTAGTGAAGGACACCAGACAAGGTCATTATTATTAGACTGGCTATAAGTACATGACAGTGAATAAGCACAGATAAAGACACTTGAGCAAAAAAAGCAAGAGTCTGAGTACTACATTGTCTAGACCCTGCTAAAAAGCAGAAGCGTTGTTAAGATATTATTGGAATCCATCCAGAATCTTAGCCTATTTTAGCCCATTTTCACCCATTTAGTTCATCTCCACTGTCAGAGTCTAAAGTGGTACTGTTGCTAATGACTAGGAATAAAAACAAATAAAAAAGAACACCTGCCCTTGTCAATTGACTTGTCCTATAAGAAGTAACCTGCAAGTCTGGTGGAAATAATCCTATGGGCTATTGTCTGTCTTTAGTCTCTCCATAGATGCCCGATTGTTGTTTCTCTGTCCTTATGCTCAATTCTCTCTTTGTAGGCTGACTTCTTCCACAAAGTTACTGATTTTTGATCCACCATTGCTTCACCTTTTATTTGTGTTCTAATTCCACATGGTATTAAATTTAATATGAATGAATACCATCTAATAAATCTGTGCTGATCAGTTGAGTCTCTTACGAGCTCACTGTGGAACGGAAGAAGGTTCGGTTTTGTGCCTGTAGCTGTGGTCTCACAAGAGGGAAAAGATACCTTTCTCAGTTCCCCCGCAGGCAAATGATGGCATAACATGGTTTCGTATCTATGGTAACCACTGGCCTTGAACTTGCTGTGTTAGGAAATACTTTAATGATTACTTTATTATTCTAAAATTAATCATTGGACCTCCATAGCAATGGTAATGGGGAATAATGAACATGTTAAATTCTGTGCAAAAGCTTTTATGAGTAATAATAAAATGAAATTGAAATAATAAATAATTGTGCTAAAAAGGGAAAGCAAATAGTAGAAAGGCCTAGAGTAACTCAGAAGGAAAGGGAAGTTTATTAACATGATAATATTCCTCTGAAAGAATAGTTTTTTATAAATTAGTTCAATATTAGCTTCCTTGGAAATTGACCTCACTAAAATAATACAACTAAAATGAGAGATGGTCACTGGATTCTGGTGTTTTCTTCATTTCTTCCTCACCATCAAGTCCCATCTCTTTTCTTTTCATTAAAAATATTTTGATGCATAGTTTGGCTAGTTTTTGCAATATTTGGCATAAATTTTCTCCTTTTGAATGGGGCCTCACAAGCAAGTAGACCACTGTTGCTTACCTCCAAGAATATAGAAAACACTATTGCACCATTAGGGATATTATGCCAGTCCGTTCATTGTGGATAGAAGGCTTTACCACAAGCTAAGCAGGATTATTGATTTCTTTTCTCCCTTGACAGCTTGCATAGCACCTTCTGAAACAAAAAGAGCTAGTTCCCAATCCAGTACCAACTCAAGTCTTCTAGTCCTGTGTGTGGAGTGGTGTGTGGTGCCTTCAGCGATAGGGCCGTACTGTCAAGTTTCCCCCATAAAATCTCAACACTGTGGTTTCCTAAACAAGACCTGCATAGTGCCTATAGGAGCTAGCATGGCAACACGGGTAGGACACATTTCATAATGACCCAGCCCTAGACAAAAAGATACAAGCAATAGAATCATTTTTCTTCACGATCAAGCTCCACAGTGGGTTATCCAACCCCAAGTGGTCAGGCCGAAATGAGCAGTATCAGCACAATAATAAGTAAAGCAGACATCACGAATTGCAGAGGGGGTTGGGGATAGATGGTAGACATGGAAGAGAGAAGAGGGAAGGATGGAAACCACAAAACGTTTAAATTATAAAAAGCAAAATGAAAATGACAAAGTTTTCTAATGCACATCTCCGTCATTCTACCAGTGACAGGAAGAAGAAGGAAAGCAGAGGACCACTGTGCACTTCACTCAAAGGCATACTGGAAAAGCACGGCCCACCAACTCACACAGTTCTGTTATTTCACTTTTCCTACTGGTACCTGAAAGTTCTTATGCTCTCTCTTTCCGAAGGGAGGGGGGAATGTCTGCAGAACATCATCTAATATGAGAGGTCTGTAGACAACTCTAAATACGTACCTTTCAGCTTGTCACCAGGCAAAGTGAAAGCATGTATTTTAAGTGCTCAGGGAAAGCATTACCAGGAAGTGCACAGAAACAAGAACATCAGCCATTAGCGATGGCTCCAACAGCTCCTTTCCTCTGCATGAAGCTTATTACTAGGTACAAATATCATAGTCACTCATTTACTGTCCAAAGAGTTTTAGATCTTTCTTTTTTGTCTTTTATTGGTACATATTCATGGTAGGTAGTATTGGGTTTCATATCATTTCTCTCAAGTATAACTGGCATTTTGGCTCCAACTCTATTGTATTCCCTCTTTTTCTCCTCAACATGATCTGCCTCCCACTGGTGTCTTCCTTCCTCCATATATGTGTGTTTATATATGAATAGAAAAAAAAAGAATTCTAGTGATGACAGAAGAAGGAAATCATGTAATCATGTTTTAAAGTGATTGTCTTCCGTTCCATCAGTTTTCTGACAGATGATGTAGGTTTGTTTTACTTTATGGGTAAATTAAAATCCACTGTGTGCAAATACTACATTTTCTTTATGCTATTGATAGATAGTTAGCCCAACTTTGCAACCTGGGTGTTGTGAATAATTCTACAACAAATATGGATGTGTAGGAAACATTGTGACATATAGCCTTAGAGTCCTTTGGATATACATCCAGAAGTGGTACAGCTAAATATCACTCTTATATATTTAGATTTTTCTGAGGAACCTCCATATTGTTCTGATAATTGCTGCCCCAGTTTACATACCTGCCTGCAGTATACAAGGGTTCCCTTGTCCAGACATCCTTGGTAGAATTTGTTATTGTTTGTTTTCATAATGGTAGTTTCTTTGACTGCTTATCATTAGGCAGGCTCTGTGATAGACATGTAGACTCTGAGTGAAACAGCATTTATGCTATGTACCATATTCATGGCATTGTTTATGTATTGAATTGTTTTAAACTAAAGGCTCTCAGAATAAATAGAAGCCCCTGAGGTATAAGAAAGAGAACATAAGGGAGAAAGGTGAGGGTGATCAATCACCATATTCTGAGTATTTGTATCATCAAAATACAGAGGATAAAATCAGCCCTGAAGTATGAATTGGAAGATATGGCTTTTGGAGAAATGATTGTGACACATAATTTGTGATTGGGATAATTGTCCTTTAAAAGAAAAAAGAAATAACATCCTATACTATGTAATGGTACAAATAGGTCCCAGTTTGGAGACAGAAATTAGGCCCTTAATAGGTGATAAATCTGCCAGCATCTTTATCTTGGAATTTATAGGGAAATATTTTTTGTTATTTATAGGCTACAAAGTTATGCCGTTTTGTTTCAGCAACCCAAGGCAACTAAGATGAAGTGTTAGTAGGCAAGAAGGCACAGTGGCAGAGGCAACCTGGACCAGAGCCTAAGGTTACAGGGTAAGCAAGTAGTGCGAAAGCTTCCTGTGCATCTTGGGTTTTATCTGGAGGTCTGGTTGAGGGTGGAGGAATCACAGAGATACCCGACTACAGGACAGAACTAATGCTAAAGAGCTCAGATTTCACAGATGCAGTTTGACAGTAGGCTTTTCGGTGGTGTAGAAACAAGACTGACGTTCAACAAGCCCGGGATAATACTACAGTGTTCATTCTGGAGGAAACATCCAAATCTTTATGGGACAAATAACATATTAGCTCAGAGCTCTGAGTGAATATACGAATGTCCTAGCATCCAATTCTGGAAAACAATGAACATTGTTGCAACAAGTAGGTATATTAACAAACAAGACTCACAATCCAAAGCCATGAGTATATCTGAAAGCAATGTGGTTAGAATGAGAAATTGTTGTTTTGGAAATTTTTCAAAGAAATTTCCATCAACAGGAAAGACAGGTGCTGACAAGCTTTCTCAGCAGTACTACAATTAATTCTAAGTTATCAACTATCACACTAGATACCCACTGGGAATTCATATGTGAATAAAATGTAATCATTGATTTTTTTTTTTTAAGAACACTAAAATTACAAGTTTGGGATAAGATTACAATTAAGAGTTCTGTCCTTCTTGGCAGCCATGGAAAATTAATCAACTCATTCTTAGTTTTCTCATTGGTCAAATGAAAATGATAATGTCCAATTGATAGGATGATAACAAAAGTTGAAAATGAAGAACCACATAGTGAGGGACTATTATCCTCTAACATTTAACAGATAAACATACATAATTATTGATGAATCTATTGTGATGCATTTGCTTCATTCTAATTTATACTTTATATCTCCTGTAAGTTTTGGTACAAAATATATGCATCATAGAATTAATAAGCTACACTTTGGTTCTGAAGCATTTCTGAACCATCTCTGTAAACACTTAATTGATAAAGTTCCTGTCTTAGAGGAAATAAATGTAAAAATAGATAAACCATAAGAGGTATTATTTTTAACACATTAGACCCTCTTGAAATCCAAAGGTAACGCAAAACTATGAAACTACAAATTCCAGGTTTAGAGTCTGTGATTGCTTGAATAAGAAATGACCCCCTAAATCTGTGCCCTTGAACACCTAGTGCCCAGTTAGGATCACTGGTTGGGGAAGTTATAGAGCTCTATGACACAGAAACTGATTAGGGGAAGTATGTCCCTGAGGGTGGGCTTTGTAGGCTCATAGCCTCCCCACTTCCTGTACTGTGTCTCTACTCTCTGTGTGTGGGTAAAAATGTGATCAGCCAGCTTCCTGCTTCTGCATCCATAATTTTGTCATCTTGCCTTTCCAGAGAGGATGGAGCAAAGTATATCGCAAGTGATCCTAGGCACGTGCTTCATCATAGAAACAGAACAGTGACGGCAGAGGACATGAGCAGAGTCAAAGAAATAGAGAACGATTGAAGTGAAAGATGGACCTGGTAATTTATACAAATGCGGCCACTTCTCAAGAGTCTATATCTAAAGAAGTAAATGGTCAGTGAAAGTGTGCCCTGATTCAAATTATGCTGAAACATAAAAGAAAGGGTTAACATCAATCCCAATTGTTTCCAGGTAAGGATTCCGTTAGTCTCCTTTTAAGGACCAGGCCTGATTTCAAAAAAAAAAAAGGCCTGTAAGGCACCAGCCCCAGCTCTAAGAACAAGACAATAAAATACCCTACCATAGGGACAGCCTGGAGCCAGAAGCTATAGTCTCTAACACTTAGCACCTCATAGTAAAACAGGAGGTAATTAAATAAAGTTGTCTTTGTTCTATCTTTGCAGGAACTGCAGGGCTCTAACTTTCAGCCTGCTAGCTCAGGTCTCAAGAAGAAAAAGGGACATGTTGAAAAGTGATTTTAGCCTTCATTTCTAAGTTCTAAAAAGTTCACCACAAGTTTACACAAAAATTCAAATCATAGATTGAATAAGACACTTACAACAGAGACTTTATATGCATATTTGTTAAAAGTAATTATCTAGCTAAACATTCATCATTTGTCACTAGCTCTACAGGTTCAAGACCATAACTAAGTTATCTTTAAAGTTGTGTATAGATTAACCAAGTCAATAATTTATTGTCCTTGCACCTATAGTAAATTCTTAGTTCCCTCTTTATTGGTTTTACAACCTCTTAGAAAGTGCTCTGAATTGTAGATGTTTTCTTGCTGTCTCAGAAATATGAACTTGTGACACTTAAGGACTAGAAGAGTTCTCATGACAGATTTGACATCAGAGGAACTTAATAGCAGTCCTGCTATAAAAGATACCTGAGCAACTTTGTCTCTGTCACCATTTTAGAGGCGGGTTGACCACGTACTAGATGTTTCTGCAGAATAAATGCTGTTTGTTTTTGCATATTATCTGAGTCTGAGGTCTTCCTTCAGTGATTTTTCAGACCCTTACAATAAAGAGTAGAGAAGTTTGAAACCTGGACTATAAGGAAAGTCTGGCCTGACAAGCAACTCTGTAAATGGTAGTTCCCATGATAGCATGGTCAACAAGGACTGACAATAGTAAATTTCAAAAGCGTGAAAAAGTAGACCTTTACGTAAGTTTCCAGTCAGGTTAAAATGCACCACTGGTTGCCAAGCCTTTTAATGACATTCTGAGTCTTCGGAGAGAATATAGGCATGATTTGTGAATGTATAAAATGAGGATTTCTCTGCCCTCATCTCTTGTTTCAAACTGGATACTGCATTGTAATGTGAAGTGGGAGCTTACAGGTTCTTTGGAAAGTGCTGGCGTTTTTGCAGGGTCAAGCATGTAAAGGAGTGTTTTCCTGAAGTAGGCACACTTGGAATGATATTTTGCTGAAGCAGACATGGGTGAAAAGATACTCATGGAAGGACATTAGATGAAGGATGCATCACTAATGACACACACGTATTGACCTACCTTACAATTCGTAGTCTATGTGTTGGGACTCGATAGAGAGAATCACAAAGAAAAACTGTTTGAATGGAAGTTTATTAGAGCCCTGATTCTCTATTATTAAATCATTATGTGTAATTTGTATATGCTCATGTATATGTGTGTGGGGTATGTGCACACACGAATGCACATGCATGTGGAGGCCGGAAGACAACCTCAGATGTCATTCCTTAAGTGTCATGTACCATTTTTAATTCATGATCTCTAATTGGTCTATTCACAACAGAGTTTTGCCCCTATAACTCATTTTGTGTCGCACGCATGACTGCAGAGAAAGTGTAGACTGCAGAGATTAATCTGCATATAGTGATGTAAACATCAAACTAGATTTCAATCAATCAACTGGGGGATACTGGAGAAGAAAAATATAGTTGATATTGAGCGGCTATAACCACTGGGTTCAAAACCAGGAGAGCCAAGTTCCTAACCTGCTGTGATGTTTTCCTGTGACTCTGAGTGAGCCATGGCATTTCTCTTAAATACAGTAGACAGGGGAGTGAGTTTCAAATTTTCAAGTCAGAAGTTGTTCAAACGAGATCTTATCAAACTTGTTAATATATAAAACACATTTGAATGCATACAATTTTCTTAAGTACATGTGAAACCAGGAGTTCCATCTACTTGGGCTTTCTTTCCTTGCACTCTAGAGAGATTTACAAACACCCGAATTTCTAATCTCTGTCCATAGAGTATGGATACTCTGAGGAGCAGAAAACTAAATGGTCTCTAAAGAGCTTTATTTAACATGACATAAGGGGAATCTAAGAAAACAGACACGTAAAGTCAGATTCAACACTGGAAGAGCCCACACTCACATTTTCAGTGCTGATTTGGAGTAGAAATCAGGCTTGTTTCTTCCACAATAGTCTTCAGTCTCCTACTGCGTTCTAATTACCAATGTGTAAACCGTTAGACAGTCATGATATTGCACTGATATATTTATTTTCAAATGCAGACTTACAGCTTTACTATAACCTTGGATTTAAAATTATATTCCATTTCCACACACTATGAGAGTGAAGACATGTAAGATCAGAGCCATGTTCTGTCTTGTGAGAGCATTTTAGGTAGTCTCCACATCAGACATTCCTGAGAACAAAAGTAAGCTCCACCAGAAAGCAAGGATAAGCAGGAAAGAGAAAAGCAAACGCGATTGCAAGTTCTTCACAGTTTAGTGAAGCTTTGACCATGTGTGTATCAGTTTGCTTTGTATAAGCTCTTACAAAAGACCACTGTTACAGAGAAACATTAAGATCAAAATAGGTATACTACATTTTATGTAGGATTTGCAAGTTACAATAGAGAAAAATATATATTTTTATATACTATTATATATAAATATATATAGATATAGCTATATAAAGTTATCTTCTATTCCTTCAGTACAAGCCCTTCGTTTTCCATTTTCTGGGTAATTTGTTTTTCTCTTCTGTGCTTGTATATCAATTTAGATAATATGGACATGACTTCTCATACTGGGAGAGACATTACCAATTCCGGGTCATTCTTTATTTGTTTTGCATGTTTTGTCCATTTCCCACAGAAAGACAGTGACATCTAAATCATTCATTAATTTTAACTGCACACTGCATTCATGCTTTTTAAAGGAAACTTTCTGTGTTTGGATCTGACTTTATCATTAGAAAGGATGAAGCAGGTAAGGGATGTTCTGGCTAATAGCTTGTAAGCTAAAATTTATTTGTGCAAAACGATTTCAGAGCCAGGGTATATCTTAAGATTAAGATCATTTTTATCTGTCCTAAGCCTTAAACAAAGAACATTGGCAGTTAACTTACCAGGAATAGAACAAATGGTTGGTCAACATCACCCTGATTTGGGACATTTAATGCTTGGTACATCTTGTTTGTTGAACAGAGGGACCACTTAACTCTAAAAGCTGTTTCAGGGTCAAATTAGTTTTAAACTTTCAGCCATAAAAAAAAAAAAAAAAAGCTGGTCACAAATGCTTTCAGAACAGCAGGACTCTAAGGTGAATATGGTAAGACTTCAGACACTAGGCAACCAGAATGTTGAGCCCAATATGAAAAGTTCCTGCTTATTGGTTGGTAGAGAAACTTTGCCTCTATCTGACTAAACATATATAACCCATGCACTATAATACGAATAGGCTTCAATGATATCATTTAGCATATTTAATGATGAGTTCAATAATAACCATCATTATTACAGTTACCATGTTTAGATATCATGGTGTTATTTCTAACTTCTGGGAAAATGGAAATAGCAACATTGAAACATAAGAAACCAAGTGACTTGTGTTAAAGAGGGCATTTCAGAATAATAGTCTCATAAAGCTAGGGCATAGTTTTTTAATGCAAAAGTCAGGCAAGTAATAAAGTTCTCAAAGAAGCTAAGGTTTTGAAACTTATTTTAATATCAAAATGTTTGGATACTGTCACAGTTATATAGTGTTATTGAAATATCTTTTTCCATAGTTATCTATTTAAAATGTAAAGTTTAATGTATATAATATTCATGTCATAGTAATCTATTCAAAATATGAAGTTTAATAAATAGAATGTGGATTTTGCCACTGGGAAGAGTAGAGATCCAGGGATGCAGGCCTGGTGAGACTGTGCTGTAAGTAGCCAGGGCACAGAGAGGGCTAGGCCTAGCACACAGTAGGTGTGGCTCTCTGCTTGATCCAGGGGAGCAAGAACTTTTCCGTAGAGACTCGGGTCCACCTGAAATGCCCTTGCGTGCGGAACAAACACTCAAGCCATTTGCCACCTAAAATAGCAGAGATTCAGGGACACAGGCCAGGTACACGGGAAAGAAAGGAACCAATCACTGACAACACGATGCCAAGAGGAAAGCAAAAGAACTTACCCAATGGAAACCAAGACAACCTGGCAACATCAAAACCCAGCTCTCCCATCACAGCAAACAGCAGAATGCCAAATAATCCAGAAAAAGAAGACTCAGACCTGAAATTATACCTCAAGATGATGATGGAGCTCTTTAAACAAGAACAGGAGGAAAAGCATGAAGAAAGAGAAGCTTTTAAAGTGGAAACACACAAAAATAAAAAAAAAAACTCAAAAAACTAAAAGAACTAGAGGAAAAGAAAACCAAAGATATGAAGGATTTGAAAAAGGAATTTAAAATGGAAATGGAAACAATAAAGAAAACACTAAAAGAGACAACTCTGCAGGTAGAAAACCTAAAAAAGAAATCAGGAGTCACAGATAAAAGAATCTTCAACAGACTACAAGAGATGGAAGAGAGAATCTCGGGGTCAAAGAAGCAGGGTCAAAGATAACAGGGTCAAAGAAGAAATAAAGAAAGAAATTAAGGATTTTCTAGAATTTAATAAAAACAAAAACACATCATACCCAAACCTATGGGATGCAATGAGAGCAGCACTGGGAGGAAAACTCAGCTCTGAGTGCTTCCAAAAAGAAACTGGAGAGAGCATACACTAGTTGAAAGCTTTAGAACAAAAGGAAGCAGATACACCCAAGAGGAAGAGACTGCAAGAAATAATCAAACTGAGGGCAGAAATAGACCAAATAGAAACAAAAAGAACCATTCAAAGAATCAACAAAATCAAGAGCTGGTTCTTTGTGAAAATTAACAAGATTGATAAACCCTTAGCCAGACTAACTAGAGGGCAAAGAGAGAGTATCCATATTAACACAATCAGAAATTAAAGTGGATAGGGTTGTTTAAGTCTCTGGTGTCTAGCTTTTTGAGTTCTTTGTATACCTTGGATATTAGGCCTCTATCTGATGTGAGTTTGGTAAAGATATTTTTCCACTCTGTTGGCTGCCATTTTGTTTTCTTGACAGTGTCTTTAGGCTTACAGAAATTTTGCAATCTCATTAAGTCCCATTTGTCAATCTTTGATCTTAGAGCTCAAACCATTGGTGTTCTGTTCAGGAAATTTTCTCCTGTGCCTATGAGTTCTAAAGTTTTCCCTACTTTCTCATCTAATAGTTTCAGTGTACCTGGTTTAATGTGGAGATCTTTGATCTACTTGCACTTGAGCTTTGTACAAGTAGATAAGAAAGAGTCTATTTTCATTCTTCTGTATGCTGAGTGCCAGTTGGACCAACACCATTTGTTGAAGAGGCTGTCATTTTTCCATTGAATATTTACAGCTACTTTGTCAAAAATCATGTGATCATATATGTGAGGGCTCATTTCTGGATTGTCTATTCTATTCCATTGACCCACGTGCCTAACTCTGTACCAGTAACATGAAGTTTTTAGCACAATTGCTTTGTAATATACCTTGAGGTCAGGGATAGTGATTCCTGCAGATGTTTTCTTGTTGTTGAGGACCGATTTCGCTATTCTAAGTCTTTTGTTATTCCAGATGAAATTACACATTGCTCTTTCCAACTCAATGAAGAACTGGGTTGGAATTTTGATGGGGATTGCATAGAATCTGTAGATTGCTTTTGGTAAGATGGCCATTTTTAAAATGTTGATGCTTCCAATCCATGAGCATAAAAAGTTCTCAATCGAGGAATATCGAATGGCTGAGAAACATCTAAGGAAGTGCTCAACATCCTTAGTCATCAGAGAAATGCAAATCAAAACAACCCTGAGATTCCACCTCACTCTAGTCAGGTTGGCCAAGATCCAAAACTCAGATGACAGCAGATGCTGGTGAGGATGTGGAGAAAGAGGGACACTTTTCCACTGCTGGTGGGGTTGTAAACTGATACAGCCACTCTGGAAATCAGTCTGGTGGTTCCTCAGAAAAATGGACATAGTACTACCTGAAGACCCAGTTATTCCACTTCTGGGCATATACCCCAGAGATGCTCCAACATACAACAAAGATACATGCACCACAATGTTCATTGCAGCTCTATTTATAATAGCCAGAAGCTGGAGAGAACCCAGATATCCTTCAGTAGAAGAATGGATACAAAAATTGTGGTACATTTACACAATGGAGTACTACTCAGCTATCAGAAACAATGACTTAACAAAATTCTTAAGAAAATGGATGCATCTGGAGAATATCAACCTGAGTGAGATAACCCAGTCACAAAAGAACAGACATAATATGCAGTCACTGATAATGGGATACTAAACCCAGAAATCTCTGAACACCCCAGAAACAACTCACAGACTGTGTGAAGTTCAATAAAAAAAAGAATATATTTTAATTAAAATAGAACTTTATCACATCCCCCTTTCCTCCCTACAGCCCCTCCTAGTCACTCTCCTATCCCCTCAAATTAAAAGCCTCTTTTCCTATATTATTGCTACATATATACATATGTGTATGTATATGTACCCACAAACTCTTAATTACAACCATAAAAATGTATTCAAATAAATAAATAAATAAATGAAAGTGGAGACATAATAACTGAAACTGAGGAAATTCAAGAAATCATCAGATCCTACTATAAAAGCCTATACTTAACAAAACTGAAAAATTTGGAGGATATGGATGAATTCCTAGACAGATACCAGATACAAAATTTAAACCAGGACCAGGTAAACTATCTAAATAATCCCATAATGCCTAAAGAAATAGAAGCAGTCATCAAAAGCCTCCCAACCAAAAAAAGCCCAGGTCCAGATGGGTTCAGTGTAGAATTTTATTAGATATTTATTGACGACCTAATACCAATACTCTCCAAACTATTCCACAAAATAGAATCAGATGAAACACTACCTAACTCATTTTTTGAGGCTACAATAACCCTTGTTCCTAAACTACACAAACACCCTACAAGGAAAGAGAACTTCAGACCAATCTGACTTATGAACATTGATGCAAAAATACTCAACAAAATCCTTGCAAACCGCACCCAAGAAGACATCAAAATGATCATTCACGATGATCAAGTAAGCTTCATCCCTGGGATGCAGGGATGGTTTAATATACAGAAATCCATCAATGTAATCCCCCATATAAACAAACTCAAAGAAAAAAACCACATGGTCATCTCACTAGATGCTGAGAAAGCATTTGATAAAATTCAACACCACTTCATGTTAAAAGTCTTAGAAAGAACAGGAATCCAACACCCATACCTAAACATAATAAAAGCAATGTACATCAAACCAACAACCAACATCAAACTTAATGGTGGAAAACTTGAAGCAATCCCACTAAAATCAGGGACTCAACAAGACTGCCCACTCTCTCCCTACCTATTCAACATAGTACTGGAAATCCTGGCCAGAGCAATTAGACAGCACAAGGAGATCAAAGGGATACAAATCAGAAAGGACTAAGTCAAAATATCCCTATTTGCAGATGACATGATAGTATACTAACAGGACCCCATAAATTCCAACAAAGAACTTTTACAGCTGATAAAGAAGTTCAACAGAATGGCTGGATATAAAATTAACTCAAACACATCAGTAGCCTTCCTGTACTCAAAGGATAAACATGCTGAGAAAAAAAAATAAGGAATATATACCTTTCACAAAATTACAAATAAACTGAAATACATTGGTGTGACCCTAACTAAGCAAATGAAAGAGCTGTATGACAATAACTTCAAATCTCTGAAGAAGGAAATTGAAGAAGAGCTCATTGGAATAACAAAAAACCTAGAATAGCAAAATCTATTCTCAACAACAAAAAATTATATGGTAATCACCATCCCTGATATCAAGTTATACTACAAAGCAATTGTGTTTAAAACCACATGGTATTGGTACAGAGATAGGCATGCAGATCAATGGAATGAAATAGAAGATCCAGAAATGAACTCTCACATATATGGTCACTTGATTTTTGACAACGGAGCTGAAATCATTCAAAGGAAAAAGGACAGTCTCTTCAACAAATGGTGTTGGTTCAACTGGAAGTCATCATGCAGAAGAATGAAAATAAATCCTTTTTTATCTCCTTGTACAAAGCTCAATTGCAAATGGAAAGATCTCTGCATAAAACCAGATACACTGAAACTAATAGAAGAGAAATTGGGGAAAAGTTTAGAACACGTGTGCATAGAGGAAAATTCCCTGAACATAACACCAATGGCTTATGCTTCTAGATCAAGAATCAATAAATAAGAATTCATAAGATTGCAAAGTTTTTGTAAAGATAAGGACACTGTCAAGAAAACAAAATGGCAACCAACAGAATGGGAAAGGATCTTTATCAATCCCACATCTGATAGAGGTCTAATATCCAATATATACAAAGAACTCAAAAAGTTAGACACCAGAGAATTAAACAATCCTATTAAACTGGGGTACAGGGCTAAACAAAGAGTTCACAACTGAGGAATACCAAAAGGTTTAGAAGCACCCAAGGAAATGCTCAACATCCCTAGTCATCAGGGAAATGCAAATCAAAACAACTCTGAGATTCTACCTCACACTAGTCAGAATGGCTAAGATCAAAATCTCAGAAGACAGAAGATGCTGGCGAGGATGTGGAAAAAAGGAACACTGCTCCACTGTTTGTGGGGTTGTAAGCTGGTACAGTCTGGCATTTGGACATCAGTCTGGCATTTCCTCAGAAAACTGGACATAGTACTACCTGTTTTTCCACTTTTGGGCATATACTCCAAAGATGCTCCAACATATAATAAAGACACATGTTCCACCATGTTCATAGCAGCCTTATTTACAATAGCCAGAAGCTGGAAATAACCCAGATGTCCTTCAGTAGACGAATGGATACAGAAATCATGGTATATTTACACAATGGAGTACCACTCAGCTATCAGAAACAATGACTTTACGAAATTCCTATGGAAATGAATGGAACTATAGAATATTATCCTGAGTGAGGTAACTCACGCACAAAGAACAGACATAATATTCAGTCACTGATAACTGGATACTAGTCCCAGAAAGCTCTGAACTCCCAAGAAACAACACACAGATCATATGAAGCTCAAAAAGAAGAAAACCCAAAATGTGGAAGCCTCAGTCCTTCTTAGAAAAAAAATAAGTTCATAGCACCCTCTCAGAGTGTGGTTCATCTAGACATCAAATTGTTAATAATTCAAAAGCTGAGAATGCAGCCTTGTGCCAATCCTTGGTATTTAAAAATCATTACGTTTAATCTTTACACACCAAGAAAACTTTGACTGTTCCCATGTTACTTTTTGTTTTCTATGTACTTTATGCTCATTATAACTAGTAAGTTTTCAATGCATACTATCAAACCTTTAAAAAAAAAATCAAGTACTGACAAAAAGTATATTCATATAACTTTATAAGAAGATGCTTTTAAAATCTGTACATTTTTATCTGTTTTTTAAAAATAATGTTGTTTAATTAAAAATGCCACTATCTAAATCACTGTGGAGATAAAAACAGAACTATATTTAAAATAAAAATAGAACTATCACATGACCCAGCTCTAGCATACCTCAGTATATACTCAAAGAAGTCTATATCCCATTGCTAAGATGGTTACACATCCATGTTTATTGCTGCTCAGTTTCCATGGGTAGAAAGTTGAATCAGCCTAGATGTCCATCAACTGATGAATGGATAATGAAAATGTGATGCACATACACAATGGAATTCTTTTCATTTGCAAAAAGAATTGAAATCATGGGATTGGCAGGAAAACAAATGGATCTGGAAAATATTATGTTGGGTAAGGTGACCGAGACCCAGACAGACAAACACTACATGCTCGCTCATGTGCAGATCTAAGCTTCAAATTTGAGATTTGTGTGTTTGACTTGGAATGTCTGTGGGGACTGAGAAGCTAGAAAAGGGTCATGGGAGGTTGCTTGGGGACAAGGCCTTGAAGGGGGAATGGGAATAGAACACAAGTAAGATGAGTGTAGAAAAAGTGCTACCAAGTTGCCAAACATGCAGAGATGGAGCAGAAGAGAAGGGGTTAAACAAGACTTAGAAGAAATCTATAAAGTCACTTGGAAACAATATTTTCGTAAGCTAATTTAAGACATAATTTCCAGAGATATTTGAATGGAGGTACCCTGCTTGGGTAGATAATGCTTGTCCCAGAAGCCTTGAGTTGTTAAACAAAAATTCCAAACATGGCAAACTTTCCCATGTGTTACTGATTCAAGAGTCCCCCAAAATAATATAGACTACACCTTTGCTCTTGAAAGTCTCTAGGATGTAATGGCAAATCCCTGTCACAGAGAATAGCATATGTGTTGTTAAACAGAAATGAGCTGGAAACTTTCTCCCTACTAGTGTGTTGTCACTGGGTTGTAAAGTACTGGAAAGTTCTCTGGGGAGCAAGGAAATAGAGGTCCATCAAGGGTCTTATCTAGCTCCAATCTCTGATTGCTACAATATTGACCGGCCAAGAAAGATGTGTCTGTACGCTGGAATGACATTTGAGGGAGACCAGACACCTCCTGATTCGATTTGAGGTCTAAATTTATGCATGGTCCTTTAAACTTGACCTAAAGCTTTTGCCTGGAGAAGTCATAGGTCATTCTAGGAAACCTAATTCTGTTTTCTGTTTTGTCTTGTTTGTCTTTTGTTGTTGTTACTGTTGTCCTTGCTACTGTACCAATCTTTTTTTTGTAAAAACCAATCTTTTTACAGAAGAAGGACCAATCTTTTACATAGGGGTCTCTCCATTTACAGGCGAGGAACTGTGGCTGTCAACCTTGGAAAGGCTCCTTTTGTAGTGGATGGCAGTTAGTGAGAAGACTATAGTAAACTGTGTACAAAATATCTTTGTTGTGCATAATCCCATTTGTCTCTTCTCACATTTTTACCTATACTTTTGATGTCATGGCCATAAAAATCAATGCCAAAACCAGCATCAGAAATCTTTCTTCTAATGCTTCCTTTGGCAGGCAGGTAATAGCTTGAAGGCATAATGGTTATGTCTTTACGCTTTTTGAGATGTTTTCTTACATAGTAGAAGAGAAAGGTCTACTTTCATTCTTTTGCACGTCCACATTAAATTTTTATAACATTATTTGAGGAAGAGACTTGATGCATTCTGACACCCTATGAATATATTGATTTATTCTTTTTGTTTAGTATTTATGTCTGTCTTTATGCTGAGGTCATGTCCTTTAATTATTCAAATGTTGTGATATGTGTTAAAGTAAAGAATTGTCATACCTTCACTTTATTCTCCTTTGTAGTACTCCAAGTGCTCAGTCCTTTGTGAGTCCACATGAACTATAGTATTGTGCTTCCAATTTCTATTTTAAAAAATGCCATTGGTGTTTTCATAGAGATTACTCTAAATTTCAGAGCACTTTGAATAATTTGTACATTTAATAATATTGTCTCTCAATCCACAAATACAGTATGTCTGTTTATATGTTTCTATCTTTCTTAATTTTTTGTCAGCACTTAAATAATATTTTTTTAAGTTTTCTGCTAGCACTGGGGTGTGGTTCAATGTTAGAGTGTTTCTCTAGGATCCCCAAGGTCCTGTGTTTTATCCCAGCACCATAAAAAAATAATTGGAAATTTATGGTACTGTTCCAAATACCACTATAAATAATTCTTAGGAGTTCAAATGTGAAAGTATTTTTACTTCAGTTTGCCAAAATAAAACACTTGTGTAGCTTAAGTAGAATTGTTTTTCCTGAAATAATTTTTGTCTGACCTCAATAAGATGAAAAATATTATAAATATAATTACTTGAGAAAATGGGAGGCTTTGTGTGTGAAAAACTAAAGAAAAGTTATTAGAATACTAAGGTATTTTGATAAAACCTTTTAATTACAGTATTATGTGACTTTTGAAGATCTTTTAAATAGTGCTTAGTAGAGGCTAGAGAAGTGTCTCAGAGTTTAAAGGCATTGGTGCTCTTCCAGAAGACCCAGATTTGGTTCCCAGCACCGATTTGATGGCTCACAAGAATCTGTAACTCCAGTCCCAATGGTCCCTATGCTCTCATCTAACAACCACAGACACCAAGAACACATATGATACACAGACATATATGCAGGCAAAACATTAATATACATAAAGTGAAGTAAACTTTAAGAGATTAAACTTTAAAAGATTACAAATTAAATAGTGCTCTATGTAATTATTCACTCAAGAAATACACACTTACCAAATTCAAGGAATGTTTTAAAATTCTACTAGGACATTGTTATTCAGGAGATTCTTAGTTTATTATTTCTCTGGCAAACAGAAAAGAATCTACCGTAGCAGTAAGCTCAGTTCCTTTGAAAATGGACCTCATACACGCCATTGGCATCTATGCCCTCCTCAGTCCTCACACTACAGTGCAGAAGAAGAGAAACGTACAGAAAACCCTCAGCGTTTTCTAAACCCAGAACATTAACACAAAGACTTGTCTTACCATCATATGGAACACACAAGGACTTTTAAAGCAATGCAAAAAAATAATAAATCATAATCTAATAAAAGCCTTATCCTCATAGCTTTAACCTGTCCCCAATCATTTTCTGAATGAACTCACAGCCCTCAAACTTTTTCACATCTTTCTACATATGACTTTTACGTAAGACCTTGAGATTATGGTTAGATTACATGTCTCCTTTCTCTCTCCTTCTCCAAACAAACCCTTGTACTGCTCCTAACTCTCCTTTAAATTCATGGCCTCATTTTTTTTCACTAACAGCTATTCCGTACATATAAACGTGTGTGTGTGCGTGTGTGTGTGTGTGTGTGTGTGTGTGTGTGTGTGTGTGTGTTTCCAAATACAACATGTTCAGATACATCATATCTTAAGTAGTGTGTTTAATTGATTTTCACTTTCAACTGACAATTTAAACCTCAAAAAGTTCAAATAACCTATGGGTTACCATTGGAGTTACCATGGAGTTAGCACTGGAGTTACCATGGGTTATTTCTAGAAATTATTGACTGTTTGTTAAAGTTATACTTCACTTCAAACCAAATCAAAATTCGGAATATCTAGGGATTATTTGCTTTAGAAAGGATTTACTGGTATTTGTGTTTGAACACTATTATATCTCTATTCAAAATACGGCTTGATCAGTGTTGCTTGATTTACATGTTACTTTTCAGCTATGCCCACTACATAGAAGAGAACACAGCTATTAGGGGGCTTTCTGGGCTACTCTCAACCATTCTGCATGTGTTTTAGTTCTGGTGGACATTGACATGTAAGTAAGTGGGCAACAAAAAAACAGCTGTTGCTATAACATCTCTCAAGAAATGTTGTTGAGAAGAACCTAATGCTGATAAGCAAGAGTCAACCTCAACCTCTGATGGGAAGTTTCATAACTAACTCATGAAATTACAGCCCCTTGGTTAGTGCCCCACTCTTACAATCCAGTATTACTCATGAAAAATTATGAATAAAAGATTAAACTATGGAGAGAGCTTGAAGGAAGAAAGTCTGTACAAAACCTGCCATTCAAATTCTTACTATAGCTTGGAAGGTGTCTTAATCAAGGTCTTCATTTTACTTAATGACTTATGTACTCTACTTCATTATCCAGGTCTGCTCTATGTACTGGAGCCTTGTGGCCTACAGTGTTTTAACGCCGATACATCAGAGAGTCCTGCAATGCTAACAACATGGTGAGTTGCTACAGCTATGATCAGGAAATACTTTAATAGTCTTCAGTAAGTTGAATATAGTCTCATATTTAATTTACAGACAAACCAGTCATAAGATATGAGCCAATGATGGCGACTAGGTTGAAATTTGCCTCTGGCTTTTGTCCTGCTTTCTCTAGTCTGATCTACCTCTGCCATTACATGATTTTTTTTCCAGTGAGAGTTTCTGTTAAAAACCCTAGTAGCCTGTAAAGCTTTGGGGATTAGCAAAAGGTTTTAAATTTACAATCATCTTCGATCCTCTTAAATCTCAATTTTAAAATACTATTTTCCTGCTGAGGCTGTAAGGTGATATACTCAGGATGAATTTGTGATTAATGTTAAATACTAAGTCACAGTCATCTTTACATGGTTGGGTTCAACATGAAACATGCATCAGCAGTCTTATTGATGGCATCTATGTGGAATATAAGTCCTGAGACTGACCATTCCAACCATTATCTTGTCAATCAGCCCTTTTCACTTCACACTCTCTTCCATAGCTAGTTACTATCTTACTTATTTTCGTCTTTCCTAATAAAACCTAATCCCTCTTAGAGAAGGATTATTGCTCCCAGTGTTTAGTGAAATGTCCTCCCTTCCCCTGTGCCTATCCCTTATTCCTTGGGGCCATAAATGTTGTCTCCCCCAATGCTATTGTCCAGAAATATACCAATGCCAAATTTTACCATCTCCTAGAATGCAATGCCTCCTCAAAGTACAGCTTCTGATATTGCACTATTATTTTTAAAACATTATCTGATGCATTTTTATATTTTGAGTTATGATCCCCTCTCAAGGTATTGTAAGCACATTTGAGGATAAACTTATAATGGAGCTGAGGGCTTTCATTTCAGTCTCCAATGGATACTTGTTCAGAAAAGAAAAAAAAAGCTTGCCTTCGTGTCTTTCTTTAGGTTAAACTTCACTTTCAAGTCATAGGACAAAGGGTGTCTTCATAAATCTGTTGGTCATGTTGAGTTAACTTTGGCTATGGAGAAGAGAGCTTTGACAGGTCCCCTCAGGAAGCATTGCTGCTTGCTTTGGAAGACTTAAAAAGAGTTAACTAACATGAAGGAAAACAAGGTAGACTATCCCCTTAAAAGATCCTTTCCAGATGTTTTTAAAATAAACTCATATAATATACACCAATTTCCTTACTTAAGAATCCATCCAACAACACGGTCATCTTTCTTTTCTAATAAAAGCACTTTGTGTCCATGGAAATGTGCGCTTCCTTTGCACGGCCTCTACAGGAAGTGAACGTTGCTATATTTTCAAAGAAAATGACCTAACTATAAAGCCAAATTCCTTTTCAAGTTTTTTCATCCTATAGGTACTTGTGGTATTATATTTTAGTGCCAAATCTGTTTAGGGTTAAACAAATAACAATTACCCACGTATAGCCATACATGCCAGGAAATGTTTGTATTGATTCTAAGTAAACTGATCCTGAGCACAGCCTCCTGAAGGTCTTACTATCATTGGCCTCATTTATAAAGCAAAGAAACTGAGACACAGAGAAGTTTGGTAATTTGCTCGACACCACAAAGCTAGTGTATGGCAAACTAGAATTTGATCCCAGCCCGGTCCTGATTGTCTTTGGTTGGCAGACACTTAACATCCTAACTTCCTTTCATTTGTCTCAGATTGACTAACACTACTATAGTATTGCTGTGAGGTGTTTTGATTAATGTTTCTAACCTTGTAATAGTTATTTTTATTAACATGTATTTGTTCTTATGTTAAAGGAGTTAATCGTGGTATGCCCATAATACATAACCACAGACAGGTCATACCCACCCATCTGTGTTCAACCACTAAAACCCTTCTCAGCCTTTATCCACCCTGTCTTACTTTCAGGTTGGCCCTTTTAAATGCCAACATAGACAATAGGCAGCTAACACTTATTTTTCTATGCCATTCTCAGTTTGTATAATATGACGCCTTCATGAAAATGCAGAACTTTCGATTTTTCTCATGAAGATAAATAATTTTTTTGAAAACCCAAAATCAATAGCAATTTATAACTGGTCTCCATGACCTTTGTGTCAGGTAAATATTGAATGTGTTGTGTATGTTTGTTTGTGCAGATATCATTTTAAAATCCTATGATGTCAGTGCTAGTCCCAAGCCTACTTTCCACTTTATATGCAAGTAGGAAACAGAGACCTGCTGCCGTTACTGTGGTTTCAAAGCTGGGAACTAAAGAGGACAGACGTGTATATTGGCAGTTTAATGAAAAATCTATAGTCTTTACTATGAAAATTACTGAATAAGAGCTCACTCACTGATGCTAGTTATACTAACCACATTTAAAATTTCAGAGTGATATAATGATTTACAAATGTAACAAATGCATTTTATACACACAAAAAGTTTTATTATGCAGTAATCAATCTTACTCTTACTGGAGTTCCACTGTTGTTTCAAATATAGTCTATTGATTTTTGAAGATATTATGTATACTATTTTAGGGATGCATCCATGAGAGGCTAGGTAAAACACATATTCCTTGGTGTTTAGATAGAATACTATATAAATATCTGTTAGGTGCTTTTGATGTATTTAATGTTGATGTCCTCTGTTTTGTTTTGGTTTTCAGATGATCTGTGTATTGGAAAAAATGGGGTAGAAAAATCATTTATTACTATCTAATTGAAATTAGTCTTTGTCTTTAAGTTCAACAGTACTTGTTGAGGTTTGGCCCACACACAGAGTCAAGTGTTGCTATGTGAACTTTCCCCCAAGTTATCTCTGATTAGTGAACAAAGATGCTGACAGGAATAGCTGGGCAAACGAGACATAAGCAGGGTTTAGCATTTGCAAGCTTCAGGTAGAAGAACCATGAGGGAAAAGAAGAAGGTAGGAAAAGGAGAAACCTGCCATGGGGTAAGAATCTTAAAATAATGGCAATGTGGGTTGGCTAATTGGAGCTAAGAGCAGCCCAGACCAAACATGGCATATTATATAATGGAATTATTGGCTGGGAAATAGACATAATAGCACAGAGAATGAATATCTGCCCAGCTCTTGTGCTGATTAAGGCTTATTATAAATATAAAGATTATGTGTGTCTTTTTTTTTATCCAGGAACTAAATGTCAAAGATGGGGTACGATGCCCAGGTTGTGTTTAAATATCTCAACAAGTTCTCTTATTATGAAATTTGGTGTGCTAGCGTTCAGTGTATATACCTAGAGTATGATGGGATGATGTCCAGTGGCAGAGAAGGGAGCAGGCTACAGTGTTAAACTGGGCAGTCACACAGTATTTATTAAGATGGGTCTTGTAAACATAGGTTGTTGGAGGTGAACTTATTCTAAGTGTTTCAGGGAAAAGACAGGGAGCTCTGGGCATCAAGGGGGAAGAATAGCAAGTTCAGGTTTGGCCCTTTGTTTGACTTGCTACCAGACTGCCAAGAACAAGTAGATGTTGGGATATCAGTTGCATATATGACCCTGGAGCATGGAAGAAAGATCTGGACTCAAGAAATCTATTGGCACCAAAATGGAGATTCAACCTGAATTTTGGTTAAAAATCACTAAGATAATATAGCGCCAAAAATTAGCTGGCATTGGTCTTGAGATGCTTCCAGATTAAGAGGTTGGTAAAATCTAAAAACAAGAAAGGAGACTGAGGAGAGAGCGACTGAGAGACAAAGAAGAAACACAATTACTTTGTTTCTTCGCATTGCTATCATTGACTATTCTGTTTAGAAGTTTGATTTGTTTGTTTGTTTATTTGTTTGTTTTGAATGTTGTACTTTATTTTGTTGAGACTGCTTTTTTATAGAACCCAGGGCCACCAGCACAAGGATGGAACCATACACAATAGGCTGGGCCTTCTACTATAAATACCTGAGGAAGAAAATTCTCTATGACATTTTCTTACGGAAAGCTTTATGGAGGCATTTTCTCAACTAAGATTCCCTCCTTTCAGATAACTCTAGTTTGTGTGCCAAACTAGACCTACAACTAGCCAGCATGATCCCTTAACTGTGCATTCCTACACAATCAGAAATAAGCTACATGCTTTCTGATTCACAGAGGGGAGAACCATAGCATAGTCATAAGCATATCAGATCACACCCAAAATTCTAGGTATGTAAATAGAGCCTTGTTGCACAGTACCCAGCATTTGGCACTCATTCATAATCCTGTGGCTTCAAAAGGGATTGGGCAATACTGATGGCTTGTCTTACAAGCTCAGGCTAGATCTGCTGCACACATGCAACTTTCTTTTATGGTGATCCATGGTTCTGGCATCCCCAGTTTTCTGGGATCTCCACTGTAATGGAGACTTCATCTTCATCAACAGCTTCTCCTGGCCTCCTTAATGGAACTCCTACCCCACCACTGTCCTGAATACTACTGAACTGGACTGCTAGTGTATCTGTGAAGTGTTTGTGAGTGGATGGAGCTGCTGCTACTGACTTGTAAACTGAACTGCTGATTTCCTAGTAATGCAGATGCGATTTGCTCCACAGAACCATTTCTAAACAGGTCAACTTCCTCAGTACCCTTTCTCTTCCACTACCTCTGGTAGGTGGTGGGCTTTGAGGTTAAAGCATTTAAGAGGCGTCTTTAAAACTAGGGTCTAAAAAAATAAAGTTACAGAAGTGTGTGCACACACACACAAAATTGGCACATATCATTAGGAGCATCTACATGTCAACAATAAAAAAACCATTCTCAACAATAAAAAAAACTTTCGGGGGACTAACCATCCCTGACCTCAAGATGTATTACAGAATAACAGTGATTAAAACTGCATGATGTTGGCAAAGAGAAAGGTAGGTAGATAAATAAGATAGGATTGAAAAAGACCCAGAAATGAATCCACACACCTATGGTCACTTGATCTTTGACAAAAGTGCTAAAATTATTCAATGGAAAAAGAACAGCCTCTTCAACAAATGGTGCTGGTTCAACTGGCAGTCAGCATGCAGAAGAATGCTAATCTATCCTTTCTTATCTCCTTGTACAAAGCTCAAGTCCAAGTGGATCAAAGACCTCCACATAAAATCAGGTACACTGAAACTAATAGAACATAAAGTGGGGAAGAACTTAGATCACATGGGATTGGGGGAAATTTTCCTGAACAGAACACCAATGGCTTACACTCTAAGATCAAGAATTGACAAATGGGACCTCATGAAATTTCAAAGCTTCTGTAAGGCAAAGGACACTGTCAAGAGGACAAAATAACAACCAACAGATTGGGAAAAGATCTTTACCAATCCTAGATCAGATAAAGGATTAGTATCCAACATATACAAAAAATTCAAGAAGTTAGACTCCAGAGAATGAAACAATCCTATTAAAAAATGAGTTACAGAGCTAAACAAAGAATTCTTAACTGTGGAATATCAAATGGCTGAGAAGCACCTAAAAAAATGCTCAACATCCCTAGTCATCAGAGAAATGCAAATCAAAACATATCTGACCTTGCCCTCAAATGAAAATATATGCAGAGATAGAAGGCTAAACTTTCCTTATACAGTGAGTACTTAAATTGGAAAATAGTCTCAAAACATTAAGATTTTGACTTTATATTAGATAAGATTAAACTTAATTTGTCCTGTTGAAAGAATAACATTTAATGGAATAATGTTATTTTAATTATACTAGGTCAGTGGGTTTCCTTATCAAGTTTTTTCAACTTGGCAGAAACTAGTTATCTTGTAAGGGGAATCCCAATTAATAAAATGCCTCTATTAGATTATCTATAAGCAGGTATATATAGCAGTGATTCTCAACCTTCTTAATGCTGTGACCCTTAAAAATAAGCTCCTCATGAAGTAGTGACCCCAGGCATTAAATTAATTTTTGTTGCTACTTTATCATTTTAATTTCCTTACTATTATTATATGGTAATGAAAATATTTTTGGAAATAGAGATTTGCAAGGTTAGGGGAATTATTTTGAACTCCTTTCTTAAGGGTTAAAAAAATGACATAAAGAAGTGCAAGTGGCAGTAAGAGACTCTTTATTGACAATGATGTTGACAACTAATACAAGTCAACTGAAGAGAAATGGTGATCAGTTGCATCATCAAAATTATCCCTCTCAACAAAGAAATAAAAGCAAACTTCTATGGCATAGGACTTCAGAGTAAGTCAAACCTGATTGATTTTCATGTGCAGAATGCATTACACTAACAGGATAAGGATGCCAAGGATGCAGGCTGGCAGACAGTGTTCCAGGGCAGCATACTGGAACGGACCACTAAAGAATATTCTGAACCAGGCCAGCATACTGGAACAGACCACTGAAAAATATTCTGAACTAGTAAGCACTCTGTTTACACATTTCAGTGGACAGCTGTTCATTAAGTCAGAAGAGAAATTATTATACTTACAACACACAAAAATGAAAATAGAACATATCAAAACCCATGGGGTAAAGCCAGAACAGCTAGGAGGAACAATGTAATAATGAATCCCAAGGACTTAGAAAAGCAAATCAGTAGGAAACAGACAATGAAAGCTACAACAGAAATAAATAAAACAAAATGAGTAAAATACAGAAGGTGACTGAAATCAACAGGTTGTTTTTTTTATAAATTAGCAAAATTCAGATCTTTAGTAAGATTGACTCCTAAAACAGAGTAGACTCAAGTAAGTAAAATTGGAGACAAGAAATAAAGATATTACAATTAAGGCCACAAAAATAAAATGGATTAGAAATTATTTTGAAGAAAATACATGGCAACAAAATTAGAAATTTAGAAAATATGGAAATTTTTTGGAAATTTTCTACCAAAATTGAACCAAGAATATATTTTTTAAAAACTCTGACTAGATTAATATCAAGTACAGATACTAAATTATTAATAAAGTTTTTCAACCAAGGAAAGCCCAAAGCCAAGTGGTCTAGTAGCAGAATTTTAACAAACTTTTTAAAATAACAATTTATCAAAATTTATTTCATTGTATTTTATTTACATTGGTGTGGATACATCTGACCTCCTGGAACTAGAGTTACAGACAGTTGTGAGCTGCAGTGTGGATGCTGGGAATTAAACCCCAGTCCTCTAGGAAGAGCAGCCAGTGCTTTTGGCTGCAAACCCATGCCTCCAGACCCTTCAAATAACATTTTAACTACTTACTTATCAAACTTCTATTCTACATGACTGAAATTGAAGCACTACATCTAAACTCATTTTATGAAGCCAGCATTTCCATGATGCTAAAACATGACAAGGAAAGAACAAATAAAGAAAACCTAGAACAAAATCTTTCATGAGCATAAACTCAAAATTACTCAGAAACTAAACTTTAAAACAAACAAACAAACAAAAAAACCCTCAAAAGATCATACATGGAAATTAGATTGGGTTTGGGTTTCTATGCAGCTCAATAAATGTTATATGACACATAAAGAGAGAAAAAGATAAAAATCGAACAATGATCTCAGCAGACATATAGCAAGCATTTGAGAAAGCTCAACATCTCTCTACAAGAAAAGCTCCTAACAAGTTGGCATAATGGATCTCATCATAATAAAACTGTACGCAAGGCGGGGGTGGGGGGCAAGTCTCAGACTCTTGGATATCCGGGCACAGCTAGGAGTCAGTGAAGATTAAGGAAAGGAGTTGGGAGCCGTGGGCTGGGAGAAGGGGAAGTTGCATCTTGAGGCACGGATGATTGTCCTTACCTTGGTGGAGGCAGGCTTGGTGATTGTTGTGGCTGGGAGCACAGAGATTCCTATTAAGGGAGATTAGGCTTCAGCTCTGAAGGTGAAGGCCTTCTTCATGGCTCCCCATGTTGGATATTGATGAAAGAGACAGTCCATGGTTCTAAACAGTTTATTGTCATGGTGGGAAATGGATGCATAAATCCATTTCATGATGGCTCTGAGATTAAATACCTTTTGCAGGGAAGAATGTCTGGGAAGGGAAGCTTATTGGCTAAACCCTCAGGGCCTCTAGGTGCCTCATTAGCACAGAGAACGCTGTCTTGAGCCTATGTGACCATAGTACACATTACTTCTATAAGCAAAGCATGACATGTGTTTCAAGGCAGGAGTCTGGCAGGGAGCTGGGAGTCACCTAAGCCTCAGGTGTGTGCCCACTGATTCTCCAGGTCTGGACATGCTCTACCTTGCCAAATTTCCTGGCATGGTTTTACACCCCACATTAGCCATTGAACCATCTCTCCAGTCTGGCATGCTAATTTTTTGGTGGAGTAGTGTGGAAAGTAGGCTGTGTCCCTCTGTTAGTTACCCTACATTGTATAAAGCAGTAGTATTTCAGACACACAGCCAAGAACCCAGTAGCATTTGGTTCATGAGACTGAATGCTTCAGCATTTCAAATCGAGTGCTAGAGTCCCAGAAAGTTCTTAGCAAGCTAGCTGCTGGTTTTCGGTCTTCATTGAAATCCAGATAGTAAGTTCTAATACCACCAAAGGAACACCTCAGAAAGAGTACAGACTTTTCAAGTGAGAGGGAGTGCAAGTAGTCAAAAAGCCAAAACTTGAGTCCCTCTTTTAGCTCCTTCATTGACGCCCTTGTGTTCAGTCTGATGGTTAGCTGCAAGCATCCTGTGCTGTATCAGTATGGCTCTGGAAGAGCCTCTGAGGAGGCAGCCATATCAGGTTCTTGCCAGTAAGCACTACTTGGACTCAGCAATAATACTTTTGTTTATTGGGCACATATGGGGTATATGCCCAGGTGAGGCATTCTCTGAATGATCTTTTCTCCAATTCCTGTTCCTCTATTTTTCCTTTAATTTCTCCCATGAACGTTTTGCTCTTCCTTCTAAGAAAGATTGAGGAATCCACCTTCTGGCCTTCCTTCTCTTTGAGCTTCATAAGTTCTGTGGATGGTTTCTTGAGTATTTCAAGCTTTTTGGGGGGCTACTATCCACTAACAAGTGAGTACATACCATGAATGGTTTTCATGTGACTGGGTTACCTCACTCAGGATGATAGCTTCATGTTCCATCCATTTGCCTAGGAATTTAATGAAGGCATTGTTTTTGATAGCTGAGTAGTACTCCATTGTGTAAATGTACCACAATATCTAATTCCATTCCTCTGTTGAAGGACATCTGGGATTTTTCCAAGTTTTGGCTATTATAAATAAGGCTGCTATGAACATGGTTGTGCATGTGTCCTTGTTACATGTTGGAGATTCTTTCTGGTATATGCCCAAGAGGCATATTTCTGGGTCCTCAGGTAGTACTATGTCCAATATTCTGATGAGCAACCAGACTTATTTCCAGAGTGATTGTACCAGTTTACAGTCCCACCAGCAGTGAAGAAAAGTTCCTCTTTTTCCACATCCTCAACAACATCTGCTGTCACCTGATTTTTTGATCTTAGCCATTCTGACTAGTGTGAGGTTGTTTTGATTTGCATTTCCCTGATGACTAGAGATATTGAGCATTTCTTTTGCTGCTTCTCAGCCATTCGATAATCCTCAGTTGAGAATTCTTTGGTTAGCTCTTTAACCCACGTTTAATAGGATTCTTTGATTCTCCAGAGTCTAACGTCTTGAGTTCTTTGTATATATTGGATACTAACCCTCTATCAGATGTAGGATTGGTAAAGATCTTTTCCCAATCTATTAGTTTCCATCTTTTCCTTTTGACAGTGTTCTTGGCCTTATAGAAGCTTTGCAATTTCATGAGGTCCCATTTGTCGATTCTTGATCTTAGAGCATAAGCCAATGGTGTTCTGTTCAGGAAAATTTCCCCTGTGCCTATATGTTCTAAGCTTTTCCCCGCTATCTGTTCTATTACTTACAGTGCACCTGTTCTTCTGCGGAGGTCTTTAATCCACATGGACTTGAGCTTTGTTCAAGAAGATAAGAAAGGATGGATTTTCATTTTTCTGCATGCTGACTACCAGTTGCACCAGCACCATTTGTTTAAGAAGCTGTCCTTGTTTTTAGCTCCTTTGTCAAAGATCAAGTAACATGGGTCTGTGGGTTCATTTCTGTGTCTTCGACTCTATTCCATTTATCTACCTGCCTATCTCTGTATCATTAACATGCAGTTTTTATCACAATTGTTCAGTAATACAGCTTGAGGTTAGGGACGGTGATTCCCGTAGAAGTTTTTTATTGTTTAGAATGGTTTTTGCTACCCTGGGTTTTTTATTATTCCAAATGAATTTGCATATTGCTGTTTCTAACGCCATGAAGATTTAAGTTGAAATTTTGATGGGGATCGCATTAAATCTATAGATTGCCTTAGACAAGATGGCCATTTTTCACAATGTTGATCCTTCCAATCCATGAGCATGAGAGATCTTTCCATCTTCTGAGGTCTCCTTCAATTTCCTTCTTCAGAGACTTGAGGTTCTTTTCCTATGGATCTTTCACTTGCTTGGTTAGGGTCATCCCATGATACTTTATAGTCTGTGACTATTGTGAAAGATGTCGATTCTGTACTTTCTTTCTCAGCCTGTTTGTCCTTTGAATAGAGGAAGGAGGTTGATTTGTTTGAGTTAGTTTTATACCCAGCCACTTCTCTGAAGTTGTTTATCAGCTGTAAAAGTTCTCTGGTGGAATTTTTGGGGTCAATTAAGTATACTATCTTATCATCTGCAAATAGTGATATTTTGACTTCTTCCCTTTTAATTTGTATTCCTTGACCTCTTTTTTGCTGTCTGATTTCTCTGGCTAGTACTTCCAGTTCTATATTGAATAGGCAAGGAGAGGGTAGGCAGCCTTGTTTAGTCCCTGATTTTACTGAGATTGCTTCAAGTTTCTCACCATTTAGTTTGATGTTGGCTACTTGTTTGTTGTATATTGCTTTTACTATGTTTAAGTATGAACCTTGAATTACTTACATTTCCAAGACTTTTAACGTGTAGGTGTGTCAAATTTTGTCAAATTCTTTCTCCTCATCTAGAGAGATGATAATGTGGAGGTTTTTTTTCTTTCAGTTTGTTTATATAATGGATGACATTGATAGATTTCCGTATATTGAAACATTTTTGTATCACTGGGATGAAGCCTACTTGATATTGGTGAATGATCATTTTTATGTGTTCTTAGATTCAGTTTGCAAGAATTTTATTGAGTATTTTTTGCATCAGTGTTCATGAGGAAAATTGGTCTCAAGTTCTCTTTCTTTGAAGGGTCTTTGTGAGGTTTGGGAATGAGTGTAATTGTGGCTTTAAAGAATGAGTTGGATAGTATTCCCTCTGTTTCCATTTTGTGGAATAGTTTTAAGAGTATTGATATTAGGTCTTCTATGAAGGTCTGATAGAATTCTGCACTAAACTCATCTGGTCCTGGACTTTTTATGGTTGGAAGTCTTCTGATGACTGCTTCTATTTCTTTAGGGGCTATGAGGTTGTTTATATGATTTGTGTGATCCTGATTTAACTTTAGTACTTGGTTTCTGTTTAGAAAATTGTCCATTTCCTCTAGATTTTCCAGTTTTCTTGAGTATAGGCTTTTGTAGTAGGATCTGATAATTTCTTGAATTTACTCAGTTTCTGTTGTTATGTCTCCTTTTTCATTTCTGATTTTGTTAATTTGGATACTCTCCCTGTGCCCTCTAGTTAGTCTGTTCAAGTGTTTATTGATCTTGTTAATTTTCTCAAAGAACCAGCTCTTAGTTTTGTTGATTCTTTGTATAGTTCTTTTTTATTTCTATTTGGTTTATTTCAGCTTGGAGTGTGATCATTTCCTGCTGTCTACTCCTCTTGGGTGTATCTGCTTCTTTTTGTTCTAGAGATTTCAGGTGTGCTCTCAACCTGTTAGTGAATGCTCTCTCCATTCCTTTTTAGCAATGATCAGATCTATGAGTTTTCCTTTTAGCACTGCTTTTATTGTATCCCATAAGTTTGGGTATGTTTTAGCTTTATTTTTGTTAAGTTCTAAAAAGTCTTTGATTTCTTTCTTTATTTCTTCCTTGACCAAGCTATCATTGAGTAGAGCATTGTTCACCTTCCATGTGTACAGAGCTTTTTGTTGTTTTTGTTATTATTGAAGACCAGCCTTTGTGGTGATCTGTTAGAATGAATGGGAGTATTTCGATCTTCTTGTATCAGTTGAGGCCTATTTTGTGACTGACTGACTATGTGGTCAATTTTGGAGAAGGTTCTTTGAAATGCTGAGAAGAAGGTATATTCTTTTGTTTTAGGATGAAATATTCTATAGATGTCTGTTAAATACATTTGGTTTATAACTTCTGTTAGTTTCACTGTGTCTCTGTTCATTTTCTGCTTCCATGATCTGTCCATTTATGAGAGTGGGGTGTTGAAGCCTCCCATTATTATTGTGTGTGATGTAATATATGCTTTGAGCTTTAGTAGAGTTTCTTTTATAAATGTGGGTCCCCTTGTATTTGGAGCATAGATGTTCAGGATTCAGAGTTCATCTTGACAGATTTTTTCATTGATGAGTAAAAAGTATCCTTCCTTGTCTTTTTTAATGACTTTTGATTGAAAATGTATTTTATTCAATATTAGGATATCTATTCCAGCTTGTTTCTTGGGATCATTCCCTTGGAAAGTTTTTTTCCAGCGTTTTACTCTGAGGTTGTACCCGTCTTTGTTGCTTAGATGAGTATCCGGTATGCTACAAAATGCTGGATTCTGTTTATGTATCCAGTCTGATAGTCTTTGTCTTTTGAACCAAGGAAATGTGATTACTGTTTTCTCCTATCTTTGTTGTTAGAGGTAGAATTATGTTGGGGTATTTTTCTTCTTTGATGTTTGTTGCAAGAAGATTAGGTTTTCGATCTTCCTAGGGTAAAGTTTTCCTTTTTGTGATGGAGTTTTCCATCTGTTATTCTTTGTAGTGCTAGATTTGTGGACAGATATTTTGTAAATTTACTTTTGTTCTGAAATATCTTGGTTTCTCCATGTATGCTAACAGAGAGTTTTGTGTCTCTTTTTGTGATTTCTTCATTGTTTCTATTTCTGTTTTCAGTTTCTTCACCTGGTTGTTTGTGCTTTCTTTTAGTTCTTTAAGTGATTTTTTGCATTTCCTCTTTAAGGGCTTCAACATATTTGCGTGTGTTCTCCTGGCTTTCCTTTACTTCTTTAATTGTGTTATTTATGTGCTTCTCGGGGATCTCCATCATCATCATGAAGTATGATTTTAAGTCTAAATCTTGTTTTTCTGGTGAGTGGGAATATCCACCATTTTCCATGTAGGGAAAACTGGGTCCTTATGTTGCCAGGTTGTCTTGGTTTCTATTTCCTAGATTCTTGTGCTTTCCTATTGCCATCTTGTTATCTGTGATTCTAGGTGATCTTATTGTCTCTTATTGGAGCTTGTCTCTCCTGTGGGTCTGTGGGCCCATGATCTCCAAAGAGAGATTGTTCCTGTATATTCAGCTCTCTGGGTAGGCTGTGTGTTCCAAAGGCAGTGTCCAGTCCTGATGCAACTGGGCCTGCTCTGACCTTGGGCCAGAAGTGTCTGTTTCCAGCCAGCACTGCCTCCTACACCCTGAGAGTTCTGGGAGGCCTCTCTCTGGATAGATAGTGGGGAAGGAATGTGGACTCGACCCTGCACTCGGGATTGAGAGCCCTCCTGTGGCTCTTCCAGGTGTTCAGCAACCAGGGTGCAGGCCGGCAGTCCTGATCAGTGTTCAGGTCTCTGTGGGCAGGCCGTGAGTGCCTATGGCAATGGGCTGGCTCTAGTTCTGGGTACAGATAAAGGCCTGTGGGCTCCGTAGGAAGGGTGCTCCTGCATCTTCCCTGGGTTCTCAGTTCTCTGCGGGCAGGCCCTTGAGTCCTGATGGCAGTGTTCTTGTCCCACTCTTTCTTGGTGTCAGAGAAAATGCTCAAACACTAATTTTCAAACAAATTCTCTTAGCAAAAAGCCTACTGTTTCTAACAACTTGATTCCTGAAAGGGCTGTTCAAAATCCCTAATTGAAGCGATTCTTCTATACATTAAGGAGTGAAGACAACTGTAAGACACCATAGAGATATGATATAGAATCTTGACCAAGACACTGCTCCAATAAAAGCAGACAATATCTTCTACCGTGGATTTGCCTCTTTTACTTCTGTAAGTTCTGAGGCCAGATCCAGTAATATCTAATTATTTAAATCCAACAGTTTTTATTAGAAGCCTTGGGTTAGTGCTAGCCATTTCACGGGCAGAGCAATCTGTTGAAAATATTTTATGGACCTGGTTTGCCTCTGAATAGGAAACCTTAGACTCATTACTAGAGTCATACATAGTCTGAAAGAGGTGTTGCAGTTCACACAGTTGGACCTAAAAGCTGTGTCCCATCATGAAACTCTTCAGAATTTCTAGACCACATGCTTTGTGTGGTCAGATCATATGCTCTGTGTGTTTTCTGCATGTGGGTTTGTCTGTTTATGTACCTATCAGGACTTTTATAACTTCTACTCATCCTAGAATGACAGTATAAAATAAATATTCTAGTTCTATTTTCCTGTGCATATCCTGTTTATGAATAATTCATCTGATGTCTCATGCTTTTTCTCTGTTCTTTGAGAAAGTCAGATTTCCTGTGAACCTCCATCAATGAAGTGTTGATTACCATAATTTTTATTTTTTATGAAAGGTAAGCTCCTTTTCAGATAGAAATTGAGGAGATACAAAGAAAAATGTTTTTTGGAGGTAGCTGAGTAGCAGAGAAAAACAGAGAAATCAAGAGAACACCACTATTCGTAAACGGAACGAATATACATCAGTGTTTGTGCTCCAGGCTCTCTTCTAAGTATAGAAGATGGAACATAAACAAATGGGATCAAAATATTGCACATAAGGGTTTGATTCTGTAGGGAGAAAAAACTGAAATAAAAAACACATGTGTACTTTAAACTTAAAATGCAAATGATTTCTGAGCTATGAAGAAAATCGCATCAGGAAAAAGGGACCCAGTGGGTAGATAGGGAATTTAACATAGTGCACATCATCTGGGTTTAGCATAGATGGGCCCTGTGCTCAGGATCACACTAAACTGCAGTCAAAGACTGGAAAATTTTTTCATGGCAAACGTATCTCCTAGTAGATATGGAAATCTTAGCCAGTAAAATAGATTATGTTTGTTCTTCATTTCTAACTTTAGGAAAGACTTCACCACTCTTAAAGGGAACAGCTGATTAGGTCAGGCCCATCAGAATAATCTCTACCTCGATCAACCCCAAGTTAAACATAATTGAGAGCTTAATGCTACCTGCAATGCCCTTTGCATCTTTTCTGAATGTGACAACAGTATCTTAGGGATGATGTGCCAAGTTTGGTTTTTTTTTGTTTTGTTTTGTTTTGTTTTGGTTTGGTTTGGTTTTTTTTTTTTTTTTTTTTTTTTTTTTTTGCCTTATTTTCTTAGTTAGATACAGAAGGAAAAGCATAATGATGACCAGTGAAGAAATGAAGGAAAAATGGAAATGTCAATGAAGCATAGGTTTGTATTTTTAAAAACAATACACAAAATAGACAAATCTTTATCTAGATTAGTGGGGAATAAAAAATGCAATGCTCAGTTAAATAATAGCATGGTTCAAAGTGGACATGTCATGAGATACTGCAGGGATGTAAGGGACTGTAGCCGAGATGTTTCTTCTGTAAAAAGAAATAAAGCAAGGGTGCTCATGTTTGCCATTCATACCTAACTCAGAGATCTTAGAAAGTACAATTACGCAAGAAAAAGAAAGCCATCCAAACTGGAAACAGAGACGTTCAATTGTCCATTCCTGCAGATGATATGACAAGTCTAAATGCTCCACTGAAAGGCTGTTACAGCACAAAGGAATTGAATTGTAGACAACAAAGTCAACAGACCTAAATCAGCATCTTCTAGTTATTTTATTCATTATTGTTGTTGTGTATAAGGGGTATGTGAGGGGGGAGAGAACAAGACACACACACACACACACACACACACAGAGAGAGAGAGAGAGAGAGAGAGAGAGAGAGAGAGAGAGAGAGAGAGAGAGAGAGAGAGAGAAGGCTTTGGGGAACTGGCTATCTCCTTCCATCATAGGAAGCAGTGATGCGGTGAGGTTCAGGTCCGCATGTTCCTTTGGTGCACACCTTTACACACTGAGTATCTCACTGGTCCAACACTAGCATCTCACAAAGCACTGATGAAACTAAGAAGACATTAAGAAAGCAATCTTATTCACAAAAACTACAGGCATTTGACAAAGATTTTAACTGAGGAAGTAAAAGATGCTTTTGATGAAAACCATAATATAACTGCTGAAAGAAATTAAAGAGGGCATAATAAACACAAGATTCCTCATGCTCATGTATGATAGGATTATCTTTGATGACAATGCCATATCAGCCTAAGTGAGCCATAAAATCCATTTAGTCCCATCAAAATACAAATCCTTTCTTCCTGTAAATACAATTTTAAAAAAATTCTCCAGAACATTTGGAATAGCCAGTGATCCAAAGCAAAAGACTGATTAGAGCTGTCTCAATACTGATATGAAAACATACAACAAACTAATTGTTACAGTGCTAGCATACAAAGATCATTGGATCAGAAGAGAGATAACAGAAATTAACCAACACTCACCTAGGCAACTGATTCTTGAGAGAGATCTCAGGAATATACATGGGAGAAATGATACTCTCTTCACTAAGCAGTGCTGGCAAGATTGGACAAGCCCACTCAAAAGAATTGAAATAGACCCTCATTCTCACCATCCACAAATAACAACTCAAGATCAATCAAAGGCCAAAATGTAAACCTTAAACTATACATTTACTTTGAGAAAACATTGCTGAAAGAAAATTTAGATTTTTATGTATGACCTCAATACTGAAGCAATGAAAATTAAAACAAATGGGATTATAGGAATTAAGCTTGAACACAGCAAAGGAAATGGCCAAAAAGAGCTAAGAGATAATCCATGGAATAAGAAAAGATATTTGTGAAGAAATCATTTGGCAGGGGTGAATACTGAAAGATACAAAAGAAACTCAAAAAGCCAATTACTAAAAAGGCAATAAAATAGACCAAGAAACTAAAATACCTCTCTAAGGAATTATCAACAGAGAGATTCAAATCAAGTCACAATGGAATGTGTCACATCATCAAAAGGACAAAAATAACAAATGCTAAGGAGAGTTCAGAAGAAGGACAAGGGGAAAGATGTTGAAGGGAATGGTCATTACTGCAGCCACTGTGGAGAAAGTATGATTCTTCAACAACTCAGCGTAGAACTGTCACATGACCCAGCCTGTCTTCCCCTAAGTGAACATCCAAGGTGAACTCTCATTATGCCAAAAGATACCTACATTCCTCTCCTGCTGGTCACGAATAAAGGAGACAGAATATTATTTTAACCCAGATGCCCTTCAGTGGATGAAGAAAATGTGTGTTATAAATGCATAATCACAAATTATGTACTCATAAGAGTAGACATTATTCTAACTGTCATTTTTGGTAGCGTGGATGGAACCGGAAGCCATTGTACTGAGTGTAACTAGTTAGACACATGAAGACAAATACCACATGTTTCCACTCATTTGTGGGAAGTGTTGATTTTGCCTTGTAGAACTATGGGATGGAGTGGTGGAGACTGGGAAGAGTACAGGAGAGGAGACACTAACAGTCCAACTACTAACACAAAAAGACAGGGTAGAGGACTTCTGTTAAAACAATACACGATGTATTTTAAATGACAAAACAAACCAAAATCCCTAAATGAGTAAAAATATTTGCAAAAAGTAGAAATACGATTCCCTGATTAGGTTATAACACATTTGTGTAGGTGTGCTCAATTAACAGAACATAGCCCACGAACATGTGTTGTCTCTATAAAATTAGAATCTATTGTCTGATAAAGAGTTAGGAAAAACAGGGCAGTTGAGAAAGTAGACCTACACATTCAACCTGTCCCCAAGACACTTATTTTTTTAAAGTCAACTTATAGCTGGTTGAAAACAAATTAAAGTTCCTGTTCCTTAATTATGCTAACCTCATTCCAAGCACTTGGCAGACATGTTTGCGCAATGTATTTGGCAACACAGTTTATGCATTACTGGAACCAGGCCAAGCTTTTCTCTCTTCTGTTGACCACAAGAACAGAAGTAGAGGAAAGCTCACTGTTCGGAGGCTATGGCGCTCTGGTCACTGCAGGCACATTTTTCCTATGAGTTGAGTTTTACATTTTAGAAAAGTAACATGCATTTGTTACAACATCTGTCTGATGTTGTTGCTTTTGCATCTGTGATAGTACACTTCTGCCAACCCTGCCAGTGATTGATGGACGATGAAAAGGAAGAGACAGAACTTATTCTCACACTTAATGAACAAAATTCTTATTGATACAGGTGTAGGCAACATGCTGTAAATGCTCACGAAAATAACAAAAGTACAGAATAATCTACTTTTATCGGGTGAACTTCAAAACATTTACAAACCCTCAAAGATTTAAGTTGATGGGCATTCTGACATCTATTAAGACCATTTTCTTTCATTTAACTATTAATTCAGGTAATTATTTCAAGAGGTCTTGCTATTTCCTTCTAATCTCTTCACATTATTTTCTTATACACTTAATTAATTCAGTGTGCTAACATGTTTCAGCACTTTTATATTTGCGTGTGTTTATCCTTCTAAGCCACCATGCTTGGCTTTGGGATCATGAACATGCTAAAGCTTCAATATTCCACGTTTACATATGGTCAGCATTATCATTATCCACTGCTGTCTGAAGCAGTTGCTTTAATTTTTCTCTTTGACCCAGAATTTACTTACAGAGAGAATATATGTGTATGTAATCAGATCCTTAATTCTTTACATTTTTTTAAACTGTATCAATCACCTTAACCTAAAATACCTAAGAATCTTGCTTTACACTTCTGGTTTTTTGACAGTTTTTGGCTTTTAAAAATTCTGTGCAGAAAGTTGTTTGTTTGTTTGTTAGTTTTGGCATAAATACTCTCTACATAGCCCCAATTGTCCTGAAACTCACTCTGTAGACCAGGCTGACCTCCAACTCAGGGATCTGCCTGCCTCTGCTCCTGAGTGTGGGATTAAAGGTGTTCAGCACCACACCTCGCCCTGACAATTTTCACCATTTATTCTTAGGATTTCGTCTTCTTACACAAGTATCACCAGTGCATACGGATCTTATCATGTTGTGATTTGGTTTACACTTCTTTTATTATGAAAAACTTAGTATTTTTACAATAACAAGTAGGAAAGACTAACTGGGATAGGAAATTACATTTTAAGGGAAACAAGACAAATATAAAATAATGATTCCATTTTCCAACACTTGCAAACTGGTATTAAGGTGTTTTTGGCTATAGAAACACAACTATGAAAATCTACTAAAAGTTATAAGTACCATTAAAAATTATATATGCTATCACATTCATTTGATAATGATAAGATTTTCATTTCTTTTTTTTTTCTTTTCTTGAACTTCATATAGTCTGTGAGTTGTTTCTGGGGTGTTCAGAGCTTTCTGGGGTTAGTATCCAATTATCAGTGACTGCATAATATGTCAGTTTACACTTTTCCTCTCATTCATAAATGCTTACAACTTCTTGTTAAAATTTGCCAAGCAGTTTTTCCCCACTTGTTCCTTCCGGCTGTGGTTTCGGCTGTGGCACTTACTAACAGCTCCTATAAAGAATTTTGGTTATTTCTACTTTTACTAAATATTTCAATTTATGTTTCTAAAGAAAACTCGGCCTACTATTATTTAATAACTACTGATGTGGTTTAACTTCCTGTCAAATTTCCTCACAGACCACTTCATATTGCATTCATAGTCTTATAAAATAACAAGGCCTTCTGCACCTTCCTAAACTCCCTAGTCTGTTCAGACAGCCTATCAGAGTTTGAATCATCCAGTGTTTAACCACTGTCCAGGTGCTAAAGTTTAAATACAATTTTTCTCTAAATGTTGGCTTCTCATCAGATCGTTATTTTCGCACATACCAAAAAACTTGCATGTTTTCCTCTCATTTATACTTCCTCCTGGCTTCACCTTCCACAACAATTTTCTCCCCCACCACCATGAAGAAATAATCAAAACTTTTAATATCAAGTTGTTGCTAAATTGTCTCCACTTTTGAAACCATTTTAGTAATTATTTACTTGTGATTATGTCAAGCCATCTAAAGTAATAACAATTACCAGGTATTCACTATAAACACCATCATTTCTTTCTTCACTGCTCTTACATCTCGTGTTTGTTTTCTGAGGTGTCCTTGAGAACATTTTTTAAAATGGAAGATTATTTGTAGATCTGAATTGGGGCTTGTTGACACTTTTTACCTTTCGGACTCAAAGTGAATTGGTCTGGTATTAGGTCCCAAGTGTCAGTACTTCTTAGTAAGTTTCCCCTGGAGAAACTATTATTTATCTAAGCTGACTTAGAGACTTGTCCTTGGAATGCTTTCTTGGGACAAAGGCCATAGCCAGTTGTAATGGGAGCCAGATGGGGGTTAGACTAGACAAATTGGGATGCTTTCCCCTGACACTGCTGGCTTGCTTCCCCATTCTGTTGTCCCTTGATTCTGAACTAGGACTACCTCTGGACCCTGACCGGGCACCTCTCACCTCCTGTGCACTCTCAATCCTGTCTTTTCTTTCAATCTCCCATTTTCAGTTGGTTGGTCACTTGGCTGGTTTGATTTGTTTTGGGGTTTTGTTGTTTATTGTTGTTGTTGTTTGGTTGTTTTTTCTTCTTGCCTGGTTCCTATTAATCTCACCATATCTTTTTTTATGAAATAATGTATCAAAGGTCTGAGCTTCTATCCCCAGTAGTCTTAGAAAAGTATGTTATCATTTTATACCATTTTTTTAAAGTATTGGAGAGATATCTGCCCAATTAGTGACCCTGAAACTAAACGAGTCTGCTTACTCACCAGCACCTGGTTGACTTATATTCCCATTTTGTTATATCTTAGGCTAATTTTGTCTGAAACAGTCAAAAGTTATATCAATTTCCTTCTATGTATGCTTTTCTAATCTCCCCATGTCTCTGAGTTTGTACCTGTAAAATGCTTCTCATACCTGAACTGACATTAATTGTTCATATTTACTGATATGTTTATCTTTTCTCCATCTTGTCTCTATCCAAGCTAGTATCTGTTATTTCTTCATATTTCTCTAAGATGACCCTTTTAATGTTTTTCTACTAAGGACATCCCTGACTCACTGAGTGTATTCTTGCCATTTCCTTTGAACACAGTTGGCTGTGCTTAGTGCCAATACTTTGAGGGCAAATCTCAGTTTCTGTTTAAAAAACAAACACCCAGTGGTCACCATGTCCAAATAGTTTATCACACTTGAGACACTGTCAGTCTCAGACCAGAAGCTCATGAGATCAGAATCTCCATAGCCTACTATTTCCAAAAACACACACTAGTCCCCTTGTTTCTGGGGCATGCTTTCTTCTCCTAGCAAAGTCTGATTATTCTAGTTCCCTGGGAGCAACCCCCTGACAGTTAAAAAGTCAAGATCTGCCTTTGTCTGGTCCCTGTTTGTGATGGAACTGACTTGCAAGTGTCACACTTGCACACTCTTGCTTACAAAGGTTTTTGTTAAAATCAAACTTAGATTTAAATATATCTGTGCATATCTAATATGTCAGAACCATAAGTCTGAAGGGAGGGCCCATCTGTGTATGGACAAAAAGACACCATCACCCACAAAATGAATCACTGTAAAACAGCATGCTTGTGACCAAGTCTCATGTATGTCTGAGCTAAACTTTACACCAGATACACAATCTGAACAGTGTTCTAACAGTATTTATGATCCATGAGACACTTTTTCAGAAAGTATTTGTGTTGCTGTAAATATTAAATGGAATGACTTACCCCTTTATTCGCCCCCCCCCCCCCGTCTCACTCCATGGACACCGCTCTAGTATGGAGCCGAGCACACAGACTCTGTCGGTCACCCAGTCGGCAAGCCGCCCTCTCCACACAGTTCCCTTCCCAGGCAGTTCACTCAACCCACCCTGCTGCTTCTGTCCCAGGCGGATATGACCAGCCTGGCATGTTTCTTTACCCCACCACCTGGCACAAACATGACTATAAATCCCGGCAGCTTTTCATGGTAGGTTTTTATATTAAATTCTCAATTCACAAACGCTTTACACAATAAGATTAAATCCAGTGAACAAACGTACTGCTCTTCTGTAAGAGATAAAAGGCCTATAAAATCCCTTAGGATTATTTATATCTACTATCACCACATACAGCCACCAGGATCTAGGTCTGCTTTCTCCAGCTCCATCTTGATTTCTCCCTCCCCTTCAGTCTCCTGCCTCTACTTAGGCTCCTGGATCTTTCCCTGCCTATCTCTCCCTGTCCAATCATGTGTCATCTTAACATCAATGCACATATTTGTGACAAATACATGGTGTTTGTGAAAATTTATGTGATGATAATGAATTTGATTTTAGTTCTATTTCTAAATTCTTGATCTAGCAGGAATTTCTTATCTGTATCCAGCAGGAATCAAACCAGTTACTCAGCCCTTGGTATATTACTGGGGAAACCATGTCATTTGGCATGTTTGCATTATGCTAAGACTTTTCTAAGTATGTTTTATATAATATAGCCACAGTAGCCATTTTATTCTTGTTAATTTATTTCAGTGCATGTATGTGTGTTTGTGTGTAGGATGATGTCATTATACAACAAGGCAGATAGAACCTATCATTGGATGAGAAGGAAGAGTAGGTGGGGAAAGTCTAGGAAAGCTGAAGAGGAGGAGAAATCAAGAAATTCACGATGGAGGCGACAGAGGAGGATGGTTCAGATCAAGGAGAATCAGGTCGATTTGATCTTGTTTAGGTGGGTGGTTTATATTTTTATTAAGTGGCAGTGAACTTACTGTTTAGATATATTATGGGTTGAGAATATAACATATAAATCAGTTTGATAAGTTATTGATTGTTGAGTCATGTTTTTACCAGGCTCTGGAGGACAGTGTGTAAAAGCAGTAGCTAAGAGGCAGCTGGAATCATGGAACACAGGCCTGTGGAATGGGATGTGTAGATTCCAGGTTTGGTAACTAACTGCTTTAGGATATTGAGCTCAGCTCCGCACTGGTGCAGCTCCTGGAGTGAGACCACGGGGCAGACACCAACAGAATCATATTTTTATTTTTACCACTACATGTATGTGTACAAAGTATGTATGTATGTGTTCATGTGTGCATGTGTTTGAAAATTAGATATTAATGTCAGGTGTCTCCCTGTCTTGCTTCCCATTTTACCTTTTTACCCTTTTTGTTGAGAAAAAGAACATACAAATTGTATACTTTGAATAGTTTCCCCTCCAATAGCTCTTCTCAGATCCATTACAGTTGGGTATGAGATAACCAAGAGGACTTGATAAGATACAGGCAGGCTCTGAGAAGCAAGGCCAGTGTTGGCAGGCTCTGTTGTCTAGCCCCACTCTCTATTTCCAGACAACACTAAACAGTATTGTTCATTTACATATTCTTCCTGCTAATGCATCTTATTGTAACAGACTAAGTAAGGATGGCTTCTTTTTTATTATATTTTTTATTGGATATTCTCTGTATTTACATTTCAGATCTTATCCCCCTTCCCCCACCCATTGCTTCCATGAAGTTGCTCCCTCTCCCAACCACCCTCTCCCACCTCAGCACCTTGGCATTTCCCTACACTGGGAAAATGAGCCTTTACTGAACCAAAGGCCTCTCCTCCCATTGATGCCAGACAATGCTATCCTCTGCAGCATATGCACCTGGGGCCATGGGTCTCTCCATGGGAACTCATTGGTTAGTGTTTTAGTCCCTGGGACCTGTGGTGGATTTGGTTAATTGATCATTTTGTTCCTCCCATGGGGATACAGACCCTTTCAGCTCCTTCAATCCTTTCTGTAGCTCCTTCATTGGAGTCCTGTGTTCAGTCCGATGGTTATCTGCAAGCATCCTCCTCTGTATCAGTATGGCTCTGGCAGAGCCTCTGAGGAGGCATCCATATCAGGTTCTTGCCAGTAAGCACTACTGGGTATCAGCAATAGTAGCTGGGTTTAGTGGCTGCATATGGGGTGGATACCCAGGTGAGGCAGTCTCTGGATGATCTTTTCTCCAATCCCAGCTCCTTTATTTGGTCCTTTATTTCCTCCCATGAGTGTTTTGTTTTCCCTTCTAAGAAGGACTGAGGCCTCTACCTTCTGGCCTTGCTTCTCTTTGAGCTTCATAAGGTCTATGGATTGTTTCTTGGGTATTCTGAGATTTTGGGGCTAGTATCCACTTATAAGTGAGTACATACCATGAGTGTTCTTTTGTGACTGGATTACCTCACTCAGAATGATAGATACTAGTTCCAGTAAGGATGACTTCTAAGAAACTTTCCCATTTCAGGGAGGACATCCCAGATCATCCCAAAAAAGGCAGAAGCATTGATTAAGTGAGAACTGCCACAGCTATTTGTTGGTACTGTGAGAATAAAGAGTACTTAGAATAATTAACAGTGCTTGAAACACCTGCACAGTGAGGACTATGCAAGACTAACAATGCTGAGCAAGTAACTAACTAGCTGCAGTCAAGGTCAATGACTAACGAGACAGGAGTCAGAGCTACACATTGGGTTGAGGTAAGGAGTCAGGAAGGACAGTCTTTCAGCCACCCCTGAGTGGGCAGCCCAACCCACGGACAGCACACAATCACAGACTGCATAGGCCTGCATTGGCAGACAACCAACCCCAGTGAATAATATCCCAGACTTTGTCTAGCTTCTACCAGAGTTCTCAACCTTCCTAACACCGCAACCTTTTAATACAGTTTTTCAAGCTGCGGTGAACAGCAACCATAAAATTATTATGTTGCTACTTCATACTTTGCTACTGACATGATAAATATCATATGTGTAATATGTAATATAAATAGCTGATATGTAGGATATCTGATATGTAACTCCTGTGAAAGGGTCGTTGGATCAAAGGGGTCCTGGCTCACAGGTTGGGAACCACTGCCCTAGACAGCAAGGTTTGACAGCCAGTTCCTCTCCCAGGAACTCTTCCCACTCTCTGCATTTCTCTCAGCTCTCGGTTTTTCAATTTTGTCACTTTTCATCAGTATCTCTTAGTACAGTTTGTTTCCTTCCATGACAATCCATGCCTTTAATTCTCATTGACATGACACAATGGACTTGGGAGATGTTGACCCAAGTTGACCTTTCCGACTAGGATATAATGGCTACCCTAGGTCCTTGGATCAAGCACCTAGAAACGTTAAGGCAAGAAATGTCCTGCCATGATCAAAATCCTGCGTTGTGTGTGTGTGTGTGTGTGTGTGTGTGTGTGTGTGTGTGTGTGTGTGTAAATACATGTGGTGTGTGTATGCATATGTATGAGTGTATGTGCATGTGTATGTATATATGTATATATGCTTTCAAAACTGCTAACCATACCCTACTTTACCCTGAATAAAATAAACAACCCTTCTTTGTCCTGAGATTCTTGTATCTCCTTAGAGGAACACTACAGGAACACAACTGTAGTGATGAAGAAAGAAAAGAACTCCCCTGCCAGCCCTGAACATTGGGCAGAAGCAGCTCGGGCTTTCTTATCTACCTAAGATGAGCTTTGGTTCTGTAGCAAGGGCAGCATAATTAGATGTTTGCAGTGGCTAAACTACCAAGTATGAGACATTAGAAATGCAAGCAGAGATTCTTGAATATGTAATTCTAATGTCTAATATGAGTTTTTCAATTGCGATTAAAAACTCTCCGAACTGAGAGAACACAGCACCACCTCCTACAGCCAGACAATCTGAAGAGGACTGCACAGTTCGAGGACTTAGACACAAAATCACAGAGCACAGAGGATGTAGTCATAGGCAAGACCACAGAGGATTACAAGATGAACCACTGGTGCCCAGAGATCTAGTGCAAATCAGAGCAGATGCCACAAAACACTTTGAGCCATATGCTGAACTTGATTCTTAGGAGCTTTGCTCACAGACTTGCCTTTCCTGGAATTGGGGCAGGTGGTCAGGGCGGGTTACAAAAGGAAATCGGGGACCTCTATGTAACTCCCTAAGTACCTCAAACAAGGGGCAGAGCTGGGTAGAACTGATGGGCCCATGTCAGTGTTTGGCTTTCTCAAAAAAATGTCAGCCTCATGTAACATAATGGAATTCTCATGACCTATTGACCCTGCTACATAAACGTCTGAAATTATTCCTAAATCAGTGTGTGACCAATTGCTTTCTTATTATTTATTCATATATCAGACTCCGGCTTCTTGGGATTCCAAGTCTCTGAGCAATGTTCTAGCATCAACCCCACAATGTCTCATTGTTTTCTGGTGAAGAGTCATCTTCCTGTGACTCTCCTAGTTCGTCCTTCATTCCTTTCTATTCCTCCTGGCTGTTTTCTCCCTGCTCTGCGGCTACGCTAATAGTTTGAATTTCTCACAGTACACAACACAGACAGATGACTAAGACACAGACATTTCCTTGACTGGATCTTATTTTCTACACCGGCACTAACCAGAGAGCAGCCCTTATCGCCCACCCACTTCTAAAAATATTCCAGTTCAGTGTTGCTCTGGAGTCCACTCCATCAGAAGAATGCTCCCGCTTTTCAAGTACAAAAACCACCATGGTATAGTTTTGTTTTTTAAAAATGAAGTCTGTTATAAAGACAATGGAAACATGAATTGCTCCAACAAAGAATTCATTAGCTGGAAGTGAAAAGCAAGTCTTCACTGAAATTCTTCATCGCCCATCTCCCAAACATATGGTGGGTTAATAAGGACTCAACCCTGGTTTCCCTGTTTGCCCAGGAAAGTTTTCTCAAGTATAAAACTTATCCATAGATTATATTTACCTGATATGTAGTTATTAGATAACAAACCTGAGGAGTAGAAAGGACAGGAAGCTCTGGTTCTAGGTACTATTTCAGCATGCTCCTTGGCATGGTACATCATAACGTAAATATTCTTCCTACGTTCAGCTGCAGCTCCCTACAGGCCACAGAGGCTTAGAATCAATCTAGTCACTTCTTAGGAAGTTGCTGGTTTGGTTGTGGGGTTTTTTGTTGGTGGTGGTTGTTTGTTGGTTTTGGAATAATGGAAATATGAGTTCATGATAGCAAATGAGGAAAAATCCCCCTGTAATACTAAACATCACATTCTAAAGTGAACTTGAGACACGGGAGCGTGCACAGAGGCCTATCTTGCGAATGTTTCATCTTCCAACTTTGACTTGCAGCTTCCACAGATGCAAGGCAAAGGAGGATCTCAATTAATTTCCCTAATTTGCCTGGAATTTCCCATCATGGCCCAGTTTGTGCCCACTATTACCTCCCACAGCCAGTACCAGAGGGCAGCAATTCCTTATCCTTTCTCATTTGGTAAGCATTCCCATAGAAAACTGCTGCAATGTATATTTTTTTCATCTTTGACAGGATAATTGATCTATTGTCATGTGTTCTTTTCTATTGCCTATTATAAAGCTTCTAATTCTTGGCATATTTCACATATATTTGGGCATAATTAGCTATCTTGTTAGAGTATTTTATCTACAGTAGAGTGTATGCTTATATGGTTTGCTATTCACAGCAACATTTTAGAAACATGATGGGGAATTCTTGGAATGATATAAAACACATTATAATTTTATTTCCTTAGCACAGAAGGAAACAAGGTATGAGCCAGGATCTCCATGCAGAGCTTCTGACTTTTAGAAATCATTTGCTGATATTCAGAAGAGAAGCCAGGATTCATGATTGGTAAAAGGGATACAAAGGTAACAGCTTGACTCTGCTTTTATGGAACTGATTGAAAAGGACTTGGAGGAGACGCATAAATGTCCCAAGCACTGGGAGCAGTTAACATCGTGACATTTATGTGAAGACAGGATCACAGAGACAGGCACCACCTGGAAAGTTAGAATTAAGGAATTTACTGATAAACAATGGAGCATTAGTGTTTTCTTTTTTAAAGAGAAATCGGGAAAGCTGGCCTGAGTGATTGAAGGAGAATGTCAAAAGTATCCAAAATGTGAACCTCTAATTAGGAAGTAGGGACAAAGACAGAAGGGGGAGGGGTCAAGTAGCAATAAAGATGTCTGTAAAAAAATCATAACAAATCATACTACTCCCAATCTACTTAAAAGTACCTATAATACAAGTTAAATGAAAATTTCCCATATGGGTGAACAATGTTCCTTCCAAGAGCCATAACCTATCTAAAAATCAACAACAGCAGCAAGCAAAAGACCTATTCTGAGTAGTTGATTGGGGTTTTCCAAAACACTCCCAGAAGATTTCCAAATCACGCAGGCTATTGCTGTTGTCCGTGGTTGCCGTCAGCGGTGGAAGGGTAACTAACCCCTATTGCAGAAGACATGCGCTGACGACACAGGGCCCAGTAGTCCCTGAGCTCCAAACGACCTGAAAGCTTTCTCCCTGAGGACTATCCTTCATGGTACCAGAAGTTGCCATGCAAGCTTCCAAAGGAGAGAAGCCACCGAAAGCCCTACCCAGCTATGATGCTCTCAACAACAACGATGGTAACCAGCTGCTCTATAATTAGACATAAGACCGGCTCAACAGGAGGGGTCTTAAAAACTCCTGGTGCTGGAAACCTGCCCAACTACCCAGGGACATTGAAGTCTGAAGTCGTAGATCTTGAAAGAGAATCTATAACCGCCACTTTACTGAACTAGTCTAATCCCTAACTGCACTCTAAATATCTGTCCTTATGGCCACGAACAAGTGTTCCTTCACCTCTCATCAAAGAAACTTCTCTTTGCAACAAATTACAGAAAACCACAACCAACCACAATGCAGAGTTGTAAAACCCAGCCCTTAATTGAAACATCTACAAAATAATCCCACACCTGAGACCCGGGATCATTGTGCAATACAGAGTGCAAACCGTAAAGGAGCCGGTGAAACAGGGAGATTGCTTTGTAATTCTGTCTCCTAGGAATGTCAGAAGCTACACTTATGAGAGCTCTCCAATATGACTTCGTAAACATGAGCTAAACAAGGACAATAATAATAGACATGCTGAACACGGACTGAGGATAGTCCAGGAGGCCTCAACCTACACAAAGAACTACAAGTAACACACCAGTCGGGATGGCTAAGATCAAAAACTCAGATGACAGCAGAAGCTGGGGAGGATGCAGAGAAAGAGAAACACTCCTCCACTGTGGGTGGGGTTGTAAATTGGTACAACCACTCTGGAAATCAGGCTGGCAGTTCCTCAGAAAATTGGACATAGTACTACCTGAAGACCCAGTTATTCCACTTCTGGGCATATACCCCAGAGAAGCTCCAACATACAATAAGGGCACATGCACCACAATGTTCATAGCAGCCCTATTTATAATAGCCAGAAGCTGGAAAGAACCCAGATGTCCTTCAGTAGATGAATGGATACAAAAATTGTGGTATATTTACATAATGGAGTACTACTCAGCTATTAGAAACAATGACTTTATGAAATTCCTAGGAAAATGAATGCATCTAGAGAATATCATCCTGAATGAGGTAACCCAGTCACACAAGAACAGGTATAATAGGCAGTCACTGATAATTGGATACTAACCCCAGAAAGCTCTGAACACCCAGGCTGTGTGAAGGTCAAGAAAAACAACAGCCAAAAAAAAAAAAAAGAAAGAAAGAAAGAAAAAGAAAAAAGAAAAAAAGAACGCCTCAGTCCTTCTTAGAAAAAAAAAATGTATAGCACCCTCTCAGAGTGTGGTACAGCTGAACCTTAAATCACTAATAATCCAAGTGCTAAGAATATAGACTTGAGGCAAATTTTGGTATTCAAAGATCATTATGCTTAATCTATACTCACCAAGAAAACTGTTTCCATATTACGTTCTGTCCTACACGTACTTTATGCTTATGGTAACTAGTGGGATTTCAATGCATGCTATCAAACCTCCAAAATAATTAAGTACTGACAAAAATATTCATATAGTGTTATGCCAAAATGCCTTTAAAATCTGTATATGTATTCCTCTTTTTTAAAAAATAAAGTTGTAAGAGAGAAAAAAAGAAGGAAAAGTAAAAAAAAAAAAAAGAACTACTAAGGAAAGCTGAGAGTGAAAGGAATAGTCTTTTCTGGGGAAGAGAACACCAAATGGTTACCCAGAACCACATGAATAGCCCTAAAAACATTCGTGCAAATAGCGTTATACGTACTGGGAATGTTGTAATTCATTTATTTAGGGGAACACACATATTTATTTTTAATTGACATATATTTGTACATATATATCAATTAAAATATGTGTGTGTTCCCTAGATACATAAATTTTTCATTAATTGATATATTGAGATATCATATATACATACATACACACACATTCAATTAGTGAAAAAAACAGGCTATGAATTTTAAATTGTTTATGAGAGGATTTGGGGAGATAAAAACAAAGTGGGACTGTCATTAAAATAATATCAAAAAGAAATATTTTTTTAAAAAACTAGACAGATCTTAAGTGTAGCTTCTTTGAAATAAAAATGAGATGAACGACACAGTTAAAAATACTCAGGTGCCCTCTACTGGTGAGAAAAGGGGATACATGAGGAAAAGTCAATAGTCCTACCCAGCTAAGATAAAGCTTAGAAGAAAAACCTCTTACTAAAAATGAAACAAAGTCCAAAATAAACTCAGACAATGTCATTTAACAATTAGTAGTGCTATCCTTTGCACCATGGAAAGCATGTAATAAAAAGGTTTATTTAGCCAAAAACAGACAGCTGAGAATTTTTAAAAGAAAGCCTCTGTAATGGTTAAAGATTCAGGATCCCAGGGAAGGAAAATAAGGGTATAAACATCTGCAAACATCTTTTCAAACATCTGAAAGTGGTTTTAAAATGTTTAATATCTTTTCACATCAATTGGTTTTTACAATAAACTCGAATAAGACTAGTTTAGTTTAAGTCATTGTCTGGGTGAAGGAAGCAAACTCCTTTGGAAGGTAAGACGAGAGGCCGCATGAAGAATCAGTAGGTGATCTCCCAGAAGATATTCCCACGTCCCTTAAATACCTCAGATCCAGCTGCAAACTTTAGTTCAGATGATGGATGATCAGTGGACAGGAGCCCTCGGTCCCCTACATATGATCAGGGGTTAGGGGCGGGCACCAAAGTGAAAAGTAATCAACTGAAAATGAAAATTGAGTACTCTAACCATCTTGGAGCCTGGTTTTGTTAGATCCTCAAAGCAAAGACCCCCATGCTCCATCCCAGGAGAGGTGACACCCCAAATCTCTCACAAGAAACGATCTTGATGCAAACTGCCAGAGGATTTTTATTCCAAGCGTGCTGGGGCCCACAGTCACATGCCACACAAGGGTAGAAGACTGTGGACCCCGAGTGCAGGATCGGGACAGCTTTTATAGGGTTCACAAGGCCCGTGAATCCCAAACCAATCATGGCGAAATCCACAAATCACAAACCAATCATTTTAAATTATCTAAGCCCGCGCTTTCTAGGCCAATCATTGTAAACCATTTAAGCCCCCACTCCAGGGACCAATCATGTTAAACTATCTAAGCCCGCACTCCATGGACTAATCAGTTCCCTATAGTTTCGGAGGTCTGTATTTGCGCGGTCTCCTGAGTGGGAGTGACAATGGCAGTCAGGATAAGTCACTGGTGGGGGGGGGGGTTTCTACGGTACAAGCAGTTTTCAGAAGCTGGATAAGCTGTTAAGTCAGCTTATCTCCTGTTAACTTACTAGGCCCGGCTCATGTGTCCTATGCCCTTTCACCCAGTTTCATACAGAAAGCGGCTCCAGAAGAGCAAGGAGTGTGGCCTTATATCTACTTATTGGCAGAGAGCAGGGTCTCGAATGTGAGGTATTTAGGGCTACTTAGGCATGGGGGTTAAGGCTCCTTTAGAGTGAGGTAGCTTGGGGTCCTTGGAGGGGTTAGGCTCTATTTTTTTATCCTTTCAATTTCCCGATGCTACAGCCTAGGGTGAGACAGAGCCATGGGGGCAGTCACAGAGAGCAGGAGGGCCCACTCAAAATAAGCCAAAATATTCAGCTGGGTACAATTATTGGTTATTTCCTTTCCTTGGCAGCTTTTATACTGCCGTCTAGTCTTGTGAAAGGTAATCCTCAGGTAAGAGGCTTTCAGTCCAGCTTGAACCCTTTGTCTGACATGGTGTCTTCAAAACGACAGACTTACCTTCGGAAGGCAACAAAGGGTAACTGCAATAGCTTATGTTGTTTTGAGAGTCTCTTGGACTCCTCTGACCAACGACTTCAAGAATGGTTTCTCATGTGAAGAGCATTGTCAGCCAAGTGGTATAAATTCCCATTAGCACCTCCCCCATTCTTCCCATTTCCTCCTCATAGCATTTGTATCCTGCTCTTGTTCTCTCTAGCATGCCTTCTGTCCTGGTACCATCTCAGTTTCCTGGTTTAATAGTTGAGACCGTCGCTCACAGTGCCCACAGGTCAATGTAATCTTTGCAGCCCCTACACTCAGTATCTCCTCTCAGATGATTCTAGGCTTTGTCAAATTAACAATTAATGTCAACCATGACAATGAGTTATAAGCCAGCCTAGGCTACATAAGGCCCTGTCTCAGACATCTATTGCTGCTAGTGTAGTGTTTTATGGTATGGCCCTGGCTTCCTATTTTAATTCTATAGTTTGGTCAATAGGCTATAATGCACACACAAGCCAATGTCCTGAGAAAACTTTGAATTCTTACTTTTTTGTTGAATTTATTAATTTTGACTAGTAGGGAATCCTAAACCATTTTAAGTAGTTTGTATGCCTGATAAGGTACAGGAGTTTTCATGTGATAGAATGTGTGGTTATGTGAAAGTCTCATAAGGGTAAATCCCCTCAGATGGTTCTAGAGTAAGCACCAGAAACTGATGGGATTTCACTTCCTGGATTTTACTTTTTCCAGAATGTCAAAAAACATATAGCTTTTAAAGATGATACCTTGGATATGTTTATAAAAAGTATCAAACTCTTATCATTTTGATATATCAATATCAAATCATTATATCAAAATATAGCATTTATCAAAAATGTTGGTTGTTGATAGCTAGTATTCTATTGTGATTAGTATTAGTACTTGGTATTCTAATTCTTGGGTGTATTGCTATATCCTAAAGCTCACCTATTGGAAGGTGTTTGGTGGTCGTGAGCAAAGCCACTATGAACAAAGAAATGTGGGAAGCACTGAAGTAATGTTGAAGCAGTCTCTAGAGCACAGCACTGGGTACAGATTTTAAGAAAAGAATAAACATTTAAACATTAGCCATTGAAGCACCCAAGCTAGGAAGCAAGAAAAAAAGAAAAAAAAAAAGCTAATCCAAAAGAAGACTAGAAAATAGACTGTAAGCCAGCCGATATGAAAATAAAAATTAAAAAAACATAGACCAGGGATATAGTTCAGTGAGTAACATATTTTCTATGCTAGCATGAGAATCTGTGTTCATGTCTGCAGAAAGCATGTCAACCTGGTACATGAGAACATGCCTGTAATTTCAGTGCCTACAGCAAGATGGTAGGCAGAACAGGAAAATTCCTGGAAGCTCAGAAGCCAGCTAACCCAACGTTGTCCTCTGTACATCACAGGTATGTCACAGAACATGCTTGCAAGAGACATGGATGTTCACACACACACACACACACACAGAGAGAGAGAGAGAGAGAGAGAGAGAGAGAGAGAGAGAGAGAGAGAGAGAGAGAGAGAGAGAGAGAGACGGTCAACTTTATACTTCATTTATGCACACCTCTTTGTGTCTATTTCGATCTAAACTTCGTGACTCTGAAGATGGACTTGGAGATCATTGAAAGATCAAGCTTAGCTTTATTGCGGTTACCAGAGCCTAGGCTTTGGTTCTAAAACTCCGATAACATAAGCTGAACTCAGAATTTTGTGCATCCTCCAAATGAAAATGGTATGTGTAATAGTCGGACATAAGATGTGATTTTAAAAACAATGAATCTCTTGAGAAAGTTATATAAACCCCATGATGGTCTAGGGGACTTGTGATGTGCCAGGAATAGAGATGTCAGGCTGAGTGTACTGATAACTGCTGCACAGTAAGTGAGAACTGATATTTATGACATCTATTTCATTTCTTAAGAGACTGTCTGAACTAACATGATGCACAAACCTCTGAGATACATAGCCTGATCATTTCTTATTTAGATTGTAATCATGCAGGCTTTGTTTGTCTGTAGACGCACTGTTCCTTTTTGGAGTGTGCTGGACTTCTACACAAGCACCTGTATATTGTTACATAATTGAATGTACTCTAATATATATATGTATATATATATATATATATATATATATATATATATATATATATATATATATATATAATATTTATTATATATATAATCCTGCAAGGCCAATGTAGCATTCGAACTTGGTTATAAAAGCTAATTGGATTTTTAATTAGAGCTCACTGAAACTCAATCTTATTTCAGAGCTGAAGGATATGAAAAGCAGCCTAGGTCTGTCCTAAGTAACTCATGAAATTCTCTGACAATCACTCCTTCTTTCCTTACTCTGAGTCTTCCCTCCCTGCTATTCCTATTCCTGTTCTTCCAAAGGGAAGTTACCTAGTGCTAAGCAAAGCATTTTTTTTTCCTGTCTGTTAAAAAAAAAAAAAAAAAAGGTAGCATGTCTTGTCCTGTCTAGAGTAGTTATAAAAATAGTGAGTCTAAAGGCAAGGGGAACCAAAACTAGACCAGGAAAAGCAATTCAATTTAAGTGCGGAATTTATATTACAATAAAGGCTGAACATGCTCTAAAATCCTCTCTGAGTTTTCTCAAGAACTTGATATTACTCTCCGCCCAATGTAGGAAATGCTTTCTTAATTCACCTGCACTTACAAATTACGCTATCTATTTAGACAGGTAAGAGTAAAGGAGTTTCAGTAGACTGGTTGAAATAACAGAATATGGTGAATGAAACAGAGTTCCATATTTTAATCTAAGACTCTGGTAACAACCTAGTAATTTTTCCCTTTTGCACTTTAACAATTGGACTTTGGTTATAGACAGTGAACACTTACTGGCTTTTGTGCAATCTTTTATAGAAATTTGAGACAATAAGGTTAATAAGAAGAATGGCTAATTTTTAATGGCACTTGTTTGTGTGTGTGTGTGTGTGAGAGAGGGGGGGGGGGAGATTTTTTATTTTTTTTTCTCCCCATCATGTGGTTTCAGAGAATCAAACCAACATCATCAGGCTTAGTAGCATATATCCTTAATCATTGAATTATCTTGCAAGCCCATTGTACTTATTGAAGGCTGACTAAATCAAACTTTATACTTACGTGAACCGAACCTCTTTTTTCAATAGACTAGGAATGAAGCATTGATACCATCCACTTAGCCAATTCTCCCAAGAAATGAGAAGAGTTAGGCTGTCTTCCTCAAAGACTTCTGACCTTTCTGTCAACAGTTGTATTGTGAACAGTAAAAATAAATGAGCTATAAAATTTAAAAAGACATTGAGAAAACATGGATACATGTTGCCATGCTACTATGAGTTTACTATGTCCAAAACACAGACATGTTTGTGTCTGTACACATGTCAGAACTTATTGACCTCAAAAGCTATTCATCACCAAAGGAAGTCAGGACAGGAAGTTAAACAGGACAGGAATCTGGAGGCATGAGTTGATACAGAGGCCATGGAGGGCTGCTGCTTACTGACTTACTCCCCCATGGCTTGCTCAGCCTTCTTTCTTGTAGACCCAAGACCACCAGCCTAGGGATGGTACCACCCACAAAGGTCTGAGCCCTCTTCCATCAATCACTAATTAAGAAAATTCCCTAAAGCTGTATTTTATGGAGGCATTTTGTCAGTTGAGAGCACCTCTTCCAGATAACTCTAATTTATGTCAAGTTGACATCAAACTAGCCAGGATGAACTACAACAATGATCAGTATGGAAAGATTTCCCTAAAGATGAAGCAGTGGCTCTCATATCCTGATGGTAACCAATAGCTAACTTGTTGAATTTAAGGCCTACTCAACAAGAGAAAATTATTTCCTAGTGTTGGAAACCTAGCCAACTACCCAGGGCTAATCAGGTCATGGTTTTGGAAGAGAAGTCTCATTCACCACTCCACTAAGCCAGAATAATTTCTAACCACATACTAAATATTTATCATTCTAACCACAGGTCAGTATAATTCTCATTCCTCATCAAAGAAACTTCTTTTTGTAACTGAGAGAGACCATTTCAGAGAATGGCTGCTCATCAAAATTCAGAAAACACTAGGTTATGTGTCTACCCCCAACTCTCCTATCTTCCACATAACTCATGGATCAAGACTCAGGAAACATTATGAAAGAGGGGGCAGAAAATTATAAGAGCCAGCAGAACAAGAAATATGTTAAGAGATGGCAGCTCCTGAAAATGTCAAAAGCTGCACACCCATGAAGTCTCAACAGCATGGCTGCCTAAACAAGAATGACAGCAACAGACATGATAAAATGAAAAGCAGGGACATTTTAATGGGCCCCAGCCCTAGGCAAAGAACTAAAAGTAACTATGGAATGTTAAGAAAGAACTGAAGGAGCTGAGGGTTTGCAACCCCATTAGAACAACAATACCAACAAACCAGAATTTCCAGAGATTAAACCACTATCCAAAGAGTGGATGGACCCATGATTCCAGCTGCACATGGAGCAGAGGATGGCCTTGTTGGACCTCAATGGGAGGAGAAGCCCTTGGTCCTGCCAAGGCTTGATTTTGCAGTGTAAGGGAATGTTATGGTGGGTAGGTGGGAGGGGGTGGGTGGGTAGGTGAACACTCTCATAGAAACAGGGAGAAGGGTAATGGGATATGTGATATGGAGGGAAATCTGGGAAAGAGAATAACATTCGAAATGTAAATAAAATATATCCAATTTAAAAAAATTTTAATTGGAGAAAATAGTTTTCCCCAAAGGAAAATACCCCAACTAGCTATCCAATATCAAGTGGTCAATCCTGAAATAATACATATACAAGTAATATTGTTATAACCTAGGTAAACTATTAAGGCCTAGATGGAATGTTGAGGCCTAGGTAAGCTATTAAGGCCTAGATGGAATGTTGAGGCCTAGGTAAACATTAAGGCCTAAATGGAATGTTGAGGCCTAGGTGAAACATTAAGGCCTAGATGAAATGTTGAGGCCCAGGTGAAACATTAAGGCCTAGATGGAATGTTGAGGCTTAGGTGAAACATTAAGGCCTAGATGGAATGTTGAGGCTTAGGTGAAACATTAAGGCCTAGATGGAATGTTGAGGCTTAGGTGAAACATTAAGGCCTAGATGAAATGTTGAGGCCTAGGTGAAACATTAAGGCCTAGGTGAAACATTAAGGCCTAGATGGAATGCTGAGGCTTAGGTGAAACATTAAGGCCTAGATGGAATGTTGAGGCCTAGGTAAAATGTTAAGGCCTAGATGGAATGTTGAGGCCTAGGTAAAATGTTAAGGCCTAGGTAACACTTATTTAGCTAACCTGCCATTTTAAAGAAACTTTCTCATGTGTTTCTGCTGTTACTAGGAAACTTTTCTAATGCTAAGATTGATTACATATTCAGTTATGTTGTATGCTTTTCAAAACCAGTTACAATAGAGGTCAATAGAACTGTTCTGTATACTTACCCACAATAAACTTGGACCTGAACCAACCATTCAACAGCCCTTCCTACACCAGTATATAAGCTTTTATGGTATTTGCCTTTAAAAACTGTCCCTTAGGTTCCCAAAATCTCCCTGGGAACTGACATCCTACTTGGCAAAAAGAATTGTACCTGGGTAACTGTCATCCTGGTTGGCAAGTTAAGACTTAAATGCTAGACAAGTCCCATCCTAATAGACAAGTTAGAACATGAATATTATACAAAGCAAGCCCTTTGCAACAGTTGAATACCCAACCAATGGAAACAGGATAAATGTATAACAAGTCCTAAGCAAGTCCCCCATCACTAAATCCTGACTGGTAAATAACTTGGCACAAATGTTTGTAGATGTTTGGTTTAAAAACCCTTTTGGATCTTAACTCGGGGTCATGGATCAGTTCCGGAATCTGGACCATTGTCCTGGCCGACCAGTCCTGGAGGGCATGCTCAGTGAACTGTCCCTGTCTCACTGAGATCAGTGTTTGTGTGGTTTGATTCCTGGACTCCAACATTATATAACTGAGAATATTGTATTTACATATTTGAGAGGAGAGGGAAAAAACTGAAGAAAAAGACTAGACTAGGGGCCATAAATCTAAAAGAGGGGTTGGATGGAGAAAAAAAAAAAGAAGAAGAAGAAATTATGTAATTATCTTTTAATATTTTTTAAAAGTGAAATAATTAAAAAATAACAAAATAGTCTGAAGTTTGAACCTCAGGCTGTTCAGGTTAGCTTGTATTACTATGATTGGTGAAAGTCTATATTTCCCATCTGGTTCTGGTGACAATTTTTGTGCATTTGCTTTCTTATGAAACTTTTCTGGAGTTACATAATTTTTATCTGCTTTTGCAAAGCAACGCTGATTTAAATAATTTTTAAAATGGGGTCACCCTAATCATAAATTGGCAAGAATGAAAAAATTAGTAAAGTGGTAGAGAATAGGTATACATGGCCCCTGAGTTGTTATAGACATTGAGTTCTTATCCCTGGAATAGCCAGAGAGCAGGGGTGTTTGCTTCCTAGTAGTTAAGTGTAGAAGATATTATTTTTTCCTCTCTTACAACTTTATTTTTTAAAAAAGAGGAATACATATACAGATTTTTAAAGGCATTTTGGCATAACACTATACGAATATTTTTTAATTGAACAACTTTATTTTAAAAAACAGATAAATGTACAGATTTTAAAAGTATTTTTGCATAAAAGTATATGAATACATTTTTGTCAGTACTTGATTTTTTTAAAGGTTTGATAGTGTACATTAAGATCTTACTAGTTACAATGAGCATAAAGTACACGTACAACGGGATGTAACCTGGAAATAGTCAAAGTTTTCTTGGTGTGTAAAGATTAAGCATAATGGTTTTTCATTTTCTTTTTTCTTTTTTTTTTTTTGGCCTTTGTTTTTTCTTGAACTTCATATAGTCTGTGAGTTGTTTCTGGGGTGTTCAGAGCTTTCTGGGGTTAGTATCTAACTATCAGTGATTGCCTATTATGTCTGTTCTTTTGTGACTGGGTTATCTCACTCAGGATGATATTCTCTAGATGCATCCATTTTCTTAAGAATTTCATAAAGTCATTGTTTCTGATAGCTGAGTAGTACTCCATTGTATAAATATACCACAATTTTTATATCCATTCATCTACTGAAGGACATCTGGGTTCTTTCCAGCTTCTGGCTATTATAAACAGGACTGTTATGATCATTGTGGTGCATGTATCTTTGTTGTATGTTGGAGTGTCTCTGGGGTATATGCCCAGAAGTGGAATAACTGGGTCTTCAGGTAGTACTATGTCCAATTTTCTGAGGAACTGCCAGACTGATTTCCAAAGTTGTTGTACCAGTTTACAATTTCACCTACAGTGAAGACGGACTTTATTCCCTAGACAAAAAATTTCATGAACAGGAGCACAGTGGATGGCTAAATTAAGATTTAAAAAAATGTTGAAGAGTAAAGAACTTAGACCACCAAAGTCAACAAGGTTAAGTTAACTTAGCCACATTAGGAAGGAAAAAAATTACCTCACTCCCAAGGAACACAGAAGTTAACTTGCCAGAAAACAGAAATCTTTGTTTTTCTCATCTAGTTACCAAAAGGTGAAGGAAAAAAACACAGTGCCTGTTTCCTCTTCTGGAAATGGAACATAAAAACCTGGAAATAAACCTAATTTAAAAGCCCCTTTGTTTGATTAAAAGCTAAAGAAGTCTATGTCAAAATTTTTGCAAGTACCTATTCTATTTCTTTTTGTAACTTGACCATGCAGCTCTCAACTGATGTCCTGTTGCTGTGCCAAGAAGTTGGTCATGATTAGATCTGTGACAATCCTTCTAAGTGGTGTTCCTAATTCTAAGGAGGCACTTGTAATATTTCCCCCTCTCTTTATCTATCACTGGTTTTCACTTGCAAAGCCAATGTGTTTACAGGGACAAAGAAGTTAGGGTTTGATGTTGATTTTCAAAGAAATGAAAGAAGCCAAAAGAACTGCCAGTCAAACAAACTGTCTGAGGACAGAGAACTCGGCTAAATACAAGACTATTTCATTCAGCCCATGCAACTTCTGAGATCTTTCACCTTTTGCGAATAAAGAATACTTTTATTTGGAACAGAAGGTCTCTGCTACATTTCCCAACCCCTTGATTGAATAAAAGGATCTCCTTCATCAGCTCTGTGTCCTGGTTTGCTTCAGAAGAGGTGGCGGGGCATGTGAACTCTGGCCTAAAGTTTCATTCAGTTCTTGCTTTTACAAGCTGTTGGTTATAGGGAGTGGCCCATCCCCAAATGATTCCACACCTGTTAATATTTAATTTTCTACCTGACAAATAGTTCCTGGAACATCTCTGTGAACCCACAGCCGCAGAATACCATTGTAGCAAGGGGTTGTAACACTCGATGCTGCTGTGTACATCCATTCTTCCTCTGTTGTCCTTTCTGTGTTAATTCTTTCCTGGCTGGTTACAAAGACCTGTTGAGCCTAAGAAAGAGGAGTCAGCAAATGACTGAAGGGGGTGTTAGCAGTAGCCAGCAGCTTCTGGTCTGTTAGATGCAAGTCACTATCAGTTTGTGGATAACCTCTTGAGAAGCAAGCACGCCTGCATCCAACTGGGTGTCAACAAGAGATCATTGGAGTAAGGACACCACCGCTGACTTGGATGCTTCCTGCTTCCTGAATATGAAGAATTTGCTTATTTTTAGGCCCTTTGCTATACTTTTACAAACACATAGGTAACACCTCCCCCTACCCCTGTGCCTAAGATGTCTCATAGGCTGTGAGCTTACTTGCTTTACAAGGTTTTTGTCTATAATAGTTTTTAAATAATATGGAAATGTCCATAAATGTCATATCTTAACTAACAATAATTATCAACACACCATTGGATTATTTTTTTTTACTGAAAAACATGTACTTACACAGCGGTAATGTGTTGGAGATATAGAAATTAATTAGCATAACCACTTCCTCACCTCTTCAGAGCTTTCACTCTAGTAACAGTGAACACTTCCTCAGTTCGTGTGTGCATGGCATAAATGTTTCCATATACATTCTTAATTTGATTTATTTTGTTACCCTGGTCCCTCGTTCTACAGGGCCACAACCCTGAGGTCTCAAATCATAAATATTAAAGATAAAGATAAAATGATAGTGCATTCTCCTGCCGTGTTGTGTTTTGGTGCTTGAAGAATCTGTGGACTTAGTGCCGTCAGAATAAACGTAGGCACATCACTTCATTGTGAGTCTCTCAGTCATGCAGATGGTTCTTTCAGTGTTTACAGAGATAACAGGATGTATGGGTAAAGTAAAACACTTGCTCTACCTACCAAGGGTGCTATTTCTGTGCTATTCCAATTCACGAGGAGCCTTCTCTTTTTCAGTGCTCTTATGGCCTCATGCTGACTGTTGGATTTTAAAGTTGCATTTTCTCCTCTAAGCCTAAGTTTATATTCATTTCTGTAGCATGGGCTGTGCTTTTATTTCTTTGCTCTTAAATTAAAAATGTGGGACGGTCCGGAGGTGGCCATAGGGAAGCCACCTTCAGAAAGTGCATTGTTTAGCTTCATTCGGTCTCACGACATCTTTCACTAAATGCTGAAGTAGGTAAGAAAATTCTTAGCTGTGTTACATCTACTCCTTTTTCTCAACTTCCACTCCTCACACAGTTTCCCCACATCTCCTGTCTTCCTGCTCAAATGCCCAAAGTACACTGTGCCCTGTGTTACAATTTCAGCAACCATGGGGTTGGTTGCATCATTGCATATGAAGGCCAATGCCACGGCAGCAAAAATGAGAGCAACGGGGCTCCTTGCTTCATGCATTTTGCAGCCCAGAGCCTTAGTTTCTTTTCTATTGTGAAGACAACTTATAAAAGAAAACATTTCATTGGGGTTCTGGTTTCAGGCAGAGCCCACGAACACAGAGCAGAAGCATGCTGGAGGGAACAGCAGAGAACTCACATCTTGGTTCTAAAATAGGCAGGTCAAAGCACACTAGGGATGGAACATTTCCTGAAGCCTGAAACCCACCCCTGGTGACACATTTCCTCCAACAAGGCCACAGCTCCTGATCCTTCCCAACATTCCCACCAACTGAGGAGCACGATCTCAACGATATGCGCCTATGGGGGCCAACCTCATTCAATCCGTCATATGCAAGTTCCCGATGAAGAGACTCTGGCCTGGGAAAGAATTCTCTTTAAAGAAGGTTATTTCAAAGAGTGTTATTTCAGGGCCAGTGAGATAGCTCAGCATATAAAAGCATGTGCCACACAACTCTGGCTACTTGACCTCAAGCCACAGAGCCCATAGTGGAAGGGGAGAGCCAAATTCCCCAGGTTGGTATCCAACCCCCACATGCACACTACGGCATGTTCAGACACATGTGGGCATGTGTACAAATAAGAATTGATTTAATACTAACATCATAAAAATCAAAGATAGATATTTCAGTAAAAGTGGTAAAATAGCAAGGAAGCATTTGTGAGGTCTGAACCCGTACGCTCCGAGTTTAACCTTATTCTTTCTCCTCTGTAAACCTGCAACTGAGACTCTCACAAATAAGGTTATGAACTCCGTTTCTCATTCAAGGATATGTCTTAACTCCTTAGCAGAGAAAAAAAAAAAATCTTTCAGACTCTGCAACCTACAGAGTTACTCTATGATTCACCCCAATTGGAAATGGCGCCTGGGAGGGAGGGAAGGAAGTTTTTTAACAACCCTTCAGACAAAAGACTCCCAAGCTCTACATTTGGCTACTGTTAAGGTTCTCATGTGTGCTTCTCTTGAGAAGTCGATACTTTTGTCTTTGTGGGTACTGTACAGTTCCACAAACTCCCCCTCCTGGTTCCTGTGTTTCAATACAGGTTAAAAATCTTTTCTGAACAGACTCTCCCTTTGCTTCATATTGACCTCTTCTGAAATTTCTTCCTCCATCAAAGTCAAGAGTCCCTGATCCACCCGTGTTGAGGTCTCTGAACTAATCTGAACATTTCAGGCTGATGTAATTGGGTAGTGTTGAGTTGTGGCTCCTACTTACACTGCCCTCTAGTGACTTGAAGTTTCATCTTACCAGTCATGAGCAAAGGGTCTGTACGGATGGTTCTTCCAGAGAATATACGATTTTTTTTTTAATTTTTAAAATTTTTTTTATGACTTGGAAACCGTGTTTGTTTTAAAAGGAAGTTTTGGCCAGCCAAGTGTGGTGGTACATACCTTTAATCCTAGCACTCGGGAGTCAGAGGCAGACCGACCTCTAAAGTCCAGGCCAACAAGGTTTACATGGTGAGTTAGTTCTAAGACTGCTGGAGCTACACAGGGAGACCCTGTCTCAAAACAAAACAAAACAAAACAAAACCAAAAACGTCTTCTTTTTTATTGTTTTAAGAGACGCATTTATAATTAATATGCCAAAGTTAAAAGGCAAAGACTCGCAGCTCAAAGGAGGAGGTCTTGAATAACAACAAGTTCTCAGAAAACAAAACTGAAATCCTACGGGGTGATGCCATTGTCTCGAGGGCCTTCAAAGGTCTGAATACACCACATAAAGAAATAACGGCGGGCAAAGTCGGCAACAACCTGTGCCTGTTAGCACGACTTACAGAACAGTTCACACGAAATGAGAAAAGCAAATACCGGGAATCGGGAGCCAGACACTGACTCCTTATTAAAAAAAAAAAAAAAAAAGTCCGCCCCACCCAAGATAAGTTCTGGCTCCAATGACCTGAAAGGACAGACCTTGGAGTACGTGCCCCCAGCCATGGGAGCTGTACCTATCTATCCCGCAGAATCTGAGAAGGGCTTGAATGGTGAAGATTTTGGGGAAGCAAAGGGGAGAGAGAAAATATAAATGTCAGAAAGTAAAATTTCCAACAGACACGAAGCAAAACTGAAAGCAAGATACGCGGATCTTTGTCCTCCTTGACCGAAGAACTGTGTGGGCTGAAATCCTAGCACCGAGGATGCTGATGCAGGAGGGCCACGAGTTCAAGTCTAGGCCAGAGCGAAGGTTGTACGATAAGACTCTGCCTTGAAAAAAACACATGCATAAATAACCAAACAAATAAGATATTAATTACACCACACAGAGAAAAAGAATATCCAAAACAGTGCGCAGCAACAGAGAAACAGAAGAGGGCGCCAGACGCTAAGAAAGCTGGTTTGAGTTCATCCCTCCCTTTCTGCCACTTCCTGCTGGCCTGGGAGAGTTAGGTTCTCAAATCAAAGGAAACTAAAAACCCTGCATTCACACAAGTTACTATAATCAAAAACATCAAGCGAAGAGCAAAACGTTTCAGATGAGGAGAATTATTGCAAAACAATTTAGGCAGTCAAATGAAATATCCTTAAACAAGCGTTTGCAGGGGTTTAAAGAGTCTCAACACACACACACACACACACACACACACACACACACACACACACACACACTAATGTGAAATGTGACTTGAATGAACCCCGGGACCAAAGATAAACTATTACCTCAGAAATGATGACTAAGTTGGAACATATTTACGGTAACAGAGGCCAGATCAAGAATATAAGAAGAACAATAACATAGAAAAGACTCACAAGAAAACTACAAACAAGGAAAACATAAAATGACATGCTGTTCTATGAATTATTGCACAGGTTTGTTTGTGACCTAAAATACGTATTCTAAGCCCAATGGGAAATCAGCTAACCTTGAACATAGATTAACAAAGGCAACAGCAGCATATATAAAATAGTAAAGATAAGAAAATAGTACGAGATAATTATAGAGAAAAATAAAAACAGACTTAACTGGACCTTTTAATGTTTGCACACTGGCTTATACAACAAAATTAAAGCCTGCTGCGCCTACCACACCCATTTTAAACACTTCGACTTGGAAAGGCTGGCCCGGGTACATGTCAATAAGAGGCCACTAATTTCATTGGTGATTTTTTTATGTGAGGAAAACATCAAGCTTAAAAATATTAAACAAGACCATAATTTTACTTCCTAAACCTGAAGGGCCTAATTTACCAAAATGAACGGTTATAGATATGAATATTCACCCAGTCACACAGACATCTTAGTAAGTCGGCTGTAGAAAATCCCAACCTTTTCACAGTTGTCAAAGATGCATTGAAAGGACTATTTTTCCGGTCACTGATTCCGTCTTCTGTATATAGCGAGAGTACCACCTTCTGGAAGTTCTAAAGAAAAATAGCAGTTCTTGGTGACTAAATCCCAATGCTGCTTCTTTGGGGCCAATAGTTTATTTGTATATTAGTGGATGCACCATTAACCTAGAAATAGGTAAAAACACCCACCCACCACCACGTTCCTGTCCCTCCCCTCCTGGGAAGAGGAAAAAATAGTAATGTGTCTTCAGATGACAATAAGATGGGCCTAATAGATGGCAAATAAAAGACATAAAATGGGAAGACAAATCACCCTAACAACTCTCTGTGCAAGGGAATTCTGCTAAGAGGAAAGCCTGAGAGAAAACAAAATAAGCAAACAAACAAACAACAACAACAAAAACAAAACAGGAACTTCTCATGGTTTTGTCAAGGCTTAGTTTTGGGGTTCCTCCAAGAAGACACAAAACAGAAGACGGAAACTCTAGCTGAAGGAACCGAAGCAACCGGTTTCTTGACTGCTGGATGCTAGGAACTTCTATCAAAGGAACAAAAAAATATAAACCGACACGGACCACCTGTTGTTTAGAAGTAGTTCCTTGGGGCAATTTTAATCTCCAATTGTCAGGACACCAGCTAGTTCAGTAGTGTCAGGAGAGCAAACATAATCAATAGTGGTGGCAGAGCCCAGCAGAGTCAGCCAGGCCTCCTCCAAATGGGCACAAATCATCAGGAGCGACCAAACCAGCAGGGATGCCAAGGAAGTTCTCCACTGAGCCTCTCTCAACAAAGCAAAGGTCAGCTCAGCGAAGATGAAGATGTTAAATCAATGAAGCATTGCACATCTAGCTATTCAAGCCTCTCCCCCTCCTAGTCACCATCCACTGGGTCTTATTTATACTCCCTCTAAACGTCACATGTCCTCACACAGGTCTTGCCTCAGCAAAACACCACGCAAGTCTGTCTCAGCTGACATATCCAGAACCTTCCACTTCACTCTGCCACCTGGGAGACGGAGGAAGTGGCAAGAGGCTGCCAGGACACCCCAGAAGGGATTTTTCTTTGTTTTGTTTTGTTTTTTTATTTTTGTTTTGATTTTCTGTTTGTTTTTGGTCCCTTCTTTTTCTATAAAGTCATGACAAACAATGACCAGTAGGAATGGCAAGGCGAACCAATACCATCCAGTGTTATCCACCAGTCCAAACTGATTTAAAAGTCTATGCAGGCAGTAACTAAGTTATCTGTCACTAATAGCCATTTATGTAGAGAGTCTAAGTACATAGTAAAATGGGAAGAGCAGCAAAGTAATTTCTTGAGGCTTTAGCAATGGTCAGGGCCATTTATGCAAACTTTCTTAGTACTAATTTTGAAGGTCCGGGATGTAAAGGCATCATAAGTCCCCGTCACAGAGAAAGGCAGAAAAGAAGGATCTTCACACAGTGCAGTAAATATGAAATAATGATAAATATAGGGAAAAACGAGAGTACAACAAAAATGTTTCACAAGATATAGTTGTGATCACTAATTAAATAATCACAGTGAAGCTGCTGTATGTAGACACCATGTTAGGAAATGCTTTAATAAATGAGAAAGCCTTGAAAATCACAAGGTGTCTAAGAGACACTATAAAAGCCAGCAAGAGGCTCAAAACCATCCTAAGTATTTGGGTCTTCAGTTGTGTCTTGTGTTACCTAAAAGTATGGTTAAATAAGTTTGTTATATTTTCTTGTTAATCTGTTATATGGGTGTTGGCTGTGACCTTTTATGATGGACAGGGGGAAGCTATTCCCTTACCCACCTCTACCTCAACATCTAAAAATATTTCCTTGCCAGGTATTAAGGTTTTGGTTCTTCTGTTTTGTTTTCTTCTGTAGTCCTGGGGACCTAAACATAGTAGACAAGTGTTATACCAATGGACCATGTCAGCCACCGACTTCTCTAAGGACATATGACATTTTGTCATAAATTCCTTCATAAATCATTCTAAAAATAGTTACCATGTATCTACTGTCGTCAATGACCCATAGTTAGCAAGTAAAACAAATGATTAATTACAAGACATATATAGCATTTTTCTGCATAGTTCTGTGGTTAGAAATTTCTCAACCAAATGTTTTTTTATACACTGACTTGGAATATAGATAATGTCTTTACAGGCACAGATACAAAGTCTTGGTCATCAAGGTGGTAGATTTCAAGAAATGTGGGCCCTTCAGGATATAGGATCTTAGGGAGACTTGAGAGGTTATATAGCCCATTGTCTGGTATTTCCTCTTTCTACTCCTTGGCCCATGAATGTTTTTCTCTATCATATGCTCCTGCTTTATACTGTTCTTTTCCAAAGGCTCAAATCAATGGGGCATCATCTTGGGTTGGAAACTTCAGAACTATGAACCAAAATACATCTCATCTCTTTTAAGTTAATATTTCAGGTATTTCATTAAAGTAACAAGAAGCTGATAAATATATCATGTTTAGTTGTGAGGATTATTTTTCTTACTTTCAGTCAGCAATCATGCTGACCTCTTGTGTTTTTTAAAATTAATTGTAGCTTTGTGCACATCAGTAATTTTCCTTGAAGATACATGTCTTAGGGTTTCTATTACTATGAAAAGACACCATGACCATGGAAACTCTTATTAAAGGAAAGCATTTCATTGGGGCTGGCTTAGAGTTCATAAATTTAGTCCATTATTGTATGGTGGGAAGCATGCAACACACAGGCAGTCATGGAGCTGGAGAGGTAGACATCTGAGAGTTCTATACCTGGATCAGCAGGCAACGGGAACTGAGAATGACATGGAACTATTTGGGAAAGGTTAGGAGGTGTGGCTTTTTTTGGAGAAAGTTTGTCACTGGGGGTAGATTTTGAGGTTTCAATGCCAATGCTATTTCTCTCTGTCTCTCTCTGTCTCTCTTTCTCTCTCTCTCTCTCTCTCTCTCTCTCTCTCTCTCTCTCTCTCTCTCTCTGTGTGTGTGTGTGTGTGTGTGTGTGTGTGTGTGTGTGTGTGTGTGTGCCTCATGCTTGTGAAACAAGATGTGAAATTTCAACTACTCCAAACCTCTGGAATCATGAGTCCCCTGATTAAATGTTTTCTCTTATAAGCTGCCTGGACCAGGGTGTCTTTAGGCTTTAACTGCTGAGTCACCTCAACAATCCCAGGAAATTAGTTTCTCAGTTGACAGTGTAATAGCTCATTCCTCTTTTAAGTTGGGAGAAGGAATTTGCAGTTTCCATGCCTCATGCCTTCCCATAGCATGATATGGGACTTGGATTGTTAATGGATTTCCCCAATTCTCTGTTTCTCTAGTTCTTCAGCTAAAACAAAGAACAATACCATGACTGATTTTAATACAACCTGTTCTTTCTGAAGCACCTTTTGAGTTTAATTTGTTGTATATAATATTAAGAAATAGGAACAAGGGCTGGACAGATGGCTCAGTGGTTAAGAACACTGACTGATCTTCCAGAGGCCCTGAGTTCAAATCCCAGCAACCACATGGTGGCTCACAACCATCTGTAATGAGATCTGATGCCTTCTTCTGGTGTGTCTGAAGACTGCTACAGTGTACTTATATATAATAAATAATTAAATATTTTTAAAAGAAGTAGGAACAAACAGGATCTTTAAAGGCCAAGTTGGGAACTACAGTCAGAAGGGAATTTAACCTATTCATGAGATCAACAGAATCATGGGAGAATGTCTTATGGAAATGGCAGTCACCTGAATATTTAGAAAGAATATAATCATTCGTATCCTTCAACTTTCTCCATAAACCAAAAATACATTTTACACAAGCATGTAAATCATACAGCAATATTTATATTCTCTCCACTATAATTTTAAATCCCCCAGTCTCAGCAAGGTGCTAGGCCATTTCTTCTACAAAATGCAAAAAATTGGTAAGGTAGATTTACACATGTAAATCTCTGGTATAAAACAGAATTTCAAATTCCCTTGTTCAAAATGTTTTGAACATGACAACTTCCATGAAAAACTAATTTTCACTGAAAAAAAACATCAGATATAATATAAACATAATATCCTTTCTATTCTAGCAAAAGAGAACAGAGGTTGTGGCCAGAACATTGCAGCAGCTCTAGTGATATTTCCATAATTTGTGTCTCTGTTAAGAATAGATTAGAAACTTTTTTCTGCTAAGCAGGGTTACTGCTTCCTGTTAGAGCCACCTTGATAGCAACAAGGAAGACCATGAGAAACTGAAGAACCACAAACTTTTGTTTTGCGGAATTTAATAGTTTCAAAAAGACAGAAAATATAAAATTATCAAAAATGTGAGAGTTCATTCTGTGGAGACGTAGTAGGATTGACACTTGCACTGATTCATGGTGATGTGTCAGAAGCCCAGCTGTGGTGGCTGTCTAGTATGAAACCCTCTTCCAGAGAGGCAGGGACAGGAGGGACAGGAGACACATACAGCCATGACCTGTGGCTGCCCAGGGTCCCAAAGGAACCTCATTTCGCACGCCTAGATTCTACTTCTTCAAGAATCCACTCAATGCCATTAAAAAAGCCAGTCAGAGTTTCAGCCTCTGTATCCTGGACCTGCAAGCAAATAATCAGAACACCATCAGTTTAAGCCGGAATATTATGACAAGTCACATTTCTCTAGACATTAATGTTTCTGAGGAGAGCTAAAATAAAATGACTTGAATAAAGTCTGAGTGAGTTTTTCAAATACTATCACCTGGAGAAATCATGTAAACAAGTGATCTTTTCTTACACCTTATAACTAACTCAGTGTTAGTATTATTTCCTATAACTCAGCCCTGGAAACAGAAAAGACATGCTTCCTGTCTATCCAGGAAAACAATTCCTCCAAAAAAAAAAATCTACTTTATAAACTAAAACATTTTTGAGTCAACATAACCAGCCAACTAATAAATCTGACACTTTGCAAAACTTGCCAAAGCTGAATAGACCTGGAATACATTTAAAAACATTTGGCCAAGAGCTGAAGAATACACACTTTTTTTTCATCAAATACTGGGACGTTCTCTAGAACGGACAATATGTTAGATTACAAAATCTTCAACAGTAGTAATAATGACGTAAAAAATATGTATTTTATGGATACAACAGAATAAAGCTGGTGATAACAACAATAATAAAAAGTTAGAAACAGATAAGTACATAGATTCAACATAGATTCAACATGCTACTAAGCAGACAAGGGGCCACTGAAGAAATTAGAAGGAAGGAAGGAAAGAAAGGGAAAGAAAAGAAAGTGCCAAACATATAGGATATGCAAAAGGACAAGTTAGAGCAATAAATACGTGTTTTAAGATGCACACACACAGAATTTCAGGTATAGGAGCGTATTTTAGGTCTAAGCCCCATTAAACAAACATCCTAATGATGGATTTCAGTGGGATTGGAAAGTCAGAGCAAAACAAACACCAAATTATGAGACAGAAACAACCAAGATACAAGACAGTGATTTGAAATTTATAAAGCATAAACCGTTGGTTTTCTGAACTTTAAACAAAATCAACACGCCTTTAGTTGGGTCGGAGGAAAAAAAAGATTTAATTTAATTTAATTTAATTTAATTTAATTCCAGCACCTGGGGGTCAAATGCAGGTTGATCTCTGTGAGTCTGAGGCCAGCCTGGGTGGTCTACATAGCAAAACTAGGATAGCCAGAGTTACACAGTGAGACTGTCTCAAAATAAATAAATAAAATGATGATGACGATGATGATGATGGAAGAAAATACAAATAAAAAGATACTAGACCACTAGAGACTATTATAAACAGTTTATCTATAAAGTTTTATTTCAGATTTCATTTGAAAAAAAAAACTTCACTATTCAAATAAAATGTAAAGGCCCAGACTGAAATGACATGCGTTCGCAGCAGTGTTGGAGAGCATCTGTGGGTTGGGGCTCCTGCCTATTAGGTAGGTAGCTCACCATAGTTCTACCTCCTCAGCCCAAACTACCTGTGCCTTTTACAATTCCCAAAGCATAATTACCATTGGTGTTGAGAAAGCCAGGAGAGTGGCATCCTTAAAACCACACCCAGGTACTGTCTTACTGTTCCTACAACAGGAGAGGTGGATGGAGAGCAGAAGACCAAATCTGACTTACTAGTACCGATCAAGCAAGTCTTTCCATTTTATACTAAATGGCAGTTCACTTCAAAGATGAATGGTATCCTCCCCATTAGTGTTCCCTAAAGTTCTGAGTGTTAGAGGCTGGCTCCCCACCTGGAGGTAATGTTAGGAAGAGGTGACACTTTCAAGAAGTGGTGACTAGTAGGGGATCATCTAGAATGTTCCTTGAAGGCCTTACTGGGATCTCAGCCCCTTCCTCTTTCTTGTCCCGTTTTGTTCCAAGACAGAGGTTTTCTCTGCTCATACTCTGAGCCTTGGCATGGTTCAAAATCAAAGTCAACTGATCATGAAATAAAATGTTAAAAACTGAGACAGTTATGCCTTTCTTTCTTTTTAGGTTATTATCTTAGGTATTTTGTTACTGTTAAAGAAAACTCACAAGACACATACCTGTAACCAAACACATGCACATGTATGAACGAACACATACCATAGAAAGAAGACTAATAAGTTCTTGGTTGCCAGAGCGGTTAAGACCTTACCATCCATGGGTGGTTTAGAAGACTGAGACGCAGCTCGTGAGCTAAATAAAAGCAAGGCATTCTTTTTACATCTGCTCGAGAAACACAAGATAAAACCAGCATTGGTCTTCCTGAAGACCCAAAAGCTGGGTCTGTCATGGCCATAATACGAGAAAATTCATCTTGCCATTCATGACCTATGGAATTTAAATAAAAATACACAATTCACGTTACTTGGAATTGCTCTAAAAATAATTATATTTAAAAGAGTACACAAAGGAATTAAAATTTTAGTAGGATTTAAACATGACAACTGCCTTTATTCCTTGGATTAATATATTTATTGTTCTGCCACAAAATTCTATTAGTCTTTCAAAGATATACATTTAGATGAAGTCATAAAGAAATACAATCACAATAACATTCAGGTGTACCAATTTATTTAAAGTAACTGTGACATGATCATTTTCTCTTACACATTCTGCAACCACCTGATAAAACTTTCTTTCAAGAGTCTTACTTCTCACATCTGAGCCTAAAATTGGGTCTATTGTTTTTTTCATCCAAATGTTTTACATCTGCCTTTTACTGGAGACACTGTGGTAAACAAAATTCCCAAGCCATGGCCCCTTTTAGATGTAAAGCTAAGTGTTTTGTATAGAAAAGCAGTTAGAGGTCTGAGGAAGGAGGACTGGCTCTCAGAAGCCAGCTTCTGTGACTGATACACAACAGACACACTGATTCCGGCCAAGCGCTGATGGATGTAGTCTCTACCCTGTAGTCACTGTCAACACAGAGAATTCACATCCTCCCCGAGGTCGGTCGTGTGTGCGGGACCACACATCGGGAGGCTGAGGCAGAACAAAAGTCATCAGTTCAAAGCCAGTGTAGGCTACGTAGTGAGAGCCGAGCTCAGCCTTTACACTCCGGCTCCAGTCTTAGGATGGTGTGCGCCTGAGCAGAAATGGCGGAAGTATTTTCGGGTGTCCCAGCATGACCTCTGAGTTCTGCCCTGTACTGGGAGGAAGGTGCTTCCTGGAAAGGGTTATCAGACAGTTGTAGTATGTGCAATAGCAAATGATCATATCACAGTTAAACAATCGGTATGCCTGAAAGTTCTTGCCACTGTATTGATTGATGACATCATCTAATCAGACAAGGAATCGGAACACAAAAGATTTCTTTCAGTATGGAGTGCTGGATCCTGACCTCTGTGCTCGGGCAAAGAGCTTTTGCTTCTACCGTTCTCTAGGGTAGCAGGCAGTCTCTGCCTCCAATAAGAGGCAGGGGGATTTTTCATCCCATGGCTGTTGACAGGAAGCTATGGCGTCATTTGAGAAAATGATATAGAAGGCAGGGCCGCTCTCCACTCCCCTGGATTGCAGCCAATCAACCCTTGTCTCCTCCACCAAGGACCCAGGGGTCTCCGGTCCTCCACTACACTTTTAATGAGTATCCAGCAGAGCTGCATGGCAAAGATCCAGAAGTAGGACAAACTCTTTTTGTATCTCATGGATTTTCCCCTCCATTGTGCTTGGGCTTGAACCTGAAACCTCAGGTAGGAATTATGCTAACCCCTAACCTCTGCCTTTTCTCCCTATTTTACAGGAAGCTGTTGGGAAGGATCTGGAAGATGAGATAACAGTGAACTCCGTCAGTTTTAGCTCTCAGCCATGCCGCTCCCAGCAAATACAAATTTTAGTGACTCAGCAACATTTTGCTGAACAAATAAACCTTTCGTTTATTTTGCTTCTATTTTTTTTTCTTTTATGGATAGTCCTATAAGAACAGAAAATAATTTATTCTTTTCTTATGAATAATTTTATCCAGGATTTCTAAGTATAATTTCTTCCAGGATTTAACAGACTGGTAGAGAAATAAATTTGTTGTAAATTAATTCAACACACTAAATAACTATAATATGTTATTATGTGTGTTATATAGAAGCAGTATATATAATAAACAATTTATTGCATATACTCTAACTTGTACACAAAAGACTGAGAGGAAATTATAACACCAGCGTCATACCAAAACAACATAGACAATTATTCAGAGTATATGGAGAATAGTATCAACCCACTGACTTAATTAACTTCAACCTGCTCAATTAATAGCCCTATCCCCACACCTCTCTATAATAGGGGTAAGAATGAACCAACAAATTGTCAGTTATCTACAGAAATCATTTTAACATATCAGAGAGCATCAGTAATTTTAAAATATAGAACTAAACAAAAGAATATGGCGAATCGAGCTTTGGCGTGTATCAGAACCCTGTAGTGCTTACGGAAACCAGGACACTGGACAAATGTATGGACGGCAATGTGACATTCAGGAATCTCCCATGCAATCCTAATATACAACAGGGTCTGAGAACATGTGACAGTAATGGCCAGAAAAATCACAGTGGTAAGAATCTACCGGCTGCATCTTTTCGATGCTGTAACAATCTGATTCCTGTTTGGCTGGGAATGACGCAGCACCTTGGGGAGGAGACAAAGGATGCTTACGTCTATGAGCTTCAGCGTTTGCCACGTAGATGAAGCCGTCCACGACTTCACACACTTTCTGAATCTGTGGGATCACACTGTAGCGGCTTCCCTGATGCTCGCCTCCCTCACTCTGTAGGCTGAACATCTTGTTAACCGTACTTGTGTGCTCCTCCCTTGCTCTGTCTCTTTCCTTCCTGCAAGAAACGGAAATGTAAACACAAAGACAGTAAACAAGTTCCATCCCACTGAAGAGTCCCAGTGCCGGTGTTTCAGGCAGCCCTCCGAACAGCCAGCCTACCTGGTAGTGGAGTACAGTATCAGAATGTTGAATTTGTGTTGATTGTTCAACTGGAAATTGACTCCAGATCCAATACCTACACGAGAAAGTCGGTTATGCAAACAAGCCAATAATAAAAACAGTAAAAAAAAAAAAAAAATCTCCAGTGAAATCAAAAAGGGCAAAGAAAAACAAACAACCCCAGCAGGTTCTATGCAACTGTGGGATAAAATGCAGTGCTGTGACTAAGGGGGAAAATGGTTGTGTGCAACTTTGATTGACAAGGCAGTGAGAACCTAGATGGAGAGCTACGTGTTGACTCTACAGTCTTCTGAGGTATAGCATCTTCATCTATTTCTCCCCAGTGATGACTCGGGCCTCTATTTTATGCTTCCACTGGTCTTACCTGTGTGTATACATTCAGTGAGGGCCCATTCTTTCCCTAGGAAAACTGTTTATAAACATGTGGCATGTCATTACAAGTCCCTCAGAAACTGAGTCAAAACTGAAGATTTGGAAGTAGGATGACATGGGTTAGAATCCTAGACTTCCCATGGTAGTCACTGACTTGTGAGAATTGTTTTGACACAAATCTGAAATAACAGGAACTTCTTAGGAGCAACTGTGGGGATTATTTGAATTATGTGATACCCTTAGATTGATGAATATTGGCTTTTTACTCTTTTGTGTCTGACTCAACGTTGTTGCTGTTTATTTCTTAACATCTGGGTGTTTTGTTGTTGTTGCTGTAAGTTTGCTTGTTTGTTTTATTAATGATCAATGTCTTTTGGGGCCTTCTGGGGAAAAAATCTTTCTTTATTCCACAGCTCTAGCTCTTGCTAATGAAATGTCCTCTCTGATCTGTTGGCTTCTCTCCACCGCCATTCTCCTTTTGGTACAAATTAACTGTCTGATGTCTGCAATCTCTTCTAACCAGCCCTCCAAGTCCTTTAGCTTTAACTAGCCTTTCTTGCAATGACAGATACCTTGCTTACTGATCCACGTCTAAGTATTTCTCTTCTCTACAATGCCACTGACCTCAATGCATACAAACACAACTTACCTCATTAGAGACAGCTCCAGCTTTTCATCCCCCTAATTCTTCAATTCTGTCTAAATGAGCTATGTCATGTCATCCTACGACACCGTTCTAGGCAACGTGTTTGTAGATCTGGACTTGTGGACCCTAAACTGTGAGTATCCCAAGCCACAGGATCCTCTACTCCTCTGCCCATGGTATTTCACAAAAAAACACATGGAAACAGAACTCAGATGTTTCTGCTCTTTGTTTTTAATCTGTCTAAATTTCCAGAAATTATCCTTTCAACACATCTAACCTCAGCCCAACTTACTATGCAACCCATATTCTTCTCTGATCTTGTAGTCTGACATTTTTAAAGCAATCACTTAAGTGTCTATAAGGTAAAAGTAAATGCCATTTCATAATTATCAAATTTCCTCATGTGTGCTGGTTGTTCCTGAGATATCACCTTACGCTGAGCCCTTGACTGAAACTAGTCTGCCGTAGGTAATACTTCTATTGCCAAGGACTCTCTTTTACCAAAATTGCTTTACTTCCATACACCCTATGGTGAAAACGTGGGTTCATGATCTCTAATCCCAATGACTTGTTTAAATCATTACTCAAGAACCTTCTGGAAGAGTTCCATCTGAAAAACACATCGTTCAGTTGGGATACGTGTCTCTCTTTCCTTAACTTTGTCATCCACAATCATCTGTAGACTTCAGCATTCAGATCACTGTCTTTTTCTCTATCCTTGAAAACTTCCAAGTCCATGTGAACTGCTGCTTATGACTCTTAGTTGTTAATTCTTTGGATCTGAGCACATAATCTGTAAGTCATTTACTAAATGTGTGTGTGTGTGTGTGTGTGTGTGTGTGTGTGTGAGTGTGTGAGTGAGTGACTGAGTGTGTGTGTGTATGTGTGTGTGTGTGAGTGTGTGAGTATGTGAGTGAGTGACTGAGTGTGTGTGTGTGAGAGTGAGTGAGTGTGTATGTGAGTGAGTGTGTGATTGAGTGAGTGTGTGTGTGAATGTGTGTGTGTGTGCCTGCCAGTGCCATAGTTAACTCTTCTTACTTTTCTATTACTGTGACAAAACACCATAATCCAGGCAGCTTATAAAAGAAAGGATTTAATTTGAGAGCTCCTGACTCCAGAGGGTTAGAGTCCATGATCATTGTGGCAATGAGCATAGCAACAAGCAGGCAGGTTGTAGCAGTTGCTGAGAGCTTATACCCGCAGTATGAGCACAAGGCAGAGAGAAAGCTTCCGGGAATGGTGTGTGAATGACTGAAACTTCAAAGCCTTTCCTAAGCGATGCACCTCCTCTAACAAGGCTACAGTTTTACCAACTCGGAGCCAAGTATTAGAATATATGACCCTATGGAGGCCATTCTCACCCAACCCACCATAGTGTAGAAGTTATGATATGTCTGATATGACATATGCAAACAAAATAAAACTCACAAGCTCCAAGCCCTTGTGGAACCTAATGAAACTGGAATGCTTACAACGCTCATCTTTGCTTATATACCCTGCAGTTATGAGTCAGCAAATTCCATCCCTAGCTCCTGTCCCCAAAACCAACAACCACAAAAGTCCTTTTCCTCTGGTGATTCCTAGTGAATGGCTTTCCACCCACCATAAACCCCAATGCAGAGCCTGCAGCTGTCCTTACTACAGTACCCTTATAAGTAGCATCATTCCATCCCCAGTATCCGTTTTCTTCCATCAAATAATCCCTTTCATAGCTTTTTTTAAAAAATCATACATTAGATCAGTTTCTTCAGCCCCTTCTAATCAGTTTTTGACTTAGGAGCCAGAATAGACATTCTAAAATGAAAGTTTGATTAGGCACCCCACATGTGGTCGTTGCTTACCAAAATACATCCTTCCTAGATTTAGAGATACTTCAACTGAGTCCTAAGCACTCAGAACATTGTACTTTTGGTGTTGTTGCTGTCCTAAGGGTATATGTCTCCTAAGCCTGAAGAGTCTTAGAAGGCATCGTGTTCAATGTGTGGCCTTCTTTGTTTGTTACCTTTCTATTCAGAAACTAGCTGATTATAGTCAAATCACTTAAGTGCTTTCCTGTGTCCTCACTTAGATCTACTGGCTTTTGTGAAAGAACCAGTTTGTTCCAAATCTCTGTATATATACCCTGAGTAACGTATATCTCACATTCTATCACTGTGCCTGTATATATACCCTGAGTAATGTGTGTCTCACATTCTATCACTGTGTCTGTATATATACCCTGAGTAACATATATCTCACATTCTATCACTGTGTCTGTATATATACCCTGAGTAACATATGTCTCACATTCTATCACTGTGTCTGTATATATACCCTGAGTAACATATATCTCACATTCTATCACTGTGCCTGTATATATACCCTGAGTAACATATATCTCACATTCTATCACTGTGCCTGTATATATACCCTGAGTAACATATGTCTCACATTCTATCACTGTGCCTGTATATATACCCTGAGTAACATATATCTCACATTCTATCACTGTGTCTGTATATATACCCTGAGTAACATATGTCTCACATTCTATCACTGTGTCTGTATATATACCCTGAGTAACATATATCTCACATTCTATCACTGTGTCTGTATATATACCCTGAGTAACGTATATCTCACATTCTATCACTGTGCCTGTATATATACCCTGAGTAACATATGTCTCACATTCTATCACTGTGTCTGTATATATACCCTGAGTAACATATGTCTCACATTCTATCACTGTGTCTGTATATATACCCTGAGTAACATATGTCTCACATTCTATCACTGTGTCTGTATATATACCCTGAGTAACATATGTCTCACATTCTATCACTGTGTCTGTTAATGGTACACCCCCACATCACCAAAAGGCCATATGCTGTTTTGTGGACTTTGCAAAGCGATATTCAGTGGTTTACTTGGTAAATTTCTCTTACGGTAAACATGCTATGGTCTTTTGAAACTTATTTTTAACATATTATTAAATTCTAGATTATAAAAACTTGAAAGATTTTTTAAAAAGTACATCTTATACTATTTTTTTCATTTAGTAGGACCAGGGGCCCATTCACCAATTTCTATATTTTATTACAAGATTTAATTTTTAAATGTCTACCTAACACTAATGTCAAGCTCCAAGTATTGTCATTACTATGTATTGTATATTAACACGGAGATTACCATCAATCTGTCTATGAGGTAAACCAGCAGTTGGGCAAAGGTCCTCAGAAGACATCAAACTCAGCACCAAAGATGTGTTCAGTTCTTCCAAACCTGGTCCAAACATAGCAAACCGGGGTTCATTCTGAATGATCAGTGAGTGTAAGAAAGAGGTAACCGCTCCATACATAGGACGGCTGGCTTTCAAGGCTCTTCTCGTAAATGGACAGCACATTTTATAACTGCATAAAATTGTCACAATTAGAAAATAAAACAGAAAACATTTAACTTGTTGTTCATTTGAGAATATATCATTTATTGAGTCCTCTGTGAGACACAGTACTATAAGGATTATATTCAACCCTTCCAGACATTACAGGATAAATACCATTATAACATATGTGGTAGAGACCCATGACAAGGAAAAACACTGGGTGCTAGAGAGTGGAGGTGACCAAAAAGCTGCAGAACCCTCCCAATGGCAGATGTTATTTACTTTCTTGTCTTTTGTTTAGTTTCCTTCACGAAACACGTGTTCTAATGTTTGTTTGGATTGTTGAAACTAATTATATAGAATATTAATTTCTCTTCCTAAGAAAGATTTTATCCTTATCCTATAGTATGTGGCAATATTTGAACAATTTTATGTTCACATCTGGGGAGGAGAAGGCTGTGATGCTAACATTGACTTGACAGAACCACAGATGTCACCACACATCCTATAACTTCCAGGACAGTCCTCCAAAACTGGTCCAAAATGCCAAAATGTCAATAATGTTAAGATTGAGCACAGCTATACTAAAGATAGACTACAGATACTTAACATTAAATCCCAGAAATTTAAAAATATTACTAAGGCCATTAATATCGAGCTTCTTAAACACTCCTCTGTTAGTCTCCACATAATAGTTGATTCGAATTACTAAATAAATACACAGAGAGGCTCAAATAGACCTTGCTGAAAATTAGTAAAATAAAAATCATGTGAAAGAAGCCATGATGGTTCATCAGGTACAGGGGCTTGTCAGCAAGCCTGATGACCCAAGTTTGATCCAGGGACCCATATGGTGGGAGGAGAGACTGGACTCCAAAAGGCTGTCCTCTGACCTCCATATGTAGCATGTAATATGTGTGCCCACCCACACATACACACAGTAAATAATAAATAGGAGTAATTAAAAATGTCAGTGGAATTTAAGATTATCTAAAAAGATTATATACATTTTGGTCTCCTCATCTTCTGGTCTCTGACATGACAGGTAGTGTCTGGGTCAGAGGCTGAGTAACAAAGCAGAGGGAGAAAATCCTTTATGTAGCTACTGAATCACAGTAAAGCAATTCTTAGAGCCGAAGGATGAAGATTTCTTTGAATTTGTTTTATTAGGCTTTAAATGCGGAGTTCACAATAAAGCAAGTTTTGCCTACGTACAGTGACATTTCCTGAGGGAACATGACAGTATTAGCCAAACCTTCACACACTATACCATACACAAACCATGTAACCTCTTTGGCCCTCTGTATCCTTAACACAAAGATAAAATCTTCAGGTTGAACAAGGACCGAAGGAGTACACAGAGCAGACTCCCATAGAATCTGGCAATGCAGAATTTGCTCAATAAAAGTCATTTTCTCATGTACATGAGACTCAAGAAACTTGGAGGCTTTCAGGTAATTAAAAAAAAAAAAAAACTTATGGAGTCTTAAAAAGTCTTTTTCCTCACTACAAAGAACTGTTTTCTGGTCTCTGGACATTCATTCTCTGATTATAAATATGCATTTACAGTTTAACAAAATGGAAAATACTATAAGTATTATGAGAAGTTTAAGAAAGTTTTTTTTTTCTTGCCTATTGTACCACATATAATTAATCGAATACTGGTTAGTCACAACATGAAAATAACAAAAGATTAAAGCTGTAAGGGCCCGAGTAGCTCAACCCCTCATTTTATCAAGGGGACATTCAGACAATCCTATACAGCACGTTAATATTGGAGTCATAACTAATATGGACAATTTAGAGTTTAGCATCTCTTGTTAATTCGTAGATATAGATACTTACACTTCCATGTAATCAAAACACCTGCTGTCGGTGACCTCAGATATGGGCTTTTTTAAGATCTCTAGATCTGGAAGTGACTTCCAATCAACAGAAGACCAAGAAGGGAGATCCCGAAGCAGGAAGTATCTCCAGAGAATCGGGTCTCTTACGGTTTCATTCCAATAATGATCTGTACTCCCCAACTGGCACAGGTCGTGGGGTGAAAGAAATGACAGGATATACAGCTGTACATCTATCTGAAACACAGGCAAGCAGCACATAAGAAACACAAGTCATCTCTCTGGGGAAACTGTTTGGGGCAATATGGAATTGTTCTACTAAAGGTCACATGAATGATCCATTCTTTACAATACTTAAGTCTATCTTATTATCCCTCCATCTAGAGAAAAATGAAAACTAAACATTTTCATTCCTAACACACCTATAATGTTGAAAACTCAAGCTCTATAACTCTGCCCATTTTTCAAGCAAATCTACCAGTTCTTTAAATGTGTTCCTATGAATATGTTGATGTACCAGTTAATAATTTATCCTTCAAAATAAACATGTATCAAGTGGAGATTTTTCTGATTTTATCACTAGATCAAATGAAAGCATGTGAACTTGTCATTTGAATTTCTCTATACAGCGTATTAATAATCAGTTTCAGAGAACACAGGAGTGAATGTCAGTGGGATGTACCAATAATAAACCAACTGAGAGAAAATAATTATCAATAACAATACATATAAAACAACAATAATAAAATAAATGTCAATGTATAATATCTTTATTTTATCTTTCTCTGAAACTTCAAATAACATGCATTTTCTGTGTAGCCTGCCCTAACTTGAGGTTCTTGTAGCTTCATTGAATTTTTCAATTACGTGGCAGTTTTGTTGCTTAGGATAGATCAGAGCTGCTTGCTCTGGACGACCCCCTAACTGGAATAGATTGAACCCGGGACTGATGATTAGTATGTGCAGAACAGAGACAAACTGGAGTACTTTCCAATCTAACCCATTTCCTTCATCAGATTTCCAGACGTCCCATCTGGACGACTGACAACCTGTGGTTACTCTCGGTGGTCATGAGTGTGTGTTGTGGTGCGACCTTGGCTGGCCTGGGATACCAAGAGTCACCGTTTAGGCGATTCTGGCACCTGACTTCCAGGCGAGCACACACCCGGAAGTGGCTGTCCGGCCGGCCCAGGCCCCTGTGCGCGGCCTGCGGCCTCGGCTCACCGGCAGCCGCGTCAGCGCGCTCGTCTCCTCCGCCGCCTCCTTCCGGGAGGCCGTCCGCGCCGCCCACTCCTTGCCCACCGAATGCCAAAAGGTCCTCCAGCCGCTCAGGATGGCGGCCTCCAGGCGGCCCCAGTCGCTGGCGGGCGGCGGAGAGCCGGCTCCGCGGGGCTCGTTTCCAGCCATGGCTGCCGGCTCCGCGAGACACCGCCGAGTGCACCGGCTTCCCAGCCGCTCGGCCTCCGGCTCCGCCCGCCCCGCTGGGACGACCCGGGCTGCTCGGCTGGGCGCGGCTCCAGGCTGAGGTGGCAGCGAATGACTCACCCCCGTTAGCCCAAAGCCTCCTGCTGAATGACCGCTGGCGTTAACCCAGACTACACATCCTCTAGGTGCACCACAAGGACCTGGGAGCTCGGGCTTTTTAAACAGCCAACGCCTTTTCTGTAGTCTTGGTTCTAATAAGCACCTGCTTCTCTTTAAGCGTTAGCTATTATAGGCTGTATGTGTGCTCCTGTGTTTTGGAATCAGCAATCTACCGCTTTACTGGAGTTTAGCAAACACTGAGCCCATGGAGACTAACAAGAGTCTATGGAACTAAAGTTCTCCAAGAAGTCCCATCTGTTAGTAATTTTGACCTTGGCTGACTTAGAACATCGTGCTGTGGAGAAAGTACTGTAGATGGAAAGCCAAAACTGCCTCAAGCATAGTCTTTTAATAATTCATTCTGGGTTTGGTCTAACCTCGTTGGGAAGATTAGGTGAAACCTGTTCTTAGTAAGCTTTGCAAACATCTGGCCTTTGCTAGTGCGTAAGATTTTAACTACATGTGTGTGGGTATGTGCATGAGCATGCAGGTTCCTGCAGAGGTCACAGGCATCACATACCCTGGAACTGGAATCGCAGCTGTAAGCCACCTACTCAGGTCCTCTGAAAGAACAGTACATGCTCTTGACTGCTTAGCCATCTCTCAAGCACCTGCCCCTTTTACCTATTTTAAAGTAAATAATGTTGTAACTCAGACAAGAGTTACCCATTTAAAATATATATAAATTTATTTTGGGTATAAGAGTACTGTAGCTGTCCTCAGACACACCAGAAGAGGGCATCAGATCCCTTTACAGATGGTTGTGAGCCACCATGTGGTTGCTGGGAATTGAACTCAGGACCTTTGGAAGAGCAGACAGTGCTCTTAACCTCTGAGTTATCTCTCCAGCACAAGATCTGTCCAATATTATCCAGGCTGTCTACATAAGGTCCCCATTAGTGTAGGTGGTAAGTGTATTTAGTATATGCTCTTTGTTCTGTGGCTATAACAGTGCATCTAACTGCTTCCACGACTTGGATAACTTGAATCCAGGTTTTGGCCATAGTAACTCAATATTTTGCTTACATTTACTTTTTTGAGCTCAATTATTAGGCACTTTCTGCCAAAATGGTGAGTTTATGCCAACTACAAAAATTGTTCAATGATCTATCATAAAAGGACAGAAAAAGAATCGATAGGAAGAAAAAAGCAGAATGTGGTATTCTTAAAACCATTAGTGAATTTTTAATCTTACAAAAGTGATGTTTATTCCACTAACCTCAATCATAATTTAAAAGAAATTTAAGAAACCAGAGGTAGGCTATATTAACAAAATAATATATAGCATAGGATATACTTTCTTTAGGAAGAGACACAAATACTTATTACCTCTTTCAAGTATATTACTTCACTTAATCTACTCCCCAAATCTATTTCACATCTGGCCTTCCCCACAGGAATACTTCTGATTTAATAGTCTCATGTTAAATTATTTAAAATTTTTAGGATACTCTATTAAGGGTGACTATGATACACTACAGGTGTAAAATCCTGTTCTGGAGAACAAGCAGGATGGGTGGATCCCAAATAATCTATCTTAAAAATCATTGTCAACCTTTAACTGCTTACCATTCCAAAACATGTTTTTGTATAAAAAGTTAAATTTTATGATCTTCTCTTTATAACTGATTTAATACCAATTGTTAAAATGTTTTACATCTAGTCAATAGGATGTTTAAAAATTAATCCTATTTTACAATCTTCAAAGTAGAAGACAAAGGCCACATCTTTAAAAAAAAAAAGCACTAGGCTACAGGAAATAGTTCCTAGTATATAAATATTAAAATAATACTTATCAATATATGCCAACATATAATAGTACCCCTTCATCTTCATTCAAAATGTAGTACCTGAGGATCTAAATGAAAAGTAACAAATTTAATAAAGCTTAAGGCTGGGCAACTCAGGGTCTGTCAGAACCTACATTTAGAAATGACTATTATTCCATATGGCATTGCTTAGTAGTAACTGGTCAAACATTGGCTCAGATTACCAGAAGAGGAAAAGACTTACGAATTAATTACTAATATGGCCTTTCTCCTCCCTAAGTTGTGTTTTGTATTAAGAGAAAGAAAATTAGCATAAAAAGTCATTTAAGTATGAAGAAATGAAAAGGCCACTGCTTTTATATTACAAGGAAATGTGAATTATCTACTGAATAAGGAAGAATTCAACTTCACTATAGAAATAATTGTTAAAAGTAAGATATGGTTCAGTACTACTGAAGAGCTCCTCCTGCTCTTGCAGATGATAGGAGTTGGGCGTCCCAATAGCCCATCACATAACTTATAACCATCTCTAATTCCAGTCCCAGGGATCTTAAGACTCCAGCTTCCATGGGCTCACGTGTGCACACACACATACACACTTTATGATACTTCAAAATAATAAAAAAAGAAATATAATACTTAAAGACAGACTTAGTATCTGACATTGAGTTACTTAGGGAATGACATGGTGTGATTTAACTCAGGCCTTTTAGTTCCACAACTCACAACCTGAATCATTATACTACCTTGTTTGAAAGTTACTAGGACCAGAAGGTACTCAGAAATTAGGACAGAAAACTGATGCAATAAAATATAAAAGAAAGTAAGAAACAAGTGGGGAGATGTTTTATTAATCGTTTGTTCCAAAACACTATAGCTGAAAATGTCACTAAAAATTGCAAAAACAAAACTACTAAACACCATCATAGTACATAATGAATACTTTTAATTCTGGCTATCTTAAGCTTATGTTGATATAATACTTCTATAATATATTTCATTTTACATTAAATGAATTCAGGGTAAGTAATACTAGAGAACTATGAAGTCCTGAATTCTGCGGCAGATGAAGCATCCTCATAATTATAAAAAGGTCCAAGAAGACAAGCAATCTACAAGTAGACCATGGTAGTGGCAGTGGGTTTTTAAAACATCACAAAGATAATTCTGGAGAACACCTTCAGACACAGTTCATACTTGAATGAACACCACAATACTGAGCACGAGACTGTAGAGCTGGGAATGTTTCTTTTATGGTGTATCTTAGTATGACTTTCACCTCTCTCCTGTATGCAAGGGATAAGGGGATGATGTTACAGTACGTGCTATAACAACAAGTAACACATGGCAGCCAGACCGCATATAAACACAGCAGGAGACAGGCTCTCCCCATATCAGAAAATGTATACTGAGTAAAGAATGACAAACGTTTAAGGATTGTGGAAAATCCTGTAACATTTTACATTTAATGAACAGCAGAGAATTTAAACTGAAGATAAATTTTCACTAGAAGCAGGAAAGCAAAAGCTATCAAACACCACCGTGATATAATACATATGTTGTGTCCACATTAAGTACTTCTTAATGTAATGTTTCCATACAATGCTATCTCATACTGTGTTTAAAATATATAGGGAAGTAATACTAAAGACACTACAGAGTTTTGGTTTCTGTGGGGAGATGTAATAACCTTGTAGAAGATAGAAAAGGAAACTGGAGGGCAGAAAGAAAACCACCTGAAACGAATAAAGATCCGAAGGCCTTTAGGCAGTGTGCGTTAGAAACACCACTGATGAAAAAGCCATTGAATACAACAAAAGGAGGTTTGTGTGTACTGAATACACAAGCATTGGAAACAACAGGATGGAAATTGAGGACAGTGCTTAGGACCCTTCTTACCGCTCTAAATACAGCAGCCCCCATCTCCAAGTCACAGTCCCTTACACCCTGCTAAGTGCCTTATAGTGTTTTCGCTTAACATACTGTACATTCTTCTTCCACTAAAAGCCCCAGAACAGGAGGGTGTTTGCAGAGCTATTTTCTCAGTGTCCAGGACAAAATATGGCATGTTGTAGGCACACATTAGCTGTTGAGAGAATCTGTTATAAGCTTGTTATTGTTCTTATGTGGAGTATTTGTTATTTTGAGGTTACTTCATTCTAAATAAAAGATTAAATTAATACAAAAAGATACATTTTCCTTTTATAACACTACTGTAGAAAGTACTACAATTATGTTCCACAAATTGTTCTTCAATTGGTTGCGGTAGGGGAGTAAATTGTACAAAAAGCACCCAGAAATACCCTCATAATTGTACCAACCAGTAAGCCCACAAAGGTCATAAAGGCAAAAATGGAAGTTCTCAGCTTCTGAAGACAAAGTCTTATTTTCTCAGGTTTAGTGTCCAGGTAACACTTTACTCCTCTGAGGAAGACATACTCCCTTTTGCTGTGCCAACCACTGGTATAGAGAACATGGCAGTTGGAATGCAATAGCAGCAACCCTTTTGTGCAAAGTGTGGCATTTCAAATCATGCCTCATTAATTCAAAACATTACTACCTACCATGCAATGAGCAGTGTGTGCAAAGATAAAATTTTAAGATATGGAGTTCATTCAGTAGTAAGAAAAATAATTACCACACGCTGTACTGTGGTGACATGGGAGAAGAAGAGAGAAAATAAAGGAACCTCTAATTTCTACTGGAAAGAGCTGAAAAAGCCTTTAGATATAGTATTACTAAAGTATGTCATACAAGTAAAGTATTTATCTGGCCACAAAGAAGGACCAGAAATAATGATGTCTACAAGGGTACAAAGGTGTGAGACATGTGCATTTGAGAAGGTGCTGGAAGCACTTGATTATGACCCACTAAAGAAATATGTGCTTCTAAAACTCACATAAAAGATTTAGAAAGCTAAGATATTTTCCTAATAAAACTTGCTAAAATGCTAGGCTACAGAAAAATCTTGGTTGTATAAAGACAGGCCAAGAGTTGTGGCAGGAACTGCAGAATCTCCCCTGGCTTCCACTGCTTATTCAGAATTCTATCAAAAAGAAGCCTGGGATTTTGATGTCTGAAAAATGTTGGTTCAGAGCACAGTCTGAGCGTATGAAGAAAGAAGAATGGGAAGTAGGCCTTCTATTTGCACATTTGGGAAAACATACAAAATTGGAGAGAAATGAAGCAGAGATTTCCATAAGAGATGAAAATTTGTTATTTGTTTATACTAAACTTAAAATGACCATGCCGTCAGTATTTGTCAAGGTGAAGACATTTAACAGGCACTTAAAAATAAAATTCAGAGAGCAAGGAGACTGAGGAAATCAGCCTGACATTATAGGTGGCATAAGCCATGGTGGCTGTGAAAAATACTGCTTAACATGAGTATTTAGAATAAAAAGAAAAAGAGAGAAAGAAGAAAAAAAAACCAAACTTCCATGAGGACACGCAGAAACTACAAGAGAAACAAAGGAAATAAGAAAGATCAGTCTTCAACAGTAAGTAGGCAAACTTCTCTTTAAAACAGAAAAATGCATAAATATGAGTCTATTCCCTCAGAATCTAAACTTCCTGTCAAAGAACAAGAGTACAGGTGACTAGTAAACTTTGATTCTACCACAGTGGGAACAGGGCAGGCACCTTAGTAGCTTGCAGTTAGGGTTGGAAGTGAAGTCACATGTGTAGCAATATGCTTCGAAGGACTGAATATCCTCCATAAAACTTAGTCTCCTAAGAATGAATGGCTGACAAGATTAAAACAGTGCTGAGAACCTGCCAACGATGGTGCTAACAGAGAAGATGGAAGAGGAAACAAGAGAGGACAGTATTCAGGTGATGCCCCACAAAGGGCAGGGCAAAATCATGAAAGGTTTGCTGTTCAGGAGTTAGAGCAGCAGAGCGAAGCTCGTGAAAAGGCTGAAAGCTGTGGAATGAGAACAGTGAACAACCAATAAACAAGGAAATTTTAAAGATGAAGATTGTCATCAGGTACTAAAATGTAAGACTTGAGAAGAGAAACTGAGGGTGGCTCTTGCTTAGGTGCAGTTACAGAAATGACTGGAATGTGAAGAAGACACTGGAAGGTGTCATACAGACCACTGCAGGACAGGATTTGAGGTAGGCAGAAAAACCGTGAGCAACACAGCAGACCAGGCTCTTTGGCCTTCAGCATTTCAATCCTACTGAAAGGCAAAACAGATGTAAAGTTCATTATATGCAAAGATGTGCACTGAAAGCATCTGAACTAATGGTAGACTCATCTACACTGACTTTTACCTTTATTATTGGAGAAACTATGCAGTTTTTGTTTTAAACAAAATAAAATAATTTATAAAATGAATAACTAAATAATTTAAGTATTATTAGTAATGCATGGCAAAATAAATAAGATTCATTTTTTAAATATTTTGCTGTTTAGATTACTGGAAATAAAATCTAGTTATTAGTCATAATCTTCTAATTGCCTACATTGATAGTTATACCATATATTTAAAACAAGGAGAAAAACTGATTTTCATCTTTGAAGTATGCATACTTCAAACAAGGACATTTTGTGTTACATATATTTTAGTACAATAAAAAATATAACGTAAAATATTAGAAAACAACTGTCCATCTACATTGGGTTCCTCCTTACCAGTGGCAGGTTTATATGTAGTTCAAGTTCAGTTAGAATGGCATATATACCACTTTAGAAATCAGAGAATACTTTGTTCACAGACCTAAGACTCTACAGGGAAAGGTGACAGCACAGAGAAGCAGAGCCACGCTGGGCATCTTTACGTTGTGTAATAGTCTCAAGATCAGTGTAGTACAACTCCGTTTTCAAAGCCTTCTTTCCCACTTCAGCAATCGTCACATCTTTCCACCTGAGACCAGGATGAAGACCTAGGAACAGCGCTGCTGAAAGAAGCTTAGGATCTGCTTTGCATTTGCGGTGTTCCACTCTTGCTCTTTCAGAGGTCCTTCACACACCGACACATACTTCTTCAAAATTTTTTCTCCTACTTCTCGGAAATCCAAGGGTTCTTTGTGTGTGGTGCAGCTTGCTCCAAAAACATCAGTATCAACTTCGTGATTCTCTGACTGTTGATCTGTGCAATGCTTTAATCCCCAGTAGCACATTTCTCCACTGTACATCATAGCCAGCACATGAATATCACTAAATATTCCTGGGAAGAGCATTTAGAATTAAGTTTATAGAAAAAAATACTTCAGTTATTGAACACTAATAAACCTTTAACAAAACCGTTTTCATACCATTCACTAGCATGGAGAAGGCCACTCGCACTAGCAGTGTTGACTTAGTCAGCACTTCTCTTTAGCCTAGGCAAGTTCAACCCCCAGACAAAGCAGAGTACTGTCAAACAACCTTTTAAGACCATTTAAGTGCTTATTTAACATTTCTAGGAGCCCATTTTAGGACCTTTTTTTGAGGATTAATTTCACTGATGGAGCCCTTCTAGATTATACCCTAAATTCTGTATGCAACTTCAGAACTCTCATGAATTCCGTGAATCACACTTGTGAACACATGAAAAATGACATATACTGATAGTCTCATGCATCTTCATGTATTTGATGGGCTATATAATTCTAAATTATCACAGATGATAATATCCAAAATGCTTTGTATCACTAGGAAAAAAAATGCCCAGGAAAAAATTATTCCCAGCAAGTGTATAATTAAGTATTTATTATCAAAGCTTGTTGATTTGCTAGAAACATACATTACTTAAGTAGGCCAGGAGTAGTAAGAATATTTTTAATTCCAGTAACCTTGTAGGTGGACAGGATTACAGTTGCAGACCAGCTTCCTATACTACAAAGGAGTTCCAGGCTAACCTAGGCTACACAATAAAACCTTATTTCAAAAACTCAGAAGATTAAAAAGTAACTAAAACAAAAACAGGTATTAAAATATATGATCAGTCAACTTCTTAAGGTCACTTAACACAAATAAATGATTTATTCTAATGTATAAGTACTTGTATAGTAAGGAAACTTACCTCAAATTAATGATTATGATAACCTACTTGACTATGTTGGTTTAAATAAGAAAGGTCCCCATAAGCTTGCACATTTGAATGCTTGGTCACTGAGGGGTTGCACTATTTAAAAACACTATGGCCTATATAGAGGAGGTATGCCATTCAGTAGTGAACTTTGAGGGTTCAAAACCCCATGTCAAGCCCAGAGCCTTGCTCTCTGCTGGGCCCAAGCTCATTGTCTGTCTCTCTCTGTGTCTGTCTCTCTATTTTTCTGTCTATCTCTGTCTCTGTCTCTGTCTCTGTGTCTATCTGTCTGTCTCCCCACTCCGCCTGCCTACTCCCTGTGGATCTGGATATAGCTCTAAACAACTTCACTAGCACAAGGCCTACCTCCGTACTTTACCATGATGATAACGGACTAAACCTCTGTGACTGTAAGCAAGCCCCAATGAAATACTTCTTACATAAAAGCTACCTTACTTACGGTGTCTCCTCACAGCAACAGAACAGTGACTATGAGACTCACCTAAAATAGAACTACAACTATAATGGGAGAATTCAGTATGTACCAAAATCCCAAAATGTGTTCTTACATGCTGACATCTTCAAATTCTTCCTAGAAACAGTGGGAAGTGAAGTAAGAGGTTCAGCAGAATAGCTGACTCACTAAATTACTGTATCAATAAAAAGTAATTACAGAAGAGCTGAAATTGGGTTTGCATTCATGAAAATGAAAGAGCACACTACATTATGTTTTTTATGTATAAAACAAGTTCTATGTATCAAGGACATAAAAAGTCCGAAATGTCTATCTTCTTTAAAACTTACTTCCAGTATAACATTAATAGCCAAACTATCTCCAGCTCTGGAATCCTCTTCTGGCCTCCATGAGTACCAAAGTTTTAACAAAAAGCCAAATTACCTGTACTCAGTAATTTAGCTGTGTCTAGGTCTTGGAAAGAAACACCTTCATTTAACTGGACAGGACATCGATGATTTAACATTTGTAGCAAGTACTTGATCCCATCAACAAGGTACTAAATAAAGAAACCAAATAAATTAAAACATTACACAAATAACTAGAAAAACAAGTACCCTTTGCTCGTTTTTTACTCTGAATTAAATGGACTGACATATAGGTACATATAATCACCATTACATTCCGATGGCATCTGAATTCAGCATTCTAAGACTGTCCTAATATAATTAACCCCACAATACAAGAATATGAAACAAGGAAAAATGTCAACTACAAGCACATGCTGCAGTAATACACTTGTTCAAAAATGTTATCAAAGGATAAATTCTGTAAAGATGAATTAAAAGGAACTTTACAAATATATGTGGAGTTTGTTTGTTTTAAATGTACCAAAGTCCCAAAATTTGTTCTTATATGCTGTCATCTTCAAATTCTTCCTAGAAAAATCATAAATAATATTTTTTTACCTTTTGAAGCAAATTAGATTTTCTCAGGAGCCACTCCCTTCTCTTAGTTAGAGAATGACAATACATATACAACAGGGCCCCTCGTCTCCAAGAGAGGCACTCCAGTAGCTCATCTCCAAGCAAATCACACAGCTAAAAGGAAATATAAAAGGAATTGCCACAAAGAAAAGCCATTTATCAAATTTCTAAACTTCTAAAGAAAACTAAACAATTAAAAGTACTCATTTCACAGAACCTGTCCGAGTTAGGTTATAGAGGAAAACTTACATTTGAATTAAATAGAAATATTGTAGTGTGTTGGTAAATATACATCAAAATAACTCTGTAATTTACAAATAGTTTTATAAAATACCTTGAAATTACAGTAGCAAATTCCACTATTATTTGGAAAATGCAAAATTCATTATCTCATTAAAAGATAGCATTTTAGAAACACATTGGAGACTGTATCTTTCTAGAATAAGAATTAAATTGCTAGAATAATGAAAAGCTATATGCAAAAAAATAATTGTAATAAATCAAAATGTTTATAGTATGGCCTTTATATCTTTGTGATTACTCTTCCTGCTAACCTGTCCTAACGAATACATAGAGCCAAGAAGATATTTAGGCAGACACTGAGCAGGGCATTTAAATACAATAAATAATTAACTTCAAGTAGTATTTAGCAGAGCAAGCATGATGGCTCAGCAGATAATGGTGCTTGCTACCAAGCCACAAGGTTTGGTATTCAAATTGAATTCAAATTCTAGAACCTGCATGTAAAAGAGAACTGAGTCCAGCAACTGTTCTCTGACCTCCATGTGTACCGTGCATTCATGAACACATATGCAACCACAAATAAAATACAGTTTTCCAATCACGGCCTGGAATGCTAAGTTCTCTTCCACCACCCCTTCTATCTTCTTGAGACAGGATCTTTCTCAGTACTCTTGGCCAGCCTGGAACTCACTGTGTAGACCAGGCTGGCCTCGAATTCACAGTGCTCCTCTGCCTCCCAAGTGATAGAATTAAAGCATCTGACAAACTTCTTCTTTAATCTGAACATAAAAACAACAATATGCTCACCAGCAACAAAAATATAGTCTAAAGAGCAGGGCAGCAGCAGGACAATACGACAAGGCTCTCCATCAATGGAGAGTGTGAAACTTACTTTGGGATGCATATTGTTTTCTTTAGCTAAAATTTCTGGTTCTGAAAGAAAAGCGAGCAGCTCTTTTACTTTCTGTGGAGAACAGTCCTCGGGAAAATCCTCATCTACTAGCTTATTTTCCTCAAAATATGTCATGTCCAATATGGCCTTAAGACAAAGAAGAAAATGCATCTGTAAGAGATGGCACTTGGCAGAATGAGCTTAGCCTGTGTATTAGAAGCTTTGTTAGACACTCAGCCATGTTAGTACAGCATTTAATATGAAAGTAAGCAAACTGTTCAGCCATAAACAGGATTAGGAATAACACCATTTCAAGAAGTAAATGAAGATTCATGTTTCAACTAACATGTTATAGTTATGAAAATGTAATCAGCTATTAAATTATTTGCCATTAATATTTATAAAACCCCTGAAAACTTTATAAATACCCAAAGCATTACAGTCTACTTCTTTTCAATACTGAATCTTTGGGGGATTTGTTTTCCCAATTATACAACCAATGTATCCCAAATATGCATCCTGCTGCCATATAAATGAAGCATGCCATCAATATGCACAATTCCAACAGTGAGTCCCCAGCAGCCCACAAGACCTTAAAAGCCCTTTGGTACTTTTACTTACTTAATCTACTGGATTAATACTACAGAAATTGGGCTGTGGTGGTCAGCAAACTAACAAAGGACAAGCCAATGTCCTTTCAAAGTTTCTTCAGGAGTAAAATGAACATGTAAAACACATGACACACTCAAGCACAATAAGCAATACAAAATCAAGATGGAGAACAACTGAAGAAAACACCTAAATGCAACCTCTGACGGCCACATGAACATACACAAGTGCATAAGCACCCACATCCACTAGAACAGATGTGTACACATTTGCACCCTCAATAGAGACAGACTTCACAGTTGTTTTAGTACCTGTGTGTATAGTTCCAAAAGATTTGATGGATTTGAACATTCCTGTTCTTCTCCACATAAAAGTTTCAATTTTTCTAGAGCTGCAGAGGCCCGAATTAAAAAGTGATCTGTGGGTAATAAAAACACGATTATTTTACATAAATTCAAACATTTAAACAAGGAAAACTATGCAACATAAATGATGTAACAAAGCTATATTATGGCACGATAATGATATCTAACCTCAAACACTAAGTATTACATACATAAGTAAATTTATTCTCAAAAACAAAGGAGCGAAAGATTCATTGTTGCTAAATTCTTTTTTATGAGACTTCACTAGGGAATTAAGTATATAGCCTACTTCCTTCTTGAGTGTGCATGTAAAGACTGGCATCAAGGTGTCTTCTTCAGTCCTACACATACTTGAACAGAGTGTGTGATTCTGCTAGCCTAGCTAGTCAACTTGCTCTGGGAGCACCGGGATACATGGCAACCACTATGCCACTTGGCATCTACCACAGTTCATCATGTGCACTGCGAGTGCTTAACTCCCAAGCCCATCTATGTAGCCCTCAGCCTCTTCTTACCATTCTACAACTTCTACGGGAATAATATGCAATCTACAAGTTTGCACAAAGAGCTTACGTTGAATGTATTCAACTTCATAAATGTACTTGCTAAATTAACTAAAAGAAAATTTGATCAAATAGTCACAAATATCAGACTGTAAACAACTCTAAGTTTACCATACTTGTATTTCTAGCTGGTATAACTACAATGACAATTTAAAGGATTATCCTATTCATTTAAAAATTCAAAATGGGTGGGGGGGCTGGATAGATAGCACGGAACCCACATGGCAGTTCACAACTATCTGTAACTCCAAGATCTGATACCCTCACATAGACATGCATACAGGTAAACACTAATACACATAAAATTGAAATACACTTAAAAGAACCTGTGAAACTGAAAAAAATTACCTCATCCTTTCAAAACCTACAGAAAACAAAACAACAACAAAACCCAATACTTCCTGCATGTTTTCTTACAGCAATTTGCCCAGCTTCCAAACTTTACCATCTTAACTCAACAATCTGTTTACTACCATATTTTCTTTATTTACGATTTCAGATTTTGAGGGCCCCACCCTTCACTTCATGCAGTTCATATGCACATCACAGTACAAGACACAAAGTCTTTAAGTGTCTTTTCTAAAACACAGAACCTTTCGTAATCACCCACCAGTGGACAGACAATGTAGTAATTGGTGTGGCTTCTGCAGCTAAAGAGATAAGCTATTCAGTGTCGGAATAAAAATAGCATGAGCTATGTCACAGGCAGTCAGTCACACGATGATCTTTATTTTCCTGGTAAGCTGTAGCTATAGAGGGTTTTCTATTGCTGTAAGACCACTCTCAGTCTTCACAGCTCCTTGGCACAGAAGTACCAACCCTTCTACCTAGAAAACAAGACCCTACTGAGAACCAAACAGTCCAGACCACAGCACTCCACACATGCTCTACAAGCTGTTGATATTTTCCCCATAACTTCTGAGGTTATTACAAAGACAGACTTGTACTGAGCTAAAGTCACTGCTGAAGAGGAAGGTGATAGTCACTATTATAGGTCGGACGTGGTGGTGGCATACCTATCATTCTGGAAAAGTCCATAAAAACGCAGTTCCTTTACTGGAAATATTTAAGTAAACTGGCAGGTAAAAGACAAGTGACTCCTAGAATCTCCTGAGAAAGTCCTTCTAATTCTGTGTCGGGACAGTATCATATAGTTAAGAATGAGAAATAGATGAACAGCAACAAAAAAATGGCCATAAAAACAAAGTGCATTCTTAGGTGGAACGATGTTTAGCGTTCTATTATCTAGTTTGAGTAAATTAGAAACTGACAACTTAATGCAAACATATGGCTGTTAAGCTAAAGGACAAATTTCCGATGTATATTGATTTTGTTGTATGAAAAAGGGCCAAGTTTAATTCAAATACATACAATCTCATTTTAAGTAAGCCCTGTCAGTAGGTCTCTAGTAAGATTAACTTCAATGTTGACTAGCAGCTTGTGAAGCAGTTATCATTTTAGTGAATTTTCAGATCCATAAAGCCCCCAAACAAGGCCATTTAACATTGAACTTTTCTTTCCAGAACTCCTTTTACATCAGTTCACAGAATTCTTTCAAAAGAAAATATGAATTAGTTGGATTCACTAATAGGTAATAACTTCATTTCATTGTAGAACTGATTCTATAAATATACCAACTATTCAATCACCTGGCAGAAAAGTTTCATTATGGTCTTTCCTTAAGTCTAATCACAAGAATTTTAAAGCTCATATAACGGCTCAACATTCAAAAAAGAAAAAGAAAAAAAAAAAAAAAAAAAAGGTACCGTCGAACCAATTGGCAACTGAGAATTTATAAAAACCAAACTGAGTCTGATGTCAGAAAAAAGGAAGTATTCCCTAACCCATTTTCCCCTGTAAAGGAAACAGCTAAGAACTAAAATGGTGCGTGGCGGGGGCAGGAGTGGGTGGTTGTGTTTAAATTACACCATAACTGTGTGAAATACTATTTATTTACAGTTGTATTTTGAATTGAAGACAAAGTGGAACTTTACAAAGCAGTATTGAGAAAGTGAAATGTCATGCATGTCTCTCTACAATGTCTCTATGTATTTACTGAATGCAAAAAAAAAAAAAAAATACCGTTCATTTTTGGACAGTATAAAGCATTCTGGAAAACGTCCATGTGTGTACTTTTACTTAAAGTCTACCCTTTTCGCAGATTCGACGCCACACATTTGGTCGGAAAAAGGATTTCAAAGAATCTAGAAAACTCTGCATGGGTAACATGACCTCTGAGGAGGGCAAATGACTGCCCAATAGGGACCGGCTGAGAAGTGCCAGCCCTCAGCGGGGCCAGGGCCAGGGACCCCGCCTCGGGCGGAAGGCCGCGCCTTCTGGCCGCCGAGCGCAGCGGCCCCACGGGTCTCACTACCGTCCGCCCACTTCCCTCTGCGGCGCTCCCTCACCGTCTTCCCCTGCGGCTTCGCTAAGGTGCTGTATGTGAGCCTGAGCCAGGTCCCCGAGCTCTTCCACCCGCCTCACCACACCGGACACAGCGGCCGCCATGGCCAGCTCGGGCGCGCCCGCCCTGTCCACGTGACCACGCCGGCCCGAGATCACCTGATGGCCTGGCTGACGGGATGGGGGCGGAGCCCGCCCTGCCGGTGGGCGGAGACATAGGCTCCGGGCTGCGACCGCCCCGGCCCGCAAAGGTCGTTCCGGGTATTTAGTGCCTCCTTCTCCTTCCCACAATCCTGTGCTGCGAGGGGCCGGTATGATGTAAGGGCACACCTCCCTCCTGCCTCCTTTTTTCAACCAATCGGAAGCAGATCGTGCTCCGGCCTGAGCCAATAGGACGTCGGCTCTCCCCGCGGGTGCGTGGAGGTTGCAGCCGCCACAGCTGGCTGGAAGAAGGCCCATTGGAAGGTCTGGAAAGAGGATTGCAGCGGTTGGCGCTGTAGTGAAGGAAGTTGACTATAAACTTGATGGTAATGGGGGAGGTCACAAACGGAAGTCTGCGGACGGGTGGGAACCATCCAAGCTGCGAGACGGAGTGCAAGGGCAGACAACTTGGCGTTCCTGGGCGTCCTAGCTGGAATAACGCCTTTCCGAATTTTAACCCTGGTGCTTGCTTGTGGTTCGGATTTATTTTGGCTAGCGCCCATTTAAAGTACCTTAAATGTCTTGCTCCCTAAACATGGTAGCGACCGGACTATGTATGTTTTAGTTCACCTTGAGACCCTCCTGGCAACTGTTAAGTGCTCTGCCTGGTTTTATTCTGCACCCAAGAGGTCAAGTGGCTTTGCATTCCATGAATGCTAATTCTTGCCAATGGCCAGGGAAATCTAACGCTGTTTAGGGGTTTTATGGTTTGACACAATATATCTTGAATAACTCTCCCCCTCCCATTTTATTTTTAAGGTTTTTGTTGTAGCCCAGTGGAAAATATTAAAAGTATGAAAATAGTAATGTGATCGTCACTAACCACAGTGACTTTTCTGCGAGTGGCCATGGTGAGCAGTTTTTTTTTTTTTTTTTTTTTTTACTCTAAACGAACAAAACAAAACCCATGTGTTCCATGTCCTCGGTGCTTGTATAATGCCCGTATGTACTTGGAAAATGGTTTTTAGTTGAAAACAATAATCAACAAGAAGTTCTCACATTACTTTCTAATGAAGAATCTGATGGAATTTTAATGAAGAATGCCAGGGAAATCGCATTCTATAGACAAGGTGAACTGAAGAATGCAAAATTATGCTAGACAGTTGACTTACTACTCTGTAATCCCAACACTTGAGAAGCTAAGGCTGGAAGAATGCTACCAGTTCAAGAGCAGCCAATACATAATGAGACTCAGTTTACAAACAAGCAAGCAACCCATGGAAAGACCCATATTCTAACATGCCAAAGTGCATTAAATAAAAATGTATAGGCACAAGCTGGAGACACCATGCCTGGCAACCAAATGGCCACTCCCAACTCTCTAGGCCTCCAGTCCCAGGGCATCTGATGCCTCCTTTGGCCTCCTTGGGCACTGTATACAGACATATATTTGCAGGCAAAATACTTATACACATCTAATAAAAGTAAAGAAAAAATTACAATCATGATAATGCATCAAACCAGAGTATTCTAGATGGAAAGTCTTAACACTGAGAATTATTGTTCAACTGATATTTTGGTGTGTTCATTTTCAGAGAGAGAGAGTTAGAAGGGATCTGAGCCCAATAGTCTAGTCCTTTATTTGCAGGTAAGGAGAATGGAAAGGATGAGACTCTTAACCTCCAAGGTAAAGAATGCATGAGTTTGTGGTTGATTCAAGATCTTAACTTCCCATAGAAAGCTGGTTTTGTCACAGAGAGACACAGGCCACAACCCGACCTTAACAATTCACAATGAAGTATTTAAACACTGAACCCTTGTGCTAGAAAAAAAAAAAAAAAAAAAAAAAAAAAAAGCATTTTCCTCTCCAACTTATAGTTAGTTCTTTTTACTTTAGGAAATGCTCCTGAATATAATAATAAAAGATAAATGCTAGATTTGTTTTTAAATCTCAAATAAATTATAGTGTGCCAAAACAGGAAAGAAGCAAATCGATCACATTCAAACTGTCTACCTTTTCACTAACATACAGAATTTAGCCAAATATCCAGCAAAGAGGACATACATTTATGTAGATTTCCATTAAAGATTTAAAGCTTTTAAATTTAACTTTTTTAAATAGAAATCTTGTGTGTCTCTAAACTACCAGTTCTAACACCATTGGCATGTAACTTTATTTTGGAAACTTGTCTAACTCCTTTGATTTGGGGTTTGGGGACAGATTTATTTTTTATATAAGTATACCACATGACTAAAAATATTGTGTAAGCGTAATTCCTTGCCGTGGATGACTTCTATGTACTAGGACTGTTACATATTACTTGGTTATGAACTCTGATTGCCGGCACTGCAGCTACAGCAGTAAATACTTCTGGCGTAAGCCCAGCCCTCTTACAGTGATCTAGGGAAGCAGTAGAGAGGTAAGGACAACACACAGTGTATTCAGGATTTTAGAATTGTGGAAAGCAAGAGGAAGGAAAAATAAAGGAGTGCGATTTGATGTGAGATACTGAAGAAGAGATTCCTCAGGAAATGATGCTGGCACCCAGATGATGATAAAATTGGCTAATGAAGAGCAAGAATTGCTCAGCCAGGAGCCAATCAAGAGAGAGAAAACACATGATATCGAGCATCGTAATGATAAACATCTCTAGTTCCGGACTTGAGCAAGTGGAGAGCTAGAATCTTGGGTTAAATACTATGGACTTGATGCAAAAAAGGAGTGGGACAAGGCCTTGTGTTAATTTGAACATAGAAAATTTAACTTAAGGGATTAGAAAGCATCAGAATGACAGTGTATCTTTAATAAGAAAGATCTGAAGAGTAAAAGTGTCACAGAAGAAATAACTGTACCAATGGGACAAAGATTCAGATCTTTCTGGAGAGCTCATGTCCATCCTTTACTGGGTGGCAGTAAGTCACTGTTCAGAAAATTTCTTGGAACTCCATTTCCTGAAATTTACTTTAAAGAAAAACATGAAAATCCTCCAAGGCAGTGTGGTTCTCAACTTTTCCAATGTTGTACCTGTTTAACACACCTCCTCATATTATGGTGACACTTTACCATAAAATTTTATTGCTACTTCATAACTGTGATTTTGCTGATGTTATTAATATAAATATCTGATATGTGACTCCTGTGAGCAGGTCATTTGGTCTCCAAGAGTTTGCGACCCACAGGTTGAGAACCAGTGCAGCAAGATTTTAGGGAAATCTGTTCATGGAGAAGTATCTCACAGCAGGCTCACTAGTTTAAAATTTCCCAAGTGATTGTTAGAATGAGTTGGAAGTTGTTTTTTATAACAATTTATATACCAGAGAACTTGGGTTATCCATGGGAGGAGCCTGGTACCAGCGAGCTACCCATTCTTTAAGAGACTGCCAAGAAAAATGCACTCACACCAGGAAAGACCTTTTGCCTCCTGTAGTGCCTTTCTAATTCCCTCTTCAATCATTGTTTAATATCATATCTGCTGACAAAAGTAAAAATCTAAAGGGCCAAGATATGCCTGCACAGGTAGGCCAAGAGGTTAAGTTGGAGCTGAGAAGCAAGAACTCTGTGACTGGCATGGAACAGAAAAACATACAAGACAAGGGAGATAACATACGAAAGAGGTCTTGAGTTGGGGAAGAGCCTAGCACCATGGAAGAATGAAAGAATGCCAGGCAAAAGCCAAGAATGGAGGAGAGCCGACAGGAAGGTGAGGCCTTAGTGTACATGTAGAGGATATATTGGGAACAATGGCCTTCCTCTTAATTTCACAGGGATATGTGTGTAAGCCCCAAGTTGGCCATGCTGTTAATTGTCTACTGAACCTTAATTTCAACATACTGACTTTTGACCCTTTATATTATCCTAATGGACCATAAGGGGGATCAATTTATGTGAACCTGAATCCATATGCTATCTCTGCTCTTTCACTGTACAGTAGCCAGGAAGCGAATTAAAATCTCTAGTCCTCAAGTTGCTCATTAATTGAATGAGGGTCAAGACAGCTATCTATTCATCTAGTTGTTGGGAGGGTTAAATGAAAGGCTCTACACAAAGTGTCAGAGTATTTCCGAATGCATAGTGATATAATGTAAGAACGAGTGAATGTCATTTAACTCCTGGTTGACCTCAGACAATCTATCGGATGCTATCTTTCCTTGAATCCCACGGCTGTCAAGTTCTGCTGCTGAGAGTTAACTGAAAAGATGGACTCTGGAAGTCAAGACCTTTACTCTTTTTGTAGTCAGCAATACTTCTTTAGATCCATGATCAGTTCTGCTTGTACCCACAAGTGCATCAAAAGATTTCATCACAAACCTCCAGGCCATGGGTTTAGCAATAAAAAGACATGATTCGATACTTGCTATGACTTGAATGAATCTCAAGGGAATGTTGAGTAAGAGAAAAAAATGCAAAGCCTGAAAACTATAGTTTCTATGAGTTAATTTAGTGTTCTTAAAGTGACAAAACACCATAAAAAAACATTTTAGTGGTCATCAAAATTAGGGAGAGAGGAGGCTGGGAAGAAGGAAGCATGCAAATGTGCTAACGAAACAACACCAGGTGCTGTGGTTAGAATGGGTTTTGACAGATAAAGATAGAAGTGAAGCATTAAGAGGAACTATCTTGCTTGCTGGATAGACTTAAGTCAGCAAAACGACCCAGAGAAGAAAAGGATATACTTAACATGAAACCTGTGACTGAGTTCAGCGGAAGTCTAGAAAGCAAACAGGGAAGTACTGTGAAGTAATATGAGGCAAGAATGTAGACTGGAGCAGCCGTCAACGATGGCTTCAGAGAACAGGAAAAAACACACTACTGAGATTGGTGATTGGACACAGGATTGGGCCATCTGTCCTAACAGGAGATCATTTGTCACAGACCTCTCAGTGCAGTCAACCACTAGACAGAAAATATCCCTAACTATCTAGATGACATGGAGATGGGGTGGGGCCTGAGAGAGAACAGAGTTGAGTAGAAGTCTGAGAAGCTAGCAGATTGGTAAATAGAAACTACAAGTTGAGATGAGAGAGGGTGGTCTCCACATTAGTTGTTGTAAGGGTCAGATGTAGAGGATAGGAAAGAGAGGTATCATGTCTATTGATCAACAAAGAGGAAAAGTTCACAAGGAAACATTTTAGTGGCTGGGCTAGAAATAATAATAGATTAGTGTTATGCCAGATGCCTTCTGCATCATCTCTAGTTTAAAACCTAATGAAACCTAAAATCATATAAACAGTTGCTCAGAGAGTAACTTTTAAACAATATAACCTTTTGACTTAGAAAATTGATTTCCCTTAAAAAATGCCTACCTTCCAAGCTCTTTAAAAATGTGGCTGGCAACGTAGCCCAAAGACAAAGGAAAAGTTGTGGGTCTATAGGTTCTTTCTACATATGTAGTTAGCTCTCGGTTCCACTATTCTCATCACGGCAGCCTTACAAAAGATAAAATATGATGAACATATTCAGATGGGGCATTTTCTAGCCCTGAAGTTTGATGTAGGAAAACCTGCTCAGGTTTTATTAGTCACCTCTGATTAACATTTGAATCAAAGAAGAGTTCCTTGTTAAAATAGATACTTGTAGTGAAATATTCATCAAATTTTTGATTGAACCTATGTTTGATCTGTTTACTCCCCATAAATGTCATAAATTTACTCCCCTTAGTGACACTAAGATTCAATGCAAGGTGTTTCTAACCACTAGTTAGTCTTTTTCTTTTTTTACTTTATTATTTTCTTCTTTAGTGGTATGGACCAATATAGAAACTTCATGATTGTCATTCAGGGCAGAGTTTTACAAACTTCAAAATATCAAAATGTACTGATAGCACATTCACTCCCACTAACTCTCCCATGCCACCCTTTCTCATGGCTTCTCTATTGTATTCCTGTGGCTCTACTGAGCTGACTTAGTCATCTCTGGTTAAATTTCAACTATTTAAGGACCATTGAGTCCTGACATCAGCACTCTTTTTAAATTTGCTGAACACGAAAATTCTTTTAGCTTATAAACACTCTTTTTTCCTTTAGCAATAAGGATGACTACATTTTTTTTAGACCTTTCCAAAGTGAACCCGAAACTTTGTGATAAGAAAGTACAAAACAATTTACAGGGTACAAATATGATGTATATACTGCCAAAACCCTAACTGTAGGTTCTCACTTGGTGAATATACAAATATGCAGACAAAATACCCACATATATATGTAATATAGATATTATATATGTATAATATGTGTACGTATTATATATACATATACAAACATGTTATATATGTATAATTATATATGTGCATATATACACATATATGTACACATTGTATGTGTGTATATATGTACATATTAGATATACATATACGTACATATATATATGTAATATGCAACACACAAATACACACACACACACATTTTTTTTAAGGTAGGGCAGCCCTGGGGAGGTCGATCAACTGTTAAGAGCACAATGAGGACTGGGATTTAGTTCACAGCATCCACATGGTACCACAAGCATCAATACTTCCAGTTCTAGGAGATCCAGTGTAGTCTTCAGGCATCCATTAGCAACAGATATGATAGCCTGAATAGGTTTTGCCTCCATAAATTTCTGTGTTTGAATGCTTGGCCCATTAGGAATGGCACTGTTAGTAGGTATAACCTTGCAGAAGTAGCTGTGGCCCTTCTGGAGGAAGTATGTCACTATAGGAGGTGGGCTTTAAGGTCTCTTGTGCTCAAAATACACCAGTGTAGTATACAGTGTAATACACAGTCCCTTTCTGCTGCTTGGATCAAGATGTAGAACTCTTGGGTCCTCTACTACCAAGTCGGACTGCATACTTCCTACCGGAATGATAATGAACTAAACCTCTGAAGCTGAAAGCCAGCCCCAGTTAAATGTTTTTCATTATAAAAGTTGCCATGGTGATGGTGTCTCTTCATAGCAATGAAAACCCCTAAGACACCAGGCATACATACAGTGCACACACAAATATATGCAGTGCACACACATATATGTAGGTAAAACACTCAGACATATTTTTCTTTTTCTTTTCATTCCTTCCTTACCTCCATCCTTTCTTCTTTTCTCCCTTTCTTTTTTTCTTTTTTGCTTGTTTTGTTTACACAGAGTTTCTCTGTGTAGCCCTGGTGTCCTAGCACTCAGTCTTTTAGACTGAGTCAAATTAAGACTGGGTCAAATTCAGAGATCTCCCTGCCTCTGTCTCCCGAGTGCTGGAAATAAAGGCATGTGCCATTAATGCCTGGCTATTTTCATTGTTTTAGTTATTTCTTTTGTTTTTTGAGATTATACTATAATCAAATTGTTTTTCCCTGCCTCCTCCACCAAAGCCTCTCATGTTGCTATCTTCCAAATTTACAGTCTTTATTTTCTTTAACTGTTGTTGTTGTTGTTGTTGGTGGTGGTGGTGGTGGTTGTGTGTGTGTGTGTGTGTGTGTGTGCACTTCTAAGTACATACATTCACCTGCTCAGTCTGCTCGATGACTTGTATATATGTTTTCAGATCTGATCACTTGGATAAACCATTTCTCTCACTCTGAGCATTCCTTTTTTTTTCCTTTTTTAAAAATTGGACATTCTCTGCATTTACATTTCAGATGTTATCCTCTTTCTGCCAATTCTATTCTCCCTCCCCCTCCCATTGCCTCCATGAAGGAGCTCCCTCTCTCAACCATCCTCTCCCACCTCAGCACTTGGCATTCCTCTACACTGGGAAAACGAACCTTCACTGGACCAAAGGCCTCTCCTACCACTGATGTCAGAGAATGCCATCCTCTGCTACATATGTACCTGTCGGTCTCTCCACAACAACTCATTGGTTGGTGAGTTAGTCCCTGGGAGCTGAGATGGGTTTGGATAGTTAATAATTTTGATCTTTCCATGGGGTTGCAGACCCTTTCAGCTTCTTCAGTCCTTTCTCTAGATCCTTCAATGGGGTCCCCAGGCTCAGTCCAATGGTTAGCTGCAAGCATCCTCCTCTGTATCAGTATGACTCTGGCAGAGCCTCTGAGGAGGCATCCATATCAGGTTCCTGCCAGTAAGCACTACTTGGCATTAGCAAAAGTGTTTAGGTTTGGTGTCTGCACATAGGATGGATCCCCAGGTGAGGCAGTCTCTGGATGATCTTTTCTCCAATCCCTGCTCCTCTATTTGTCCCATTATTTCCTCCCATGAGTGTTTTGTTCTCCTTATTCACCTACAGTTCTTTGTGTAGTGTGAGGCCTTGTGAGCTTTCCCACATCTGCAGTCTCATGGCTGTTGGTGTCGTCCTGTTTGGTTTATGGTTAGGCAGTCATGCTGGTGAGACTTCATGGGTCTAGCTTCTGACATTCCTACGATGAAATCTTATAGCGAACTCCCTGTCTCTGGCTCTTACAATCTTTGCATGCTGAATTTCACAATGGCCCCTGAACCTCATATGTAAGAGTTGTGTTACTGCATTTTGATTAGTTGTGGCTTTCTGTAATGATATTTGTCTGTTGCAAAATGACATTTTCTTATTGAAGGATAAGGACTACACTTATCTGTGGGTCTACATTTAGCTATTTAGAATATAATTAATGATTGTGCTGACTTAGTAAAATACCATGCTAGTGTTGCTTTAAAATGAAAGTTGTGGTTTTTCTCTTAATCCAACTAGCTCCCAAATAATTGAGACTGTATTTTTATAGTTATTTATCAAGCTTTAAGGGTACAACAGCTGAGCAGTACTACTCTAATTCCCTAAACTAATCTGGCCACCTCTCAGCCAATACCCCATGTGATATTGCATTTTAGTATTGATCTGGCTCTTTGGGCTCTGGGTATTTTCTTCTGGTGTCTCCTGTACTCTCTCCTGCCTCCTCTGGCTGGGAGAAAGTCCAGCTCTATTCTCTACCCTGCTCAGATATTGGATAATAAGTTAGCTTTCTTAGCCAATCTGGAAAGAGTTGAGGAGCAATGTTTATACAACATTGAGGCAGGAGATTCTCAGAATGAGGATTGCAATCTGATATGGAACAGAGAAATCAGCATTTGGATAATACAAGGGCACAACAATATGCCTACAGTGAGAGTTGCAGGTTATCCTCCAGGGTCCATGGCTTCACTATCCTTGGGGAGTTGGCTGGGTTTACCTCTCTTGCTGATCAGGTCTTAAGACCAATTAGATAGCTATTGGTAACCAGCACGGTGTGAGCGTCACTTTAAGTTATTATGTCATACCGGTAATCTTTGTGGTTCCCAGCATCACAGCCGGGCAGTGCTGTCGATTGCTTCTCTCCTTTGGACACTTGCATGGCAATTTCTGGAACCATGAAAGTTGGTCCTGAAACATAAAGCTTGCAGGTCAAACCAGTGCAGGGTTTCTGAGCCTTGTGTCTGAAATGCGTAGTGTCTTCAGAAATTTAGACTTCCGTTAAAAGCACACACACACACACACACACACACACACACACACACACAACCAGATACAATCAGGGGGATTGAAGTAAAAGTAAGGATGATAATAAATAAGTGTAGTGACCTGAATAAGAAATGTACCCCATAGGTTCAGGTATTTGGTACCCAGTTGGTGGCACTTTTGAAGGAGGTGATGCAGCCTCACTGGATGAAGTATGTCACTGGAGGTGGACTTTCACTTTGCTTGTTCTGTCTCTCCCTCCCTCCCTCCCTCCCTCCCTCCCTCTCTTTCTCTCTCTCTGCTTTGTATTTGTAGTTAAGTTTGAAGATGTGATCTCTCCTGCTCCAGCAGCCATGCCTACTTCTTCCTTCCATCTCCCCACCATGATGGACTCTTACCCCTCTGAAATGGTAAAACAACATCAACGTTTCCTTTCATAGGTTGCTCTTGGTCATTTATTTGAGGAACAGAAAAGTCACTAATACCAGGTTTGTTATTCAGTTCTTCATCACTGTGACCAAAAACCCGAGCACAACTTACAGGAGGAAAGATGTTTTTACTGTGCTTATTTGGCTCCATCAGTCTGGGCCCACGTAAGGCAGAACATGGTGGCAGGGGACATGTGATGGGAAAAAGAGGCTCTCTACATGATAAAAAAGAAACTGAGAGGGAGAGGGAGAGAAAGAAAGAATCCAGGGACCAACTATTTCTTTCAAAGACCTACCTCCTCCTAATATGTCCTGCTCCTAACAGCCCAGTGACTATGGTCTTGGTGCATTAATCCCTGAATGGACTCAGTGCTACCCATTCACTTACCTCTCAGTAGTGCCCCCAGTGAACCAAACCTTCCAGACGACAGGCATTGGGGTATTTTACATAAAACTCTAACAGTAGCACAGTTAAGTGGACTTAATATGGTTCTGCCAGTTTACATTTTCAAAAACTGTAAGCTGTGCAAAGTAAACTTGTAATCTTGATTTAATGGAGTCTTGAATAGAAAAAAAAATCTGTAAAACACGTGTCTAAAAGGAAGTGAGTAACCAGGACACATACGGAATCCTGTTGAGGTCACATACTTGTAACAAAGCTTCTTAGAAAAATCAACTTAAATATGCAAGGTTTATTTTGTCTCACAGTTTCAGAAGGCTCTGGACATGCTGTGAATCTGGACATCACAGTAGATAACATGGAAAAAGGAACTGTTCACCTCACTGTAGCACGTGTTGTGAAAACCCTACTTGGACATGAATTTGAGGCAATAAAAAGTCTTGATTAACCCCCTGACAACTAAACTGGGTATTGGAGATCCTAGTGTAGTCCTGATCTTTTTGCAAGGTGAGCTTTTAAGCACAAAACCCATGTCCTTGGTTGACATATTTCAATTAACAGGAGCAGTTAGCCAGAAGTGGAAATACAGAAGCCAAAAAGCAAGATTAGTACATTTAAAGACTTTCCCAGAACTATGGACTTTGATGGATTTGGTCTTGTTGTCACTTTTGGCAGGTAGCACTGTCTATGTGTTGAGTTTTGTGGCCTTAATAGCACTTCTATCATGGAGTCTGTTGTGCTAAGGTAGGTCTGGGGCCCTGTTACACAAGGAAGCAAAGAGAGGCCAGAGAAAGTGGGCTGGGCTCAAAATGCATGGTTCAGGCACACACCCTGAGTGTCCTACTTTCTTTAGCAGATCCTATCTCCTAAAACCTCTTCATCTTGGAATAGCTTAAGTAAGGTTAGCACTCAGATAAAGCAATAAACTCTAAGAGGCCCCACTTCGGAATATCACCATTTTTCACAATATAAAAGCTTTCAGGAAGGTCATTTTAGGACCATGCCATAACAAAAAGAGATAGTGACACTATAAAAAGGAGCACACAGGTGGGAATGTCGTGTGTTCTCTTCATGGATGACAGTGTTAGGGAGTGAGCACTCTTTTTAAAAAAGAGGTCCCAGAGAGACTCCTGACCCCCTCTTCTAATTAAAGGCATAACAACAGATGACTGTCAGTTATAAAATCGTGGGCTTCTAATCCTCCAAAAATGTGAAATTTTGTTAAGTACAAGTCATCCAGTATACAGTATATGTTATGGTCATCCTAAAGGGACACCGATAATTTTATTCTTAGGTAGATGTTCAAGTAATTGTTGACTATGTACCCACACAAAAAGTTTTACATACATATTCATAGCAATATTTATCATGAACAAAATCAAAAATAACCCGAGTGCTTTTGAACTGATTAATGAAATATGGCTTAATCATACAATAGAACATCAGTCAGGCATAAGAAGAAACAATGCTTGTGCACTAACAATGCTAACCAATAGACCCTAAAAAAGTGTATTATTCTGTGTGACAGAAACTAGACACAAAAGACAAGAAAAGACAAGTTATACAGTTTTAGTCTTACTAAATGCTCAAGTTATATAAACCCCAGAAACAAATGTTCCTTAGGTTAGGGTAGGTGGGAATACAGAGAGATTGCTGAAGAGCAAAAGGCACCTTTCTAAGGTGATGAGGGTGCTCTAACCTGATTGTGGTGACAACTGAATAATATTTACCTGTGCAGTTACTTTCCTTAAAAGAATGGAAAGTAACGAGTGAATCATACGCTGCATGAGTAATATTTCAACATAGCCTCTTTAAATCCATAGCAATTCTTACAAAGTCAGAGGCTGCAGCTCAGATGAATTTTTACACAGTCATCAGACGCTCAGTGCTCAGAGCAATTTCTCCGAGGCTACATTCTGAATTTGTCAAGCACAGACAGAGCAAGAGTTAGATGGATGTCTGGGAATTCTTAGAAAATGCAGTCTTTTTTTTTTTTTTTCTTTTTTTTCTCTGTCTTACGCACGCACACACACACACACACACACACACACACACACACACACACACACAGACATTTACTTGGGGCCCTGAATGAAAAACAATGTGAAAAGCTGGCAAAGGAGACATTATGGAATTCTTTATATGTCAGGGAAAGGGTACAGACACAGGCCTTGGAGAAATCTGGAATGGCTCTTAGCTAGACACAGGCAAAACTGGATTTCTGGCAGACACATGCGTTTTAAGCATGAGGGATTTGGGGGAAAGAAGGGTAGCCATGACCAGGTAAACATTATTTGAGAAGGGAAATAGGCAGGAACCGGTCATTAACGTGGCATGAAGCTAACACTCCAAAGCATTTCTGCCAAAGAGAAAAACCCATCATTTCATCTACTAAAATTCCCCATTGTTTAACTTAAATGCTAATTTTGGAGATTAGAAATTATTTTAACATACTTGGGCCAGGTACAAGTCTCACCATTTCCTATTTCTGTCTTCGATTTAGTGAGAAAATGAATATATTATAAAATATACTATCAGATAGCAGCCTGAATAAATATACTTTCCTTTTCTATACTTGATCCACAAAGTACCCTTTCTTTATATTGTAGCCTTTATTGCCTCCAATAATGTAATCAACTCTGACAAATGCAATTTACTTTGCATGGTTTAAAATAACATATGTTCTGTTAAGTCATTTGAAGCCTGTCATTCTCTGCCATACTCCCCAGCCCTTAGAAGGAAACTATTATGGTTTTAAATCTGCTTCCATACCCTTATCTCTACACCCTCAGCTTCTTTTCCTAGGACATTCTGACAACCTCCTGGATTTCACTGCATCCCTGGGACTCTTGCTCTTGTGTTCATCGGTACCTTTGCTTCCCAGACTTTTCCATTTCACTACAAACTTGACTAGTATTTTGTGGCTCATTGTTTTGGGGTCAAGCTTCCTTGCTGTCTCTTACCCCTTCTACTTATCTCCCCGGATCCTTTACTTCACCCTAAGTAAAGCTACTGAATGTGTTTCTTCTTTAACTATTTCACTTCACTCTGCCTCCTGTAGAACAAAAAGGCCATCGTGGTATACTAGAAAATAAATGTCTTAAACTCCAAAAGGGAATGTCTGACTTTATCCCATGTATCCCTTACAATTCTGCATGATTGCTGATCCATATCTTTTTACTTCCCTTCTGGGTCCTGGGATACATGACCATTCATTTGAACCAGCACTGTCCATTTCCTGATGACCTTTCCCTCTAGAAAACCCTGCCTTCTGTTCCAGGACAGTCATCCACGCTCTTGGTATCAGTTGTCATTTGGTGTTTGCTCAGAGGAAAGACTCAGAATTGTTATGTCAGCTCAGTAAATCCTCACTGGACTTCTAATGGTTAGAACCACAAGAAAATAAATTGTGGTAAGTTATTAAAAATAGTGGCTCATCATCACAATGGAAAATGAATAAATGCCTTTCCCTGGTTTATTTTTTGAACTATATAGATCATTCTCTAATCTGTAAATAAAAACTGGCATCTTAGATTCTCCCTTAGGGCTAGGTCAGAGACATGGCTCAGTTGTAGAGTATTTACCTAGTATGTATATGTAAATTTAATTCTGGGGACTTATCTGCTCCACCCCTGCTGTTCCCAAATAAATGACACAGAGGCCTTATATTTATTGCGAGCTTCTTGCACGATAGCTGGGGACATACTCATCTATTCTAACCCTAATCTAATCTGAAGAGGCTGCCCACTGCTCAAACATGTGACCTGTTACTTGCCATCTGAGTCTTGCCCTACCTTGCCCTGCTCCATGTGGTTCCTCATGGCTGCTCTCTTGGAGACTCGCTCATGGAGAATCTTCTGGTCCTTCTCCTCTTCCTCTCTCTCCTTTGGACCTTCTGACTGAGATCAGAAGTCTTGCCTCTCTCTTTTCCTGCCCAGCTATAGACTGATCAGCTCTTTATTAACCAACTGAAGGTGATAGAAATCAATCTTTACACATCATTGGGACAGGAGATGTTCTGAATCATGACAGTGTCACTGTGTGGATTGCAGTGAGATCTCTGGGCAAAGAAATCAGCACCTGAAATACTGTGTGTGCATACAAGTCCTGGATTTAATACACAGAAGTTCCCCCAAATGCTCCAGTGGTAGATTCTCACCTAACAATCCAACTTCTAATCCTTTCTAACAGTTAAGATGATTGATCAGAACTGACTAATGTCTAAAGCAGTGGTTCTCAACCTTCTTAATTTCATGACCCCTTAATGCAGTCCTTCATATTGTGGTGACCCCCAAAACCATAAATTATTTTGTTTGTAATTCATAACTAATAACCCACAGAATGAGAACCCCTGGTCTAAAGGATGACCAGCTTTTCTATTCCTGCTAGGTAGTTCAGCACTGTCTAGTATAATTTCTGTGGCAATAAAAATGGAATATATTTATAAATTATCAAAAAATTAATATTATGTAGTTCTGAGATTGGTGCTTTTTACTTAACTTTTTGGACTGTTGTTAGGTAATCTGTTTTAAAAAATGAACTTCATACATAAGCATCTTTACACATGAATATGCGTCTTGATCACTCTTGCCACTTCTCTTCCTGCTCCTTCCGTGTCTGACACCTCCCTCTAAAATTCATAATCTCCTCATTATATTACACACATGTATACACACATATGTAAATGCATGCATATTCCACCTACCGAATCTGTTTAATGTTGCTTGCATATACCTGTGTCGAGGGATTACCACTTGATATTAAATTGTCTGTGGTAGAGCTTTTCTCTGGAGAAACTTGACTTTATTTCTCCTTATGAGCCATTGAGCACCAGCAGCTCTTCATCTGGCATGCAGCCTGCTCATATCACGAAGGACAAGAATCAGAGAGAAAGACAGGGCGAAAGCAAAGGCATGATTTAAATATCAATAATATGACCTACTTTTTCCAGCGATGCCCTATCTCCCAATGTTTCCAGGACTTCTCAAAATAGCATCATGAACTGAGGACAAACATTTTTTTATTGAATCATCATATTCAAACTATTACATGACCAGAGAAGAAAAATAAAAAGGGTTACATATATGTTAAATGAATGCCCCCACAATATACAGGCCTCTGGATCTCTTTTCCTCATCTTAACTTACACCTATCATTTACCTAAGTTCCTCAAGATTTGTTGAGTCTTCTCCTAGATTTACTTATTTTTATTTATATGAGCACACTGCAGTTATCTTCAGACTCATCAGAAGAGGACATTAAATTCTATTTAGGATGGTTGTGATCTACTAAGTGGTTGTTGAGAATTAAACTCAAGACCTCTGAAAGAACAATCAGTGCTCTTGACCGCTGAGCCATCTCTCCACCCCCAACTTGTTTCCTATTACCTCTCTTTGCCAAATGTTAGCTGGCCAGCAGCAAGCAGCCAGACCTATGTCCAGTTAACATTCCTGGCAATGAGGCAAGCTAGTGACCAAATCTCCAGCACGTGGCCTTTGAGGGGTATTTAAGATCCAAAGCATAACAAAGATTATCTTACTGTTCCCCTTAGGCACTGATAGGAAATATTAATGCTCAGTATGAAGCATAGCTAATCTTTTGAAATTATCCCTGGGTTCACAGGTTAAGAATAAAGCATGTGCAAGTAGATAACCAAGTAATATGTTACTGTGGCCAGAACTCACACTTAATATCTACCTTCTTAATAAGGAAATCAGAGCTCCCTTTTGCGTTCCTACTCTCATGGATAAAATAATTAAAGCAGAACAGAAGGCTCATTTTATTAGAGTTTGAAAGGAAAACACAGTAACAGGCAAACTGCAAATCTTAGCAGCTGATGGGATGAGGAAAATGAAGCAAAGGAAGCCATGCCTTTTGAGTTAGGGTTGTAAAGAAACCATCCTGTAGAGCAATGGGCATCAGCAGCAGCTGCATGATAGAGGGAGAGAAGCTTCAGAGAAAGTGTAGGAAATCATGTTTAGGTTGTGGGCCAGTGTCTGAAAGCAAAATATGGGAGAGGAAGTGAAAGGTTTTTGTTGTTGTTGTTGTTGTTGTTTGCATTCTGTTTTCAGAGCTAAGCAAGGCAGGCAGGCTTAGCAGGGGTGCAGGTGCATTTGCAAGCCATGGTTTATTTATCCATCCACACAGAAGGCTCTGTAAACAGCTGCAACCATAGAGGTGCTTCTGAGAGGGCTAAGTGCATTATCTCATTAACGGGTGATTGTTTCTCCAGGCTTATGGCCATGCAGTTTACAAACCTAGCTGCATTAACTCTTACAGAAGACACAGTACACGATGATCTCATTTTTGGAGCAGAACAGAATGTCATATCTCCAGCTATGGCAGAAATAGGATCCATTACATTAACCAGGAAGTAGTTTCTTATAATGGCCTTCGGTAGAGTCCCAATATTTCCATGTTTCCATATGGTATTTTAAATCCTAAGGAGGGGCATTGTGGTGTTGACCTCTCGGTGTTATAGGGGTAAGGGGGTGTTATCTAAAGCCAACCATATCTCTAGTACTTATTCTTGTTTAATTATAATCCATACCCTTTGACTAGCAGTTCTGCTGTGGCATATACACAGGAGAAGACTGCTCAGACATGGTCTAAGTCAACATAAAGTCTTTATTAACCTGTCAGCCAATGCACTGGGTGTTCAGGATCTGAGTGTAGTCTATCTCATTTCTCAGGCTAAGCTTTTAAACACAAAAACTATGTTCTGGGTTATCATAGTTTAGTTAACAAGGACAGTTAGCCGGAAGTGGAACTACAGAAGATAAAAAGTAAGGTTTGTACATTTAGAACCTTTCCCAGAGTGATGGACTTTGGTGGGCTAGACCTTTGTTTTCATTTTGGCAGGTGATACTGTCTACATGCTGAGTGATACGACTTGCATGGTATTTCCAGCATGGAGTCAGTTGTGTTAAGGTCTGGAGGCCTATTAAAGCCTAGGTTTCTGTTACAGTTCTTCCTTTTCCTCCCATCATACTCCTGAAAACCAGCATTTGTCATGTTTCTCAGAATTTGACCATTTTAGAATATAAGTAGAACCACACAGCATTTGTCTTTCTTTGAGAATATTTTCTTACTATCAATGGTAGCTAATTTACCAAGGGCCAATATTTTTAAATCTCTGTCTTTAATCTTTCACACCTTGTTAAACTTTTACTTCCATGAATCCCCACTTCTGCTCCCAGAACCACTGGCTTGGGGCTGCTGACCTTCTCCTCAATTCCTTCATTTTCTTTGTACCAATTATTTCTTAAACTGTCTTAGTTAGGGTTTCACTGCTATGAACAGACACTGTGACCAAGACAACTCTTTTTTTTTAAAAAAAAAGATTTATTTATTTTATGTATATAAGTACACTGTAGCTGTCTTCAGACATACCAGAAAAGAATATCAGATCCCATTACAGAGGTTGTGAGCCACCATGTGGTTGCTGAGAATTGAACTCAGGTCCTCTGGAAGAACAGTCATTGTTCTTAACTGCTGGACCATTTCTCCAGCCCGCAAGGCAACTCTTATAAGACAACATTTAATTGGATCTGGCTTACAGGTTCCGAGGTTCAGTTTATTATCAGCAAGGCAAGAACATGGCAGCATCCAGGAAGGCATGGTGCAGGAAGAGCTGAGAGTTCTACATCTTCATCTGAAGGCTGCTAGCAGAATACTGGCTTCCAGGCAGCTTGGACTAGGATATTAAAGCCCAAACTCAAAGTGACACACCTACTCCAACAAGTCTAAACTTTCTAATAGTGCCACTCCCTGGGCCAAACATATACAAACCATTATACTAACTAATCAGAAAAGCCCATGAGTTTGGATGCCAACATACGAGAAGAAAGCAGCCATCTCCTTTGTTGGAGAAAGCAGGTAAGCTTTCCTGGCCCAGCATCCTGTTAAACTGGTCTTGGAATTTTCTCACTTTTTTGAGATTTCTTTGCAGGGCTCCTTTCAGTGTTCATATATGTTCCTTTGTGTGGCATGAAGATTATTCTCATTTCTAACCCTTCTATAATTGCCTTATGTCTTTGGTATAGCCTTACAGTGACACTTATGGTGTCACATGTCATTTTAAGGTAAAAAGTATCTAACTGCATGTGCATACCCCCAACTTATCTATTCACCTAGACAGATGAAGATTTAGGTGTTAGTGTACCTAGATAACTGTATACAATACTATACTAAACGTGAGAGTGAAAATATCTTTTTATGACTGATTTTTGAAATGTGCATGTGTGCACACTCACATGTGCCTGTGTTTGTGTGTGTGTGCACGCACACATGTGTGTGACAGCTTGCTGAAGCTGATTCTCTCCTTTCTCCATGTGGGTCTTAGGTAGTTGACTCAGGTCTTGGTGTCAAGGACCTTTATACACAGACACATCTACTGTATATTTAGAACTCTTACACCAAAGCCATATATCTAGTGATCTAAAAGCTATGTTTAAGCATTCGAGAAAGTTCTTGGTCTTGCTGTCTTGTGGTCACCTTTCCCCTCCTTTGCAGATGTTCCTTTTCTGTTCTGAAGTGACAATACACAACGCCTGATTTTCATCATTATTTATACAATTTAGAGACTGCCTGTTATGCTAAACATTTCTATGCATGACTTAATATTTTTACTTTTTCATGTGGCAATTAGGGTCTCAGGATGATATCTATAATGTAATGAATCATTTTCCCAAGGTTAGGTACTTATGTGACTCTGACCTGTATTATACTGGAATGTAATATGTAAATAAACCAAGGATATTACAATATCTTGGCAGTAGTTTGTGAAACGTACTGTTGCAGGCACCAATTGTTCTCTTGGAACATGACCAGTGGGAAGTCATTGCCAACATTCATGTTTAGTTTTACTTACTTCCTTGTGAAAAAAGGGTGAGTTTACTTATGATTTTTTTTCAAAGGGGAGTAGGAAATAATAATGAAAAAACCACCAGACACTTTGTAGGAAAATTAAGAAGTATAAAATAATACATTGAGTGACTGTTAAATTCATGTTCTTTTATAGCAGGTTATCCATGGGGAAAGGGCAATTAGAGGTACTGGTTACTGTAAGGATCAGAAATGAACCATCCTAGAGAAGAAAGGCCAAGAATATGGTGGCCATCAGAAGGAAGAGAATGAATGTGGGAGCAATTATTACTCTGTATCACAGTTAGGAAGGAGATGCTCTGTGTAAAGAAATGAGCTGTCAGGCACAGATTACACCTCATGCCTTGTGTCAGGATGGAGAAAAGGGCAGCTCACATCAAGACAGATGACATGTGTTGAGCATTGTATTAGTTATGGTTTCCATTGCTGTAAGGAGACACCATGACCAAGGCAGCTCTTATTAAAAACAGCATTTAATTGGGTCTAGCTTACTGGTTCTGAGGTTCAGGCCATCATCATCACAGCAGGAAACATGGCAGCGTCCAGGTACGCATGTTACTGGAGGAGCTCAGGGTTTTGAAGGCAAATAGAAGACTGACTTCCAGGCAAATAGTAGGAGGATTTCAAAGCCCACCCCCACAGTGACACACGTCCTCCAAGGCCACACCTACTCCAAGACCACACTTCTTAACAGTGTCACTCACTGGGCCATCCATATTCAAACTACCACAGACATCTAATGTGTACTTAGCATAAAGCCCACGGCACAATGCCTATAAAACTCAACAAAGATATTTCTGAAAAGACGATAGCACGGGAGAACAAAAGGCTCTAAGAGCGTGGAGTAAATGAAAAACAGTTCTTTAGGAAGTGGACTTCAGCATATAAGATTCATAGAGAAGTGGAATTTGATATTGGTCCTGGAAGATGAGCAGGAGCTTGCTCAATTGACAAAGGAAAAAGTCACTAACAAAAATTCCATGTCATAATGTCTTTGGCATAGGCAAGAAGAAACAGAAAGGCTGATTTATTTAGTCAAAGGCATTATGTTCAAGGAGATATGTAGTAAGCATGATCCTTTCAAATAAATTCACATAAAACACCAACATATAAAAATAACAATTCATAGTTTAAATATATAATATTCTTTTAATGGAAGAACATTTCTCTGATGTAAATGGAACTGATTAGAATAACAAATCTCTTATGATTATTGCAATTATTGGTTTATATCTGGTAGCTTATTATTATTGTCTTTGTGTTTGGCTATATAATATCAAGAAAATTGTGATCATACTACAGTTTGCCCTAAACTCTCACTATATGCTTTAATTAAAGGATTTCACAACTTAAAACAAGGAGTAGAATATATTCCTTTCAATAGTCAATGGCTTCTAATATCTGTGCCTTCTGTTGCTATATATAAATGTCAAGGAGGAAGTAGTCATCTTAAAATGAGCCTCTGAAACTATATATAGTGCACCAATTTCATGATTTTAAGCACATCATGTGTGTGTTGAGTCAGCTGATCATGTAGCCCAGGTGTGCCTTGAACATATTGCCCCTGAGGGGTTGTGGATCATGGGAAGAAGCCTGGTAAGGTTGAGCTAAAGGCTTGAAGCCCTGGAGACCCTGAAGGGGCAGTAGGAGCTTCACCTGCTCCTGGCCCCAGGCCTCTGTCAGTTTGCACACACCACCGTCCCACTCCTCCACCCCCCTCCTGACCCACCCTCCTTCCTGCAAGAGAGATTTGTGATCTTCAGTCAAGTAAGGGCAGTGTGCAAGCCCTTGAATATGAAAGTGAGGCATTCCTAACCTTCCAGACCAAGACAATAGGAAAAGAGAGGAGACCACAGTCAAGAACGCACAAAACTGTTATCCATGCTGATGAGGTACCTAGAGGCCTGGAGGGCATTGCCAATAAGCTTCCCTTCCTAGACATTCCTCCCTTCAAAAGGTATTTAATCTCAGTCCCATCCTGAGAAGAGGAGTATGGTTATATGCGTCCATATTCCATCATGACAATAAACTCTTTGGAACCGTGGACCTTGTCTTTTCTTTTTCCTTCTCTATTCATTGACATCCATAGTGGGGAACCACGGAGAAAACCTTTGCCTACAGAGCTGCAGCCTCATCTTCCATAGAAGATCTCTCTGTGCTTCCAGCCTCAATTGCCACCAAGCCTGCTTCCCCGCACTTCCCTACAACCCTGCACTAGCCCCAGCAGCAGCTTGGATAAGCACAGTCAAACTCCTCTTGTTCTGCCTCCCCCAAGTGGCCATGCCCTGTGGTGGAGCAGTAGTGGGCCAACATGACCCAACCTGATCTTCTTACCCCCAGCCTCCCATATTTTATATACACTTGTTGGACTCTGCTGTGATGAGAAATAATGTTTGTCTGTGTATTATTCACTTTGCTATTACTGTGATAAAATACTGGAGCAGAAGCAACTGAAGTGGGCATGGTGGCTAGAGAGATGGATCAATGATTAAGAGTACTGGTTGTTCTTCCAGAGGACTCAGGTTCAAATCCCAGCAACCACATATCAGCTCACAACTTTGTATAATTCCAGTCCCAGAGGATCTGACATCTTCTGGTGTTTTGGGCTTTGTATGCACATGGTGCATGGAAAAAATACCCCTCTCGCAATTTCAAGGCAGGTTTCATTATGGAAAGAAAGTCATAGCAGCTTGTCACATTATCTCCTCTCTCTGGAAGAAAAAAACAATGAATGCATGTGCCTAACCAGCTCCTTCCGCTTTATTTGTATTTTCGATTCAGGATGAAACCCCAGGGAATCCCATCTACTTTTAATGTAGGTATTCCTTCCTTCATTAACCTAGTCTGCCCAGGGACTGCTCTCTTGCCTGGTTCTCGAGCCTATCAAGTTACTGATCAGCATTAAACATTACTGCATGTATCTGGGTTGGGTCCTTAAATTTAGATGGCCTTTTAAGGCTACATGCTTTTAAAATTCTGACTATAACTGGATATTAAGATTTTACCCTGTGGTGCTGACTGAAACTTCTGACTCCATGATCCTGGAAATTAATCCGAAGCAAAGGACAGGAAGAGTGGAGCAAAGCTTCAATGGAAGCTTTTCCCAGAAGCTGTGGACCTGGTCTGATGGCACTGACAGAAACAGATACCTGTCGCCTCAGACTCAGAAGCAGGGGACTATTTTTATGAGATTGTTGGAGTAGGTGAGGGTCTGGAAAATTTAGTTATATTTTTCTTTTAAAAATCAAATTCTTTCTTTTTGTGTGTAGGGATGTTTTATCTGCATGCATGCCAGAGTAGTTTGTGCGTGTCTGGTGCCTGGGGAGGCCAAAAGAGGGTACCAGATTCCTTGAAAATGGATTTATAGACAAATATGAGCTGCCATGTGGGTGATGGGAACCAAAATCCAGGTGCTCTGTGAGAGTAGCAAATTCTTTTAACTGCTGAGCCATCTTCCCAGCTACCACAGTTAATATTTTTCCAAGAAATATCTTTATCTAAGATAAAGGTCAGCAGCCAGCCCATCCTTGGGTTCTTTGAGGCATTATAAATGTCTGTCTTCTTCATAGACTTTATCTGCCTCTCCTGTCCATCCTTGTACCTTCAAAGACTTCTCAAAATACTTAAGGAAGGTTGTAAATCACTGGGTATGCATCTGAAATGAAAATAGTATGAATGCTTAGATGTAATAGAGGGACAGTGTTTATTTAGGGGAGATTCACACTGAACTGGAAGCCCAGAAATAGTGCAGGCTTAGTAAAACTGGAGAACTGGTGTGAAATTCAAAGATATCTCAGGAAGGGGCGTGTGTGTGTGTGTGTGTGTGTGTGTGTGTGTGTGTGTGTGTAAGGGTAAGAAAGAGTAATACCAAGTGCAGAGCTGGAATCCTGCCTGATGTTTCCTAGTGTGTGAGCAAAGATGAAATGCTAGTCAGGAGCTAAATATGTACTCCTTACCCTCTGTCACCTTATACGTTGAATCCTAATTACAAGTGTAATAATATGTGGGTGTGGAACTTTTCGAAAGTGATTATGACATTAGGGTGGAGTTCCTACGAAATGGAATTATTGTCTGCATAAAAGATATGACAAACCTTTTGCTCTAAGGATATAAAGAGAATGAACCCACATGAGAAACTCGTTATAAGAGAAAAAAATTAAACAAATTAAACCCAGCAGTTTATTTGAACAAAATTCATTGATGAGGCAGCATCTGAGTCACTAGTAGTTCAGAGAGCCATACTCCCTAACGTGGGCAGATATTAATTGTAGAAAAACATAAAAAACATTCTCTTGATTAATCACAGCTCAGCTTTGCCTCTTGTGAGCATGGTGCTTCGAGTTATTTGCATCATAGGGAAATTGCCTGGTCAGCCCATGATTGACGATACCTTCTGAGACTGGCTGCCATTCAGCTATTTGCCATGAGAATATATCCTTAAGTTAGGCTGCCGTTTGTTGCCAGGGAATGCAAAGCACAGAACCAGCTGTCCCTTGGATCCTAGGCTCTCCAGTCTCCAGAACTGTGTGAGATCAGTTTCTATCTTTGTTACCGAGTATAAGCAGCACTCCCATGTGTTTTTGATGGTTTGCAGCCAACACTTGGTTCTGAAGCAGCATGAGTTCATTATATAAAATTCCAAAGGCACACCAGGTGGTGGTGCTGCGCACCTTTAACCCCAGAATTTGGAAAGCAAAAGCAGGTGGACCTCAAGGCAGAGTTCGAGGCCAGCCTTGTCTACAGAGCAAGTTCCAGGACAGCCAGGGCTCCACATAAGACACCCAAGCAGGTGTCCTATAATGAAGTTGGGTGCGATAGACTGCTGTGTGCCAGGAAATTTCTAGAAGGAAGTGGTACCTTCGGCATGTGGTACCAGAGGTGTGAGAACCCATGATGGTGGGGAGGCATGACAAGAAGCAGTGATGGATACAGGGACAGGAAACTGAGCTATCACATGTTCACCATAAGCATGATGCAGACAGATACTGGAAGTAGATGGGATATCTACTCCCAACGCTTGTTACCAGTACACACATCCTCTAGCAGGACTGTAACTCCTAAACTTACCCCCAACCAACCAACTGAGGAGCCATGTGCTCTAGTTTCCGACTTAATGGAAACATTTCTCATTCAAACCAATACACTGTACTCCCCAGCCTCCAAAAGTTCATAATGAAAAATTCCTTTAAGCTGATTTCAAAACCCCTCATTGTTCCTCACAGACTCAATATCGTGTAAAACTCAAAAGCTCAAAGTCTCTTCTGAGGTGCAAGGAAATCTCTTCACTATAACCTCTGTAAGATCAAAACACAAATTACATATGTTCAATGTATAATACCCGGAACCCATACTAACCTTCTAAGTGGAAATACTACGACAAAGTAAGATCAGAACTCAATAGGACAAACACCAAATCTGTAGTTTCACATCTGAATCAAGGGGCTTAGATGCCTCTATTCCCCCGACTTCGCTGTCTGCAACAACTTTTCTGGACTAGTTCTGCGCTCTATGCAGTTTTCTTTGCCAGTTTTACTATCACTCGTTGGGAATAAGACCACTACCACAGTCTTTGAGCCAAAGAGGAAGCATTTGTTAATTAAATGCTGGCCAGGAGGATGGGCTCTAGCCCCATTCATTACCAGGTTCCCAAAAATGGCCATGAATTCCATCTTGAAGATGCTTAAAAAGGCAACCCCACAAGGCCCTATCAAGGGCAAACACAGATACTGGCATGCTTCCTGTTTACTTACCTCTGCCTGCCTATGATCAACACATCCTGTGCAGGTGGGTCAAACAAACTTGTTTAGGGGTGTGAAAACATGTGGCTTGTTACCTTCCCTAAATAATTGTCTCCAGGATTTTGGAAGTATCTGTCCTTGGGGAAGGGAGATTTGTTTGTTTCGTGGATCTCTTAGGCACAGTAATGAAAACATAACTTTGATGTCACAGCAGGTGAGCTATGGCTGCCTAGTCACCAAAATGTTAGGACCTTTACTGCAAGAACTTTACGTTCATAGCTTCATGCAGTGCTGTCTCAGAGCTTCGTGCCTTCTCAAAGCCTTCATGTAGTGACCCCCCTCCACACATTTCTTGACCCTAGCAACTCTCTGAAGCCTGTGAAGAAGAATCTATGATCCAGTCTGGGCCTCCTTCATGCATCTAAGATAGCGTTATATTGAGAAACGTGCTAAGTTCGGCTACCAACATGGGATGAATCCGTCGAACCACATTAACAGCTGCTTTTGTTTGCTCTTGCCTTCTAGGAACAAACAAATCCTCTTAGTCTTTTTCCTTTCAGAGTCTGGAAGCTTAGCTGGGTGGAGTGTTAATCATGTTCCAGTGCAGACCAGGCCTCTCCGTAATGATGCTTAATCCTTCACAATTATACCCACCCTTTCAGTGCAGGCCCTGCCGTGACACTCCCAATGCTCTTTTCCTCATCCGTAAGAACTGTACACTTTTCATTTCCTTCTGTCTCTTCCATCATAGACCCGAAGCACTGTCAATAAAAATCATGCCACAGACTCAATGTTACATAGTCTTGAAATTTTATTCACCAAGGAAATTATTCTGTTACTTTAAGATTTTACCCTTAGGCAGGTTCTTAGGATCAAAGCCTAAGGCCATTAGGTTCTTGGCCCAATGGCTAATAGAGTTCCTCTCTAGAACCTCTGGAGCTGAGCCTCCACAGCCCTCACTGCTCTTAGCATGGCTGTCTTTCAAAGCTTCCATTAGTGTTGAAGCTCTGCTTAAAGTATCCAGCTGCTGTTCTAGTCCAAATTTCCAGTCTTCCATTTCCTCTTCAAAGCAACACAGTCACGTGCTTCACAGCAACAGCCCCCTGTGGCGCCAACTTCTGTATTGGCTGCTTAACTGTCATGTGATCAAAAGCAACGTATGGAAGAGGGAACTTATTCCAGAGGGGTGAAAGTCTACCATGGCAGTCTCTCCCTGACTCTGGAGAGGCTGAGACTCCGAAGCAGGCGCCTTGTGATGAAGGTCATTGCCCTAGATGGCTGTGTTTTCCTCCTGAAGTTTTCTTTGCACCTTCACCTGACTCTCATTTTCATTCTTTCTGACTGTGTACCTCACATAGTTTTCATTTTATCCTATGGAAAAAATGTAACAGAGAGAAATCTGATTCATTTTAATGTGTTACCAAAACAAAATTATTTGTTTAAACACTATTGCTTCCTAGGAATTTAACAAAAAGGCAAATCGAGGCACAATGATTTACATAGTAAAACAATACTTAGTTTTGAAAATTGATATGAGACAAGATACTTTTTGTGTGTATCTTACTGGAGGACAAGTGTTTGGAAAAATTCCCCCCTCCCACTGCTTGAAGGACTATTGCACAGAATATTTAGGTATTTTTGTAACTGCCTCACACCACATAGATAAAACCCCTTTTACTAGTTAAGCAAGTTAGACAACATTTGAAAACAAGTCTTCAGATGTCCTAGATTTTCATCCTGGAGGAACATGCTGCTAACCAAGAGGGAAGGCTGTCTTATCTTTCAGCAAAGGGAGGAGCTATTGCACTATATTTCAGTAAACTGAAAATGAAATCTCTCAAGCAGAAACATCGTGACTACAACCCAACAAACCATATTTACCTGTTGAAGAACACCTCGACCCACAACCTCAGAACACAAACCTTTCCTTATTCCCTGTGTGGAACCTTTCTTTTTAAAGTCTTTGAATTTAGGTTTTCCTTTTTTTTTTTTTTAAGAGTGCAAAAGTTAAGTGGTATAAGATTTTGTTGGGATTCTGTAAACCACACCCCTCAGTTACCTAGCAACAGCCAGGTATACCCCACCCCTCAATTACCTAGCAGTGGCCAGGTATACTGTGCCCCAGTGACCTGACATTATAAAAGGAGCTGCTTGACCCCTCCTCTCTCTCTTGCTCTTGTGCTCTTGCAGCCTTGCTCTCCCACTCCTACCCCTCCTCTTCCCCTTCCCTTGCCCCCTCTCTCCCCACGTGCTCATGGCCGGCCTCTACTCTCTCTCTCTCTCTCTCTCTCTCTCTCTACCTCTACCACCCTCTTAACTCTCCCATGACCTGAATAAACTCTATTCTGTACTATACCATTGTGTGGCTGGTCCCTCAGGGGGAAGGGATTCCCAACATGGGCCCCTCAGAGGCATCTCCCTTGCCCCCAGGCCTCGCCACACCTCCATGGGCCATATGCCCCCCACTCTCTTCATCCTTCCCCTTACATTGGTGCCGAAACCCGGGACGTCATTTTTTCACAACATTGGTGCCCCATGACTTTTCCTTTCAGTGACTTTTCCTTTCATTGGTGCCCCGTCATCTTTTCCTTACAGATTTCACAAAGAAAAGTCTCACAAATGTGAAATATTAGATTATTGAAGAGGGTGGTCTTGTAATTGCAGGCCTGTAATCCTTGCTACTTGGAAGGCTGAGGCAGAAGGATTGCAAGTTCCAGTCCAGCCTGGACCACAGAGTGCATTTAAGGCTCAGCTGGGCAACTTAACATTAGAACAGGGATATACTTCATTGGTCGAGGGCTCATGCAGGAGGCCTTAGATTCAGTCCCCAGGCTCCGTGGCCACACAAATGGGAGAGGGAGATGGTCCTACAAATCAGAAATGTAAAAGAATCGGAATTTTTATATGCAAGTTAAAAAGGCTTTTGTAGGATCAGGAAAAAAGATTGGTACAAACTAAACACCTTTTCCAAACTGAACTGATGTCTTACACACGGTTGAGCAGATGTAAAGCCTCGAACTCATCAAAAATGCAACCCCCCTGCTTCTGACCCTGTAGAAGGGAGGCTGGTTTTGTTTGCTTTGGTTTTCTATCCAGGAGCCTTAATTCCACAAAAGACAAGATGTAAAATACCCATCTTCCTCATCTAGAAGCAACACCCCGTGATCTGCCAAGAAGAATGAGTCAGATGATCACACGTTAATTTACCAGTGTTTTTTTCTTTTTTTCCCTTCCCCTTTGCACATGGCCCTGGGAGGAAAAGAGAAGAGTAACGGTAATGCCGGTTTCTGTTGTTCCTTCTATAAACCACAGCACAACAGCTGGTCCATGCTGTGTCAGGGCTGGCCATGGAGGTTCAGTGTGAGCATCTGAACTCCTCACAGCTTCTTCAGATGTGCCCGGAAATACCAAGGGTTACTGCCTTAACTTCTCCTATGCGATCAGATGTTTTATTCCCATGCTAAAACCATAATCTTTACAGGAGACATTTTTGAGTTAAGGGAGCACGGAGGCAGTTGCTTTTCTGAACAGATCTTTTTACTTATTCATTCGTTTTGTGCACATATGAAATACATGTGCATGCCACAGGACACGTGAGGTCAGAGGAAGACCAGCTGGAGCTGGCCCTTCCCTGCTACTACGTAGATCCTGGGGATCAAACTGAGGTCACCAAGCCTGGACCCAAGTGTCTTTGCCATCTCACCAGGCCAGTGGACAGATTTTAATTAAACGGGGACTGCTCATCCTTCCTTGTCTTTAAAGAAGTTAAAGAGTCATTTAGTGTTGTAGATTTTCCATCACCTCAAATTTAAATCATGCTTCCAGGACTCGATTTCTTAATCCGATAAATTTTCTGGGCTCCGGTGAGCATGCAAAGTCCTGAAGAAATTGTTTGGGTCGGTTGTGTGCCCGTCAAAAGAGCCAGGCAGGATTGCACACATTCTGGAATAGGCTGCTGCACTGGAGAATAGTTGGACGTCAGCCTGAGCCCTGTGTAGAATTTCAGCGGGACCTAAGAGATGTGGAGATTCTTTCTCAACAAACCCCGAAGCAAAAACCTCCACAATAAAGTTAACCCACCAGCAAACTTTAGCTATATTCAGTACCTAGTATTTGCGCGTTCATTGTGTCCCAGAAGCGTCGCCTGGCTTTTCTCACACATAACTACATCAGGAAGAGCGTTGCAAGGTGAGGGAGTTATGCAACATGACCAAGGACAAGGAGAGGAGACAGACACTTCTGTGTTTCTACTTGCTGTATAATCTCTGGAACTGTCGGGACACCGGTGCCAGGAAAATTCTGGAACACAAACTAGGATGGTGGGGAACAAAGGCCCAGTTCTAATCTTGTCCCTCTCTTGGTTAAGCAGGTCACATCTCTTGAGGGTTAAGTCAGCACACTACTGGGTTTCTGAGGAAACTAAGGGCCAAACAAACCAGACTTGAAGAGAGTTGGGGGTGGTGGTGGTGGTTGAGAAATGTTAGAAATGTGAGCTGTCTAGACCTGGGAGGAGATCTTTATCAGTGACCCTTTGTACCTGTACTCATTCCAGAGGGCAACTTGGAAAAGTAACAGGTTCAATAAGAGACCCTCCAGCCCCTTGGGAAGCCGAAACCCTAGTTGATGCCAAGCCTTGCGCGAGAGGAAGGCAGGCACTTGCGTCCCCTCCAGCCTGAGTGGAGCGCCCGCCGCTGCGGGTGTGCCCACAGATGAACCAAGCACCTCCGGCCTGGGCACAACCCGAGGGGCTCCTCCAAGCTGCTCGGCGTTTCCATGCCTAGCCCTGGGCCCCTCCCGGTCTCGCTTCTTGACAAGCCAGCCGGCGCCAAGGGGCGGCACCGCTGAGGTCCCGTGGACGTCACTGACGCGCGGTCGAGCCTCCAGCCCGCCCCCCGGCTCGCCTTCCCTTCTCTCTTAGCCCGTGACGCCGCCCGGGTCCCGGGCAACCAGCACTTGCACGCACTCCCGCGCGCGCCACCTCTCCACCCTCCTCCTGCACCCGGGTCCGAAGATGGCGGCTCTCAAACTCCTGTCGTCCGGGCTTCGGCTCAGCGCCTCCGCCCGCAGCTCGCGGGGCGCCCTGCACAAGGTAAACTGACGGTGTGGGGGAGGAAAGAGGAAGGCCACGCGCGGGAAAAGCGCGGACGAGCGAGCCGCGAGCGGCGCACGCGTTCTTTGCCCTGCCCATCTCCACCGCCTCCAGCCGGGGAGCTGGCATCTGTAGCGCCGTGCCCGGGGCTTGGAGACCCTCGGGTTTCAGGCTATCCCCGCTGCCGGCTGTCTGTCTGTCTGTCTGTCTGCCTGTCTTCCTGCCTGTCTGTCTTTTTTTCTCCATCCTTTCCCCCGATGGCCGCGGCGCGCCTGCAGCGCTGGTGAAGCGGTAGGGGCTCGGTGCAACGCCTTAGGGACTGCCGGCGTGCCTGCGTCCTCACCTCCCGCCTCCCCGACAGACGCCAGGCTCCCCGCCTACGCCCTTCGGAAGGGGTTCCTATGGCTGCGGCTGGAGCCAAGGGCGGGTTGGAGGAGCAGAGCGGAGAAGGGCGGCGCGCCGAGGCTTGCGCCCCACCTGAGGGAGCTGCTGGCGCAGGCCGAGGCCCAGAACCCGGGCCGGGTTAACCGCTGCTGGCTCAAGTTCACCGCCAAGTGGGCGGATGCTGTGCGCGGCGGCGGAGGCGGACTGCCGCTCCCCGTCCTCCCCTTCCCTATATGGCGGTAGAAAGGGGAACCCGGACTGGAGCGCTTGTGACGGGGCGTTTAGCCTGCCAAGTGGTTGGAAGCGGATGGAGGGCTGGCGGTGCTCTGCTGCAGTATGCAAACGCCTCCCCACTGCAGTCTGCAAATGCCTCCGTCCTTTACTTTGAGCCCCTCTCAGTCCCCCTCAGATCTACGTTAGACACTTGCAATTTTCAAAGACCTTAAAAAACAAACACCCTAACCCACCGAATGATACAGAGTCACCCTCCTAGTGGATCAGAGTTTGGTGGGTGTTTTTGCTTGTACATGCAGAAGGTCTCGCCTCCAAGCACACATTTGGATTGGATTTCAGTGTGGGTCCAAGGGACCGAGTGCCAGATAAGAATTCTGCTCCGGGGTGGGTTCACCTTTAGTGGGTTTAGTTTGCTCAGGAGCCTGTTCCGTGAACCTGCAAATGAAGCGTTTTCTTTGGAGAGGTTTCAAAATTGTAGTCCTGAACTTAAGAAGAGTGCATCGCACAGGGCATGTACTTGCCCTGTTTGCTCTGAACTCCTTGCTCATCTCCCGTTGCTCATCTGCTTGCCTTCAATCTCTGAGTGTTGAGAATCTAGAGAAGCGGCACTACTCCCGCGTGTGTTAGGGAACAGTTCAGAACCAAATCATTGCGTTGTTAAATTCTTCATAGGAGGCATTTGGTTAATTGCATGTAGATTTAGATGTATAAAACACCATTCAAAGAGCACTTGACCACCTTGACCACCAGTCAGCCAGCTGCAAGTGATGGAGCAGATGCAAAAACCAGGACTCAGGAATGTCCTTGGGCCAAGGTCAACAACGGTCTTTTGGCCGTGCATGTTTGTCTAAGTTTAAGTTATTCACCTCTAGTCTACCCCACTTTCAATATAATTATTAAACCATTTCTCATACTAGCAAACTTCCAGGTGGATGAGCTATAATTATGGGTTTTGCTGTTTCTTATTAAAAGTTCATGGCACAGTTCAAAGTTAGACTTCTCAGGTATCATAAAAGAAGGCTAGACTCCTGCTTTCTGGAATGTTCTTCCAGCTCATGCATTGGTCTTCCTGCTTGCTTAGTGCTTAAGTCACCCCACCCATGTTGAGTTGTAATCCCTGTGTACTTGTTTAACTGGGGCCATGGCATACATGTGTCCTATGTCTCCCTCAACATGCATACAGCTCTGCAAAGAATACTCATTTAATACACGCCTAAGAGAACCTGGTGGATACTTTAAGTAACTTTGAACATTTTCCGGCTAAATATAACCAACAGGTAAACTGAGATAGTTATTAGAATGTTTTAATGCTTTTATTTTGACAGGATCTTGCTATGGGGCCAGGAAGATTTTTTTTTTTTTTTTTTTTTTTTTGCTTCAGCCTAGAGAATTTTGAAATTATAGGTGTATACTTATTTACCATGGTTAAAAAAAATTCCCCCTCTCCCTCCCTTCCCTTCTCCCTTTCTTATTTCTCTCCCTCCCTACCCCTCCCTCCTTCTCACCTTTCCACCCTCCTTCCCTCCCTCCTTCCCTCCCTCCCTTCCTCCCTCCCTCCCTCCCTCCCTCCCTCTCTCTCTTCTGTTCTTGATGAACAAGTTCATTGTCTCAAGCTGTACCATAACCAAGCGTTACCTGGAGGCCTTTAAATCTGCCTGCTGTGCCTCCCTAAGGTTTCTAGTTTGGTAGGTCCTAAGTGGATCAATTCCTGTTGAACATAGGCTGACTCCTCTTGGCAGAGATGCCCAACTCCTCCTGGCAAGATTGCATGCCCTTCACCTGAACATTGCTGCCCTTTCCTCCTAACTGGTTTTCTTTCCCTTTCCTCCTAACTGGTTTTCTTTCCCTTTTCCTCCTAACTGGTTTTCTTTCCCTTTTCCTCCTAACTGGTTTTCTTTCCCTTTTCCTCCTAACTGGTTTTCTTTCCCTTTTCCTCCTAACTGGTTTTCTTTCCCTTTTCCTCCTAACTGGTTTTCTTTCCCTTTTCCTCCTAACTGGTTTTCTTTCCCTTTTCCTCCTAACTGGTTTTCTTTCCCCCTTTCTGATGTTGTTTAATTTTCCAAACTCACACACTAAGGCTGGCTAGATGAACTTTTCTGTGTCACGATTGCTTTAGTCGTGAGGTGACATTTAGTCACCACTTGGGCGTATAGTTTCCTATCACTCTGTCATTAAGGTAATACATTTAAAAAACAAATAAACAAAAAAACCAAGAGAAAAACAAAGTGTTCGGGACTGGTGAGATGGATAAAGGTGCCCCACGAAGACTTATGACCCTAGTTCAAGTTCTGGGACTTACAGGGTAGAAACAGACAACTGACTACTCCTGGTTGTCCTGTCCTCTAACCTCCAGAAGTTCACTGTGGCACATCCCTTCCCTACAAACATGCATGCGTGTGCACACACACCACACACACCACACACACACACACACACACACACACTATATATATATATGAAATTGAAGATTAAAATGAAAATGTTAATGTGAGAAGCATCACACAGAAAGATATTTTGTACCCCAAGAATTTTGTTTCTTTCATCAAAATCCTTAATCACTGTTCCTCACTCATTTTTAGTATCAGAAATTAGTACCGATAATAAATGGGGTTCTGCTGAAGGTAGGAGAGTGGACCAATAAAATACGTTGTGACTCAAAACTTGGTAAATATACGCCAGAATAAGTAGATATCTGAACGGTACGTGCTATTGTCCCACATTCCCTTAAGTAGTCTGTGCAAACTTGGAAGTTATTTAGTTATTTATGTACTTTTTATTTGGCAGCCGCTGGCACGTGAACTTTTTTTTTTCCAGGTAGGATCTCACAAAGTCCAGGCTAGCTTCAAACATGGTATATAGCCAAAGCTACCCTTTAATTTCTGATCCTCTTGCTTCCAGTGCTGAACCTGCAGGTATCCTGCTGGGGCTCAAACCCAGGGTTTTGTTCACACTAGGGAGACCGTCCACCAATGAGTTTGGTTTTGGAAAACACCACTTCATTTATAAAATATATCGGCAGAGGTTAATTAGGTGTAGTTTAAAGAGCCTCTTTGAACTTGCCCATCTAAGGGAGAAGGGTAGATGTTATCAGTAATACACTTTCTCCCAGTTGCTAATTCACTCATCCTAGGAATTAGTGCCAATGACACTGACATTTCTTGAGTAGAAGAGCTGGTGTGTGTGTGTGTGTGTGTGTGTGTGTGTGTGTGTGTGTGAATGTGTGTGTGCACATGTGTTTAAAACAGAAAAGGCAGAAAGGTCTCTTAAGAGCCTGCCTTGCAGATCCTAAGGTTGTTTTTGAGGATCCTCCAGTGCAGTTAGCCACTGGCATTGGGTTTCCTCCCCGTTCTGCTGTCTGCACCTGATTCCTGACTTGCCAAGTAATCTCTGAATATGCAGACTGGCAAACTGGGTTGCAGTTCAGAAGAACTTATTGCTGGATAGTGGTGTGCGTTTGTAGTCCCAGCTACTTGGGATGGAAACAGGAGGGTTGCGGAAGCCCAGGACTTTGAGACTAGCCAGACCCACATAGTAAGTCAAGGGGAGGAAAGACTGAAAGGAATGGGCGCTGAAGGAAGGGAAAAAATTCATAAACCTGTTTTGGAAATCTTTAACATATGTAACCTGCACAGAGTCTGAGATGTGATGGTCATGTCACACGTTTTCTGTGTGAAATCATTGATGTGGCAGCAGGGGCGGGGGAGGGGGCTGGCAGGGAGCATGAGGTTAAAAATTAAGCTCCAATAGTTGGCTTCTTGGTTTTGTTGTTTTCAAAGGGAATGGATAAAAGTTGTCATTTTCCAAAGGAAGATGGTACACCCTCCATGTTTCCTGTAGCCAGGCATGCAGCTTCATTCTAACTGTGTCTTTGGGAGACAATTGTCAGGTGTCATTTTTAGCCCTTCTGTAGGCTCCTCACCTGACTTTGACCAAAATAGCATTTCCCTACAGAGACATACCCAGTGGTTGTTGACACATCTCTTCAGTCCTGACTGCACTAGAAATTGACAGGAGGCTACTTTCACCCAGCGGTATATTCAAGAAAGCACCCCAGCTAGGGTCTTTTTTTTTTTTTTTTTTTTTTTTTTACTTTTTAAAAATGTCTTTACATGCAGGACCTGATAAGTCTGTGTGTACCACATGCATGTTTGTATCTCTTAAGGTTAGACATCACTGTCTCCTCTGGAACCACAGTTAGAGACATTGGGCCCTTTGGAACTGCAGTTACATGCACTTCTGTGTACCACCAGTTGGGGGTTCTGGATGCTGGGAACTCTGGCAGTGAATGCTCTTACCCACTGAGCCTCCCTTACTGATTTTGAATTTTAGTTGTATGGGTACTTTTGTAACAATCTCCCACATCTTTTGAACCCAGGGCCTTTTGCCTGCTAGGCAAGCATTCTGCTACTGAATTACATCTGCAGTACAACTTCACCCTTTCTGAAATACTTCTAAGAGGTCTCTTTTCTTCACTCTTCCTTCCTTCCTTCCTTCCTTCCTTCCTTCCTTCCTTCCTTCCTTCCTTTCTTCCTTTCTTCCTTCCTTCGTTCCTTCCTTCCTTCCCTCCTTCACTCCCCTTCTTACCTCCCTTCCTTCCTTCTTTCCTTCTTTCCTTTCTTCTTTCCTTCCTTCCTTCCTTCCTTTCCTCCCTTCCTTTCTTCTATTCCTTCCTTCCTTCCTTCCTTCCTTCCTTCCTTCCCTCCTTCACTCCCCTTCTTACCTCCCTTCCTTCCTTCTTTCCTTCTTTCCTTTCTTCTTTCCTTCCTTCCTTCCTTCCTTCCTTCCTTTCTTCTATTCCTTCCTTCCTTCCTTCCTTCCCTTCTTCACTCCCTTCTATTCCTTCCTTCCTTTCTTCCTTGTGTTCTTCTCTTTTCTCTCTCTTCTTTTTTCCTAAGAAGTTCAGAGAGAGACAAGAACTGGGTAATTAGTGCTGACTGCTAATTAGTACTATGACAGTACTAATCAGCTGCTACAAAGGGCTGAGATCCTTGCTGAGTGTGTGGCTTCTGCTTCTGAGTCTTCCAAGGCTCTCTGGGCACACAGGGGAACTGAGTCTTCTAGCATGCTCTGTGGAATTCCAGAGAAGCAGATCAAGGTGAACTCGCCTTTCAGACTCTGGGTGTAGATGAATTCTTTCATTTTCTTTCTTATGCTGATGAGGCCTGGACTCGTCTTCCTGAGGTAACAACCACGGAGTTACACATTATATCGAACTGGGCTCTCATAAAGATTTGTCGTGTGTAAATAACAAGGTAGAACAAGAGAGCACGTTGAGAAGATGCAGAGGAACACGCTGTGGTGCAAGGACTGTGACAGGAAGCCAAACCCAAGACTAGTCACTCTGCTCTTTCTTACAGTTTGGATCATTTTGCCTGTGCCACGGTCCCTCTGGTGCTGGATTTACTTATCTATATTCAGGCTATTGAGAAACAAATCTTTACTAGTTGAGGGCAGGAAGAGAAGAACATCCTATGTGGTTAAGCCCTTTCAAAGTCCTTGTCTGTCTTCCTCTCTACTTATGTCCCAGGCTTTGGGCAGTGTGCAAACTCCTGACCTGACCTTGACCAAAATAGAAACTGAAGGGAATGAAAGTCACATGGTGCTGTGTGTAACCTTAACCATTATTGCTCATTTGACTTTCTTTCAGGATAAATTCCATACGAGGTCCTTTGTGCTAATTGATAGATACTTAGAACGTTTTTTAGAGGAAAAGAATAAAAAAAGGATGACAGACTTTGACCATCTCAGGTTGTAGCTGTCTGAAATTCCGTTGGGTGGTCTAGTGGGTGGGACGTGATAGCCGGGCTTGTCTTCAGGACACAGCGGCTCCTCTCTCCACTCCTTCAGGTTATATACGCAGTGGGAATAATGTGAAGTGTTGTCAGTATGAGTCACTAGTTACCATAGAACCTGTCTCCTCCTTTCCTCCTGTCCATATTGTGGGTGGAATATGGAGGAAAATATCTTACTGGTTTTATGAATCCTCATCTGGTGACTCATTTGAGGCCCATCTCATTTGCTATACAAACATCTGTCTGAGCCTGGATACTTATGAAAAAAGTTTATTTGGCTCATGGTTAAACGGAGACTAAAAGTCCACGATTTGGTGATTGCCTCCGGTGAACACACTGCGTTACTTTATAACATGGCAGGGGAGCCGAGGGACAAGGAGGTATGTGCAGGAGAGGCAGCCTCGGTTTAGAAAAGCCTCACCTTGACAGTGAGCAGTTCGGTTCAGTGAGAGGGAACTTGCACACTCCTGCAAGAATGGGCCCTGCAGCACCAGTACCTTTGTGCAGGCTCACACACCTCACGAAAGTCCTACTGACTGTCAACAGTGTTCCATGGGGACCCAGTTCTGACATGGAGATGACATCTACAGACCACAGTGGGCCCAAATAGTTCACTGGTGTGGCCAACCAAACCCGCCATGCAGCGGTGGTCGGCTGCCTTTTCTCCAGCTTCTTCAGCTTCCATGATAGTACCATAAGGAAGGCTGTCCAATGGCATGCTGTTTGTCACTTGTCTCTGTAGAGGTTCCCTATCACCTGGAGATGACCCCATGACCACACTCTTCCCCAGACAGCAGTACTCATTGCATATATAGATTGGATACATGGTATAGAACTTGGCACAGGTAGGGTCTCAGTATTTGTCAATTGAATGGAAAGCTAGGCTACTATCAGAAATTGTGACTAATGTCACTTATATTGCGAATTTGCATGCCAGGATGATGTGAACTATCTACCTTTGTTCTCTTTGGCTTTTTGGAAACAGAGGGTCTCTGTGTAACCCTGGCTGTCCTGGAACTCACTTTGTAGACCAGGCTGCCTCTGCCTCTGCTTCCCAAACGCTGGGATTAAAGGCATGTACCACTATGCCCTGCACCAACTTTTATTCTTTTGGGGGTAGTCACAAGTGAACAGCTGGGTTTTTCCTTTGTAATAGAACATGTAGATCCAAGGGAACTTGGTGAGAACCTGTGAATAGAGCATGCCTGTCTTGTCAAAGATAAACCACTTAAAGCCAAACTCTTTACAGATAGAATTGTGTTAGAGAAACAGAGTAAGATGGTAGTACAGAGGTTAGAAGTTGGAGGAGTTGGGAAGATGTTGGTCAAAGGACACAGTGTTTCAGTTAGATAAGGGAAATAATCTTAGGAGGTCTATTATATGTCACGTGATGATCCGAAACAGTGACTATACTTGTGACAACTCCAAGTAGTTGTGCAATGGTCTTACCACAAAAGAATGCATGAGGTAATGCCATGTTAGAAAACTCCAATTATCCATTTTGTAATGAATGCATACATCAGAATGAGATGTTATATACTGTAGGCTTACAGTTTTGTCAATTAAAATACAAAATGTGTAAAGTCAAGCTGCAAATGATTGTTCACTGGAAATGTTTTCCATGTTTCAGGGGTGTGTCTGCTACTTTTCCGTCAGCACTTCTCACCACACCAAATTTTACACAGATCCTGTGGAAGCCGTCAAAGATATTCCTAATGGCGCAACCTTGCTGGTTGGGGGTAAGTAATGGGACAGCTTTCCTCTTGGTAATATTCTTAGGTTTTAGGAAAACCATGTGATAAAGTGATATCTACTCAAAGTACCAACTATTTAACATTTAGCTCGTACATACTGTCTTATTTATGACACACCATGACTCCTATCAGTCTCTTCTTGAAAGATTATCACGTTACTCCAATAATTTTCTATCCCCTTTTCTGATTATAATTGAAAAGCTGGAGGTTTGAACTCCGGTGTCTTATCGGGAAATGTGATGGATCCCTATATCTTTGGGAATTCTGGCGGACTTGAAACATACACCTCATCTTGTCAGATTCCCTAGCCTGTCTCTGTTGTTCCTCATTTGTTGAGCTGGGGAGAAGAGGGGCTCTGTGTTGTTGAGCCTACGATCTTCTGTTCCTGCTGCTACGTTGGGATGTCTTTTGTAACCACTGCCGCAGATTTAACACTTTCCTGATTCTTGTGTATGGAATCAAGTTTTATTTTAGGGCTGCTCTTTACTGAATGTCCACCTTAAATCTAATACTTTTGGAAGGATTTTAAAGATATAAAAACATGAGATTTATTGGCTTATTTCTCCAGTTCTGAAAAATACACTAACACAGATATATAGTGATGAATGATGGATATGGTTTGAATTATGAAGAGGGAAAATATGCTGTATATAACTGGTTACTTTTGGCCTTATCTTTGTCAAATGTAAAGGAAATTTAATCCGGCAACATGGCTACTCTGACAAGGGATCACATCCAGTGATCTAGGTCTGTGTGATCTGGCTGGAATACAGACTCCTAAAAAATGGCATCTAATTGAGGAGCAGACAAAGTGAGGAATCAGAGAAAGATTTGACAGAATGAGTCACACTCAGAAGAACAAACAGGAAAGAATGGATACTTAAGAACATTGCAGGGAGAGAGGTGGAGTGGAGTTCAGTTGAATGAGGAGTTCAGCTGAATTTGGTGCACTTCACTTGAATGAGCTGGGTTCTGTTGAATTCCGTGCAGGTCAGTTGAATGTAGTTGAGTTGAGTTCGTGAGGTTTCCTTCAGTTCTGTTCAGCTGTGCAGTCAGTGTAGTCAGTGCAGTTCAGTTTATGGAGTCCAGAGGCAGTTTTTCCAAACAGCAATTCAGTCAGAAGCCGAGAGAAGCCATTTTGAATCAGTCAGCTTGGAGAGGAGTTTGAGCCAGAACAGCTGGGTTGAACGGGTCAGCCAGAGTTCAGAAAGAACTAGAAAGAGTGAATTTATTCTGCAGTAAGTCTCAGAGGCTGAAACATTCTATGCTTAGGTTAGCAGATGGAGGATGGAAAGATGAAGCCTTCTAGGTCTGAACTTGCAGAAGATTAAATTGTGTGGAGGCTAAAAACTTCCAGGTCTAGGCCTAGGGATAGTTAGATAGAAATGCTTGGGGCTCAGCCTAAGCCATGTATGTGTACAGCTTGGGTATGTCTCTCATCCCATCCCTTCTGAGGAAGTAAAACCAGCATTTGTAGTCAAAGTCTTTACAGTGGCTTCTGAGGATATATACTGGTTTGAAACACTGAGTCTAGTAACATGATGGCCAGCTGCTTATCGAGTTGATAAGGTACAGTTGTGTATTTGCTGTGTTACATCTAACAGTATGCTTTATGCCTTTTCTCTTCTGTTAAGAGTAGAGTACATATCTTGGAAGCACATTATGTGGCATACATTGTTTCCCTTTTGGGCTTTGCAGGTTTTGGGCTGTGTGGTATTCCAGAGAATCTTATAGGAGCTTTACTGAAGACTGGAGTGAAAGATATAACAGCAGTCAGCAACAATGCTGGGTGAGTGGCCCTCTGAAATGACTATCTAGAAAGAAATGCCAGCTTTAGGATAATGCTTAACAGTTTATCAGCGATCAGGGATGAGACTCTAATATAGTACTCAGTATCAAGTGGTCAGCCCTAGACACATGCAAATATGTTTGCCTGACTGCCTTCCTGTCTGCCTATCTATCTATCTATCTATCTATCTATCTATCTATCTATCTATCTATCTATCTATCTATCTATGTATCATCTATCTGCAAAGCAAAAGAGGTCATGAATCCAGGAGGGAGTTGGGGGAGCAGAAGAGAGAGGGGAAGGGCAAAGCTGGATGGTGGGAGGTGGAAATAATATAAACAATGTATTCATTTATGAAACTAAAGATATTAAAAATCTATTGGTGAAATTAAATTTGCCTCCACTTTTAAGAGTCATACGCTCAGCCATTAGAAGGTAGCAGCTAGCTGGGTATGGTAGCACATGTTTGGAATTCCATCACTAAGGAGACTGGGGAGGATAATAAATTCAGTACCAGCATGATCTATAAGGGAATGAGTGAAAAGTACTTGGTTTTTTTCTTTTGTTTTTGTTTTTTTTTCTTATTTTCTATCTTTTTGTTTCTTAATTTGTAACACTGTGATTGAACTTAGGTCCTTGGGTGTGTTAGGCAAGTGATTCACCTCTGGGCTATATTACCAACTCCTTTTTTACTTTTGATTTTGATATAAGAGTTTACTAAATTGCCCAGGCTATCCCTGGGCTTTCTCTGTAGCCCCGGGAGATCTTGAATTAATGAGTTTCTTCTCTTAGCCTGCAAAATAGGTGGAGTTCAGGCCCAACAAAGTGACACTTATTTACATATTTTTGATGCCACGTTTCATAATCATAAGTGAAGGAGCTTTACTTTACCTTATATAAATGTAAATTAATGGCTTATATCTTTTTCTGATAAATTTATTTTTTAAAATGTAAAATATATTCTAAGTCAGAATACAAAAAAATTGAAGTCCTTATGTTCTTTGTATTAGAAGCTATTATGTATAAAGCAAGGTAGACCTCAATTTGAAATCTGTCTCAAGTTCATTCTTTTGGTTATATCATTACTTTAATACCATATGAAGACATACATTTATCACAAAGAATTTTGTTGGTCTTGATTGGATTTGAAGAACTTGCTGTCAACTTAGCAGTAGGATTGTAAATCAAATGGTCATAATTTGTTTTTTAAAAAGGCATGCACATGTTGGTACATTTCGTGATGTCAGAAAAAATTATTTTTATATAAAACAGTTAGCTATCTACCCCTTCCAACAACAAACGGATGAAATACTTAACTATCTTAAGATTTTTAAAAACATAACTGAATTAGCAGTTTGGCTTATTAGTATAAAGGCTTTGAGAATAAATAGTGCAGATTTTCTTGGAAGTGAGTAATGGTAAGAACTCATTTGGAAAAAAATCTCATTGTGTAAGGATCTGTAGAAGTTACTCTCAACATTCAGAGCTCGTACCTTGTTTTGCATGAAACTTTTCAGGAGGAAATGGGAATAAATATCTCCTTAAGTTCAATAGTGATCAGAGGTAGACAGAGGAAATTAATGATACCACTGGTATCTAGCCTGAAGAATCCACTAGTTTATTGGAGTTACTTACAGGAATATGGGTAGGAGCTATTTACCAGAGCACAGACCATTCAAAGGCATCTGTGTCACCAAAAGCTCACTCTAGCATGGGTGATGGACTCATAAAAACTGCAACCCTGAGGCTCTCTCCTTGATTTGTAGGAAGCCTGACAGTTCTTAGTATTTACATAACCTTGGGGTAAAGGGGGACTTGTGAATCTGGTAAGTTTCAGGGACTCCCTGAGACTTGTTTGTTGGCTTTTTTGTTGTTGTTGTTTTGTTTTGCTTTGTTTTGTTTTTTTAATTTCCCGAGTCTTAACTTTAAAACTTCCTGCATTTTAACGAGCTCCCTTCCACTATGCAATGTTTCCGTTCAGCAGAAATTGCTACCTAACACTTTTGTATGAGAGATTAATGGTTGGCCTTGGTGAAATAATCGCTGCTTTAGGCTCACACTTCTGATTATTTTGATGTGTTGACTAAAATGTTGAAAAGGCTGAGATTTATTGATCTTTTGATGACCTTCAGGTGATAAGCCAGTGTGGACCAAAAGTTTCACAGTAAACTCTGTCAGCCATTTAACTCAGAGCCAATGGCAAAGTGGGCATATTATGGTATTCTCACTACTTTTTTCCTGACAATATTATTTTGGGTTATAGATATAAAAGAGAGGGATCTAGAAGACCCCCTGCTTACTTGTAGGAGGTTCATGGGTTAATTCACTTACTTAATATGTAAGTATGTATACTTCTGATTTCTTATACCATTCTAATCAGGTTTAGAAAATTTTGAGGGTGCAGTTCTGGTTGTGTACCAGTTTCTTTAAACCAGGAGTTAAAATGGACTCTGCTGTGCTATGTTCCTTTTTTATTTCTACAGCTGCAGCTCTGGCGACCTCATTGAGCAGATACTGGCCATGTTGTCTTGACTGTGAGCATTCTTTAGGGTATTGTTATTTTGTTTGGGAAGGGCTCATGGTGTCCTGTGATGCATACTTGCGTTTATGTGCTTAGTTCATGAAAGACTCTGTTTGCATCATGGGATTAAGCCTTACATCTACACATAACATTTCACTTTTATTCTTATACTTCTGATACTTCCAGAATAATTACAAATTGTGTGATTAAGATTAAAACGTGTTCACAAATTAAAGCAAATAAAGTAAAACTTCCCTGATACCTAAATTTTTAAAATAATTATTTTTAATAAGTGAAAATTTAGAAAGTAGATACTCAAGAGATTGTCTTGTTGTTTGTTTGATTTTTATTTATTTTTATTTTTTTGCTTCTTGAGAAAAAGAGTTCTCTGTGTAGCCCTGGCTGTCCTAGAACTTCCTCTGTAAACCAGGCTGTCCTTGAACTCAGACACGCCTGCTTCTGCCTCTAAAGTGCTAGGATTATAAGGTTTGTGCTACCATACCTGGCTTCAAGAAGTTAAATTTCAGATTCAGAAATTAAATATTTTCAGAAGATGGATGGATGTCTTAGAAGATGCATATCTTTTTGTTGTACCACATTAACACATCTCCATAGATGGTTTTTATTTTTTTGCTTTAGATTTTTTTTCTTTTTTAAAAATTGGATATTCTCTGTATTTACATTTCAAATATTATCTCCTTTTCACCAATTCCATCCCCCTCCCCCTCCCATTGCCTCCATGAAGGTGCTCCATCTAACAACCCCCCTCTCCCACCTCAGCACCTTGGCATCCCCTACACTGGGAAAATGAGCCTTCACTGGACCAAAGGTCTCTCCTACCACTGACGCCAGAGAATGCCACCCTCTGCTGCACATGCACCTAGAGCATGGGTCTTCCATAAGAACTCATTGGTTGGTGTTTTAGTCCCTGGGAGCTGAGATGGGTTTAGTTAGTTAATAATTTTGTTCTTCCTATGGGGTTGCAGACCCTTTCAGCTCCTTCAGTCCTTTCTCTAGCTCCTTCATTGGGTCCCCATGTTCAGTCCAATGGTTAGCTGCAAGCATCCTCCTCTGTATCAGTATGGCTCTGGCAGAGCCACTGAGGAGGCATTCATATCAGATTCCTGCTAGGAAGCACTACTTGGCATCAGCAATAGTGCTTGGGTTTGGTATCTGCATATGGGATGGATGCCCAGGTGAGGCAGTCTCTGGATGATCTTTTCTCCAATCCCTGCTCCTCTATTTATCCCATTATTTCCTCCCATGAGTGTTTTGTTCTACCTTCTAACATGGTCTGAGACATTCACCTTCTGGTCTTCCTTCTTTTTGAGCTTCATAATTTTTGTGAATTGTTTTGTAGGTATTCTGAACTTTTTGGGCTTGTATCTGCTTATCAGTGACTGGGTTACCTCACTCAGGATGATAGCTTCTAGTTCCATCCATTTGCCTAGGAAGTACATGAAGTCATTGTTTCTAATAGCTGAGTGGTATTCTATTGTGTAAATATACCACAATTTCTGTATCTACCTCTGTTGAAGGACATCTTGGTTCTTTCCAGCTTTTGGCTATTATAAATAAGGCTGTTATGAACATGGTGCAGCATGTGTACTTGTTAGATGTTGGAGCTTTTTTTGGATATATGCCCAGGAGTGGTATAACTGGGTCTTCAGGTAGTATTATGTCCAATTTTCTGAGGAACCACAAGACTGATTTCCAGAGTGGTTGTGTCAGCTTACAACCCCACCAACAGTGAAGGTGTGTTTCTCTTCTCCACATCCTCACCAGCCTCTAGAGTCTAACTTCTTGAGTTCTTTGTATATATTGGAGAGTAGCCCTCTGTCAGAAGTAGGGTTGGTAAAGATCTTTTCCAAATTTGTTGGTTGACATTTTGTCCAATTGACAGTGTCCTTTGACTTACAGAAGCTTTGCACTTTTATGAGGTCCCATTTGTCGATTCTTTATCTTAGAGCATAAGCCATTGGTGTTCTGTTCAGGAAAAATTTCCCCTGTGCCTATGTGTTCTAAGCTTTTCTCCACTTTCTGTTCTATTTGTTTCAGTGTACCTGGTTTTATGTGGAGATCTTTGATCCACTTGCACTTGAGCTTTGTACAAGGATAAGAAAGGATTGATTTGCATTCTTCTGCATGCAGACTGCTAGTTGCACCAGAACCATTTGTTGAAAATGCTGTCCTTGTTCCATTGAATGTATTTAGCTCTTTTGTCAAAGACCAAGTAACCATAGGTGTGTGGGTCCATTTCTGGGTCTTCAATTCTGTTCCATTGATCTACCTGCCTCTTTTTGTACCAATGCCATGCAGGTTTTATTACAATTAATCTGTTATACAGCTTGAGGTCTGGGATGGTGATTCCCCTGGAAGTTTTTTTATTGTTCAGAATAGTTTTTGCTATCCTGGGTTTTTTTTATTATTCCAAATGAATTTGCAAATTGCTCTTTCTAACTCTATGAAGAATTGAATTGGTTTAGAGTTCTTTTAACCACTACAATGTCCCATCTTATAAGACCCAGCATTTTCTTTCTTTGGGTATTCTAGAGAAATGTTGACTTCTGGAGTAAGCAGTGCAATCTGTGGGAACTCCATCCGCATCACCTTCAGCATCACAGAGCACACGGCCTTTACCTGCTATTTTCTCTATTAGAAATGGTTTTTGCCCACTTCCTTAGGGTACACATCTTTGTATCACGAGCTATTAGATTCTGGGGTTGTAGTATTTTCTTTTTATATCCACCAGTGATGATACTATTTTATCAGACAAATGTGTTTGGTGAGGTCATGAAATAGAGACACGATAGAAAGACACACTCTCTTTGTAAGTTATCTAATAGATTTTTTTTTTCAAGGCCCAGACACTAGCTCTTTATCTGGTGCCTTTGTTGAGGATCTTGGGCATTGCCTGGCTGCTATGCCAGGAGACTAGTCTAAAACAAAGCAAAGGCCAAATACATAGTAAGCCCCAGTGCCAAGATCAACAAATACAGAAGGTCATCTTTAAATAGAGCCAAGCTAAAATGTGTCATGTGTTGCAAAAATAAACATAGAGGTATGAAAGAGTGGTCAGAAAAACATTTCAAAGTCAATGAATGACCAACTGTGTTTGGATTTTTGGAATTTACTCTGGAGATTTGGAGGGAGCTTCGGATAATTAAAACTACAGAAGCCAAGCGAGTTGTATCTACCTTCATGGGTTGTTTTCTAATTGTGATTTTATTAGTCTTAGCTCTGGATATTATTTCTGGTAACTGAGGAGTTTACCAGAGGGAGTCCTTTAAAAGGACAGATTATAGCAAATGGAAACAGTATGACCCTTGAATAACCCTGTAGATAATAGCAGAAGGGTGCTGTTGCCGCTGGCCCATGCCTGGGAGGCCTTAAGAGAGCCAGAATTTACAAGTTTTATATGTAGAAGGTGAGGGAGAGCGCCTGAGTACTACAGATCCTGATATCACTGTTCTCTGGCCCCTGATCTCTCTCGCAGAGTCTCACTAAGCAGGAGGCAGTAGGTGGCAAGAGAGCTCCTAGGTTCATGGTGTATGCTGGCCACCCTGGTTACCGAGCAGACTGGAAGCTAGCAGTGGACCCACAGGGACGTGTAGGAAGTACTGAGTGACTGAGCTGGTCAGCTTTGACTGTCAGCTTGATGTCACCCATCACTCACTGTGGAGAGAATCTTAATGCGGAGTTATCTTCATCAGTTTGACCTGCAGGCATATCTTTGAGGGGCTGTTTGGATTGGATGAAGGCCACAGCTCAGACTGCGTGGTGACATTTCCTAGGCAGGGCATCCTGAAGCCTACAAGAGAAGAAAGTTAGCTGAGAGAGATCATGGATCCCCATGGTCTTCCCTTTCTACCCTGGACTGTGGTTGTGATAGTTTAATTTCCTGTCTTTCTTGCAATGGGGGGGGACCATAGCCTGGAATTCTAAGCTAAATGAATGCTCCCCCCCCTTTCTACTTTGCTTTTTGTCAGGCTACTTAGTCACAGAATACTCTGTTTCTGTTAGGGACGCTCTGGCTGGAAGAGGCACATGGAATGCAGCAATAAATCCTCCTGACAAGTATTTCTGCTTAACCCTTAATGTGCTTAACCAAGCTTCAGGTGCTTGGGATGCAGAAATGAAAGAAAAAAAAAGGGGGGGGGGGAAACACAAAACTAAACAAAACACCACCGCCACCACCAAAAGCAAAAGCAGGATATGACCTGTCACAGACCTTCTGTTCTCTTTAGGAAAGACAGATAATATGTAGTCAATATAAAAATGGGCACATTTTCTGATACATTGGAAAGTTTTGTGCCATGGGGTAAAAAAGAAACAGTAAGCAAGAGGATTGGGAACCTCTGAATGGAGAGGCGTAATCAGGGTGACGCTAATGTGACCTCTGAGCCCACACTTGAAGGCTGTGAGGGGAGCCCTGGAGAGAGTAGTTTCAGAGACAGGCAATAGTTTCAGGAGACATTTCTTGGTAGGGCTTGGGGAGCCAAAAGGACAACAGAGAGACAGAGAAATGACAAAAGAATAGCCCAGAAGGAACGAGGTCAGGGACATAGAAGGGATGTAATTAGTAGACCCCGCCTGCTGCTCTAGAGTTCCTCACTTTATTCTGAATAAATAATAACTTTGCAGGGCTTTTAGCAGATTGGTGTTCTGTTCTACTTTTGTGTTTCATGAGGTGTGTGTGATTTGGCTGCCGTGTTCAAGGTGGATTGTAGGGGCAGAAAGAGAAGCAGAGAGGTTGCCCTGGTATCCAGGTAAGGATGGTACCAGGTGGAGGTGGGAGAGAGACATGATTTGATTCATAAACAGGTTGTGGAGATAGAATTGTGGGGAGAGAGCTAAAGATCACTGACCATCAGCAAGAGGGAGCTGCTCTGAGGTCTGCTGGGCCAGGCCCTGAAAGAAGCTACGTTTGGAGAAGAATTGCCAACCTGAAGCAGGGCCTGGGCCTTAGGAGCGGGTTAGAAGTACTTGAGTATGAGTGTGGAAAAAAAGAGAAGAAGGAAAAGGAAGGAGAAAGAAAACAGGAGGAAAGAAAGAAAACCATTCTCACTAGGAAGGCAGTATCCCTGGTATCTGGAGACCCCTAGTGGACAAATATATTATTAATCCATAAGGCTGTTTCCCCTCATAACTTTAAAGACGTTTTCAAAGTAGGATCCTGTCTGGGCAGGGGTTTACTTACTGTCTTCCATACACAGAGGAAGATTGGGTAGACGAGAAGCTACAGACAGGCCAACGTCCATCTTTGTCCTAGGTGAGGTGAAGTCGATCTTTTGTATGATCTCCCTCATGGTCCTCAGTGGAGTCCATTTACGGAAACCACACCAGGCAGGAAAAGTACCTGCTCCTTAGCCTTTAATTTTCTCTTTAGAAAAAACAAGAGAGACCGAATGTAAATTATGTAGGTATTTCTATGCCTGTGGTAGTTAGGAAGCAAAGGTTACCGAATGATTAACAATAGTTCCTTATTAAGTATACACCTTGAGGGATGTGGTATGTGGGATGCTGTGGGGGAGGGGAAGAATGAGCCTTAGGAAGGAGCCACGTGAGCCTAAATGGGCACTGGGCAAGAGGTTATTGAAAGAAATGCTACTGGTTTGTCACACAGGAAGGAAGATGAGCAGCCTTGTGACAATCTTGCAGTGATGAGGGGGTAGAAGAAAAATGTGGCTAGAATTCTTTAGATTCCCTTTCTTCCAAAGTATTAAAATTTCACATCTAAAAAACAAACAAACAAACAAACAAACAAAAACAACCCCCCCCAACCCAAGCTCTAACAGTGTTCTGTCAGATGGTCTCATGGTTTTCAACTCCCTCCCTTTCCGTTTAGGGTTGACAACTTCGGCCTGGGCCTTTTACTTCGATCCAAGCAGATAAAACGCATGATTTCCTCGTATGTGGGAGAAAACGCAGAGTTTGAGCGACAGTACTTATCGGGTGAATTAGAAGTAGAGCTGACGCCTCAGGTAAGGACATCTCTCTGCTGATGTTTCATAGTTTATAGAAAACTTCCTTATTTCATCCTTAAATTTTTGTTGTTTAAGACAGAGAGATGGCATTTGGTCAAACCAAGAGACTGTGCTTAGGTCACTTCTGTTGGATTCTGGATGGTTAATGTGTCCTGTGGAAGATTATGTATTTCTCAGTAGAAAGCAGTCAAGCTTCTGGATTCAGTTTTGAATATGACACTACGGTGTCCATCCAGCCAGAAGCAAACAAAAGGACTTGCGGACATGTCTGAGATTGTCCTCAAAGTCAGAGCTCATGAAAGTCAGTGCTGGAAACCTTTGAACCCTCAAATCTTGCTGACTCATGTCAGGAGCGTGAAACTTGTCTGAGGGTGGAAGTGCTTCACAGGGGACGTTCTGGGCTCCGAGCCCCGGGCTTTCAGGGGTGGATTCGTGACAGAGCCAGATGGGCACAATCCATGTCGCAAGTGTGCATTTGTTTCTCCAATCCTCCTAATCCACCGAGGGCAACTTTTGAAGCCCTTTGGGTAAAGCCAGACCCTCCATGCTGTGTGTCAAGTCCCACCCTGGCACACCCTGCCTTTGTCTCTGTGACTGAGCCGTTGCAGTTTGTCAAGCTGGTAAGAGGAAGCGATCAGCCAGTCTGGAGAGGACAGGCGGAAGGGCTGTTCTTTCTAACTGAGGCTTTACAGAATGACACTGGCTTGCCTACAGCACGAGTGCCTCTGCCTGTCAAAGTGCAGGAGATGTTCACTATTACCCTGGTTCTATTCCTGTCTTATGGATGAGCAGATGAACATATGCATTTCTAGTGCCCTTGGGTTTCTCTAGAAAAAGGAAACAAAGCAAAAGAAAAAGCCCTTCATAGACTGGGTAGCTCAAACGACAGACATTTGCTTCTCACAGTTAAAATAGCTGACCATCACGGTGGGGAGCATGGCGGCACGCAGGCAGGCAGGGCACTGGAGAAGTAGCTGAGAGCCTGTTTTCTTATCCCCAAGTAGGAGTCAGAGCTGATTGAGAATGACATGCACTTTTGAAACTGCAAAGCCCATCCCCAGTGACACACCTCTTCCAACCAGGCCACGCCCCCTAATCCTTCTCAAACAGCTCCCCAATATATACAAAGAACTGAAAAAGTTAGACTCTAGAGAATCAAATAATCCTATTAAAAATGGGGTACAGAGCTAAACAAAGAATTCTCAACTGAGGAATACTGAATGGCTGAGAATCACCTAAAGAAATGCTCAGCATTTCTAGACATCAGGGAAATGCAAATCAAAACAACCCTGAGATTCCATCTCATACCAGTCAGAATGACTAAGATTAAAAACTCGGGTAACAACAGACGCTGGCGAGGATGCGGAGAAAGAGGAACACTTCTCTACTGTTGGTGGGATTGGAAGCTGGTACAACTACTCTGGAAATCAGTTTGGCGGTTCTTCAGAAAATTAGACATAGTACTACCTGAGGACCCAGCTATAGCACTCCTGGGTGTATACCCCCCAAAAGCTCCAACATCTAACAAAGGCACATGCTCCACCATGTTCATAACAGCCTTCTTTATAATAGCCAGAAGATGGAAAGAACCCAGATGTCCTTCAACAGAGGAATGGATACAGAAAGTCTGGTACATATACACAATGGAGTACTACTCAGCCATTAGAAACAATGACTTCATGAAATTCCTAGGCAAATGGATGGAACTAGAAGCTACCATCCTGAGGGAGGTGACACAGTCACAAAAGAACACTCATAGTATGCACTCACTTATAAGCGGATACTAGCCCAAAAATCTCAGAATACCCAAGAAAAAATTCACAGAACTTAGGAAGCTCAAAGAGAAAGAATGCCAGAAGGTGGATGTCTCAGTCCTTAGAAGGGAGAACAAAACACCCATGTCAGGAAATACAAGGTCAAATAGAGGAGCAGGGGTTGAAGAAAAGGTCATTCAGAGACTGCCTTACTTGGGTATCCATCCCATATCCAGCCCCCAAACCCAACCACTATTGCTGATGTCAAAAAGTCCTTGTTGGCAGGAGCCTGATATGGATGACTCCTCAGAGGCTCTGCCCGAGCCGTACTGATGCAGAGGAGGATGCTTGCAGCTGACCATGGGACTGAACATGGGGACCCCAATGAAGGAGCTCGAGAACGGACTGAAAGAGCTGATAAGGTTCTGCAACCCCATGGGAAGAACAGCATTATCAACCAACCAAACACTCCAGAGCTCCCAGGGACTAAAGCACCAACCATTGAGCACACATGGAGAGACCCATGGCTCCAGTTGCATATGCAGCAGAGGATGGCATTCTCTGGCATCAATGGGAGAAGAGGCCTTTGGTCCAGTGAAGACTCATTTTCCCAGTGTAGAGGAATGCCAAGGAGCTGAGGTTGGAGAGGGTGGTTGGGCCAGGGAACACCTTCATGGAAGCAAAGAGAGTGGGAGGGGGGATGGTAGTGGGGCGGAGGGAATTTCATTTGAAATGTAAATACAGAGACTAGTCAATAAAAACGAAAACAAAACATAACATTTCTACCAACCGGGGAACCAAACATTCAAATATGTGAGTCTGTCTTCGGGTTTCATTGTTGTGAAGAGAGGCCATAACCATGGTAGCTCTTAAAAAAAAAACAAACAAACCACTTAGTTAGGGCTGGCTTACAGTTTCAGAGAGTGTGTTATCATCATGGCAGGACGTGTGCCAGCGATGGCATGACATGCTACTGAAGGAGCTCAGCGTTCTGTATTTTCACCCCTCAGCAGCACAAGGAGACTGTCTATCACATTGGGAATAGCTTGAGCAAAGGCGTCCTCGAAGTTCACCTTCAAAGTGACATATTTCCTCCAATAATGCCACACTCCTAATAGTGCCCCTTCCAGTGGGTCAAACATTCAAACACTGTGAGTTCATGGGGCCATCCCTATTCAAATCACCACAGAGCCTGTAGGAGCCTATGGGAGCCTTTCTCATTCCGAGCACCACAGGTTTAACCTCTTACTGCTCCACTGCCAGCTTCTAACTGCCAGTTTACTCGTATGCCAGTTTTTTGCTTGGCTTTGAATTTTTCTTGCTTAGATAACTTTATAAAAAATTTATGAAAGTGATGTAAAATAAATTTTAACGTAAATTCGAACTTTTGTTAGATACAGGGTCCTGGTACATAGCCTGGTTCTGCCTAGTACTTGTTATGTAACCCATGCTGGCCTCAACTTATGGCAGTCTTCCTGCCTACCCTGCTAGGTGTCACAATTAAAAACATTATCACCATCCCTGAACATCCCTGTAGTCCTGAGCAATGGTGATCAAAACTGCATGGTATTGGTACAGAAACAGACACGTTGATCAATGGAATGGAATCGAATTCCCAGAAATAAACCCACACACCGGTGGACACTTAATTTTTGATAAAGATGCCCAGACCATTCAATGGAAAAAATAGGTATCTTCACCAATTGTTGCTTGTTTAACTGGATGTCTGCATGGAGAAGAATGACACTAGATTCATGTTTATCACCCTGCATGAAACTCAAGCCCAAGTGGATCAAGAACCTCAACCTAAAACAGGATCCACTAAGTCTCACAGAAGAGAAAGTGAGAACTAGCCTTGAACGCATAGGAACAGGGGACGGTTTCCAGAAGAGAACACCAAGGACTCAGGCTCTAAGGTCCACGATTGATAAACGAGAGCTCATGAAACTGCAAAGCTTCTGTGAAGCAAAGAACACTCTTGATAGGACAAAACAGCAGCCTAACGATTGGGAAAGGATCTTCACCAACTCTATATCTGACAGTCGTCTAATATCCAAAATATATAAAGAACCCAGGAAGTTAGATTCCAACAACTGGATAACATAATTAAAAGTGGGGTACAGAGCTAAACAGAATTCTCAACAGAGGGACCTCAAATGTCTGAGAAGCATTGAAAGAAATGTTCAGATTCTTAGTCATCAGGGAAACGCAAATCAAAACAACTCTTGAGGTTCCATCATAAAACTCTCAGAATGGCTAAGATCAGAAACTCAAGAGAGCACCTGCTGCTGAGGATGTGGAGCAAAGGGAGCACTCCTCCATTGCTGGTGGGAGTGCAAACTTGGAAAACCACTTTGGAAATCAATTTGGCAGTTTCTTAAAGCTGGGAATAGTTCTACCTGTAGACCCAGCTATGCCACTCCTGGGCAAATACCCAAACGATGCTTCACCATCCCACAAAGACTCTTGCTCAGTTATGTTCATAGCCACTTCATTTGCACTAGCCAGAAACTAGAAACAACTTAGATATCCCGCAACTGAAGAATGGATAAAGGAAATGTGGTACATCTACACATGGAATGCTATTCAGCTATTAAGAACAAAATCATGGATTTTGTAGGCAAATGGATGGATCTCGAGAATATCATCTTGAGTGAGATAATTGTTGTGGCTTGAATATACTTGGCCCAGGGAGTGGCACTATTTGGAGGTATAAACTTGTTCAAGTAGGTGTGGCCTTGTTGGGGTAGGTGTGTCACTGAGCATGAGCTTTAAGACACTCATCCTAGCTGGAAGCTACTTCTAGCAGCCTTCAGATGAAGATGTAGAACTTGTAGACTCGTAGCTCCTCTTACACTATACCTGCCTGGACTCTGTCATGCTCCTGACTTGAGGATAATGGACTAAAACTCTGAACCTGTAAGCAGCCCTAATTAAATATTATCCTAATAAGAGTTTCCTTGGTTGTATTCGTTCACAGCAATTAAACCCTAACTAAGGTAGTAACCCAGTCCCAAAAGGGTTAGACGCATGCATGGTAGGTACTCACTTAAAAGTAGATATTAGCCATAAAATATAGCATACCCATGATACACTCCATAGACCCAAAGAAGCTAAACAAGGAAGGCACAGAGAGGCACAATGCTTGAATATCACTTAGAATGGGAAATAAAATAGTCATAGAAGGCAGTGGAGGGAGGAAACTGGATGGAAAAGAGATGGGGAGGGTAATGGGGGGATCAGGGTCAGGTATAGGGAGGGACAGGAAGGGTGACCAGATAGCCATGAGAATGAATGGAAATCTGCAACTGACTGGGGTGGGGAGGTAGGGTCACCTCCAGGAAGAGACAGAGACCTGGGAGGCACCCAAGAATCAATGGGGGTGACTTAGGTGTGTCTCACAGCATTGGGGATATGGACCCTGAAGAGGCCACCTTCTATAGCCAGGTAGGAATCGCAATAGAGTGCTAGGGACACCAACCTACCTACAAAACTTTTGACCCAAAAATGTATCCTGTCTACAAGAAATGCCAGGATGGGTGAAAGGAACAGAGACTGAGGGGATGACCAACGAATAAGCAGATCAACTTGAGACCCATCCCACGGGCAAGCTCCAATCCCCGACACTATTCATGATCCTCTGTTGTGCTAGCAGACAGGAGTCTAGCATGGCTGTCCTCTGAGAGGCTCTACCTAGCAGTTGATTCAGACAGATGCCGGTACCCATGACCAAACAGTGAATGGGCTTTTGTTGAAGAATAGGAGGAAGGATTGTGGGTCCCAGTGGGAATAGGAACTCCACAGGAAGACCAACAGACTCAACTAACCTGGACCCTTGGGTCTCTCAAACTCTGAACCACCTACCAAAGAACATACACAGGCTGGACCTAGGCCTCTGCACTTATATGGGCCAGATGTGCAGCTTGGTCTTGATGTGGGTCCCGATCAACTGGAACAGGGTGTGCTATCCCAAAAGCTCTTACCTGTACATGGGATGTGTATAGGAAAGCTGGGCTGCCTTGTCTGGCCTCAGTGGGAGAGGATGCTCCTAGCCTTGCAGAGACTTGATGTGCCAGGGTGGGGGTACATGGGGGGGATTGGCTTCCTATCCACTCAGAGGAGGGAGGGAGATGGGAAGAGGATTGTGAGCAAGATGTAAAGTGAATGTAAATAAATAAATAGCAAATATTTCCCTCTGTCTGGCATTCCTATTGCTACTAATGAAAAAATACTGAGTTTACACTTAACACACAATGCATAGTGAAAAAAAATAGCATTTAAAATACAGAACTAATTGTACACAATTATTTTAAAGTTTGATTTCAAAATATTCAAGTAGACATTTGTAGGGTATTAAGAGACCAGTGTCCAGGTAGCATCTGGAAACTGAAAGCATATCTAGACAAATGGACAGTTACATTTGAATGTGGATGGAGAATAGAATGGTTGTTGACTTTTAGTTGATGCCTCAGTCCGGGGATTCACGAGCACGTACATTGCTATGCACTTTGCAGGTTGGAGAGCCTCTAAGTGAGAACCACATCTAACAGTGTCTGTGCTCCCTGTCTGAAGTGTGCCTTGTGGGTTCCTCACAGCTCTTGGTCGTTCATTCCTAGGGCACACTTGCAGAGAGGATCCGTGCAGGTGGGGCTGGAGTCCCTGCCTTCTACACCAGCACAGGGTATGGGACCCTGGTACAAGAGGGAGGATCACCCATCAAGTATAACAAAGATGGCAGTGTTGCCATTGCCAGCAAGCCTCGAGAGGTAAGAACCCCTACGTGATGCTATGAATTTAGTTCCTCAAGAAATTCCATATGGACTCTTTTTTAATTAATTAATTAATTATATATAAATGCACTATAGCTGTCTTCAGACACACCAGAAGAGGGCATTAGATTTCATTATAGATGGTTGTGAGCCACCATGTGGTTGCTGGGATTTGAACTCAGAACCTCTGGAAGAGCAGTTGGTGCTCTTAACCGTTGAGCCATCTCTCCAGCCCCATGTGTGGGCTCATTTGATAGCTACATTAGTGAGATAAACCATCATTCATTTAGAAAAGGTGAGACTTGTAGTTAAGCCTGGGCGTCTGCTCATGCTTAAAACAAATCACAGAGGGAAACTAGAATGAATTAGAATAAGAGAATTATTTGTACATTATACTATAATTTAGGTTAGTTAACTGAATTTCTGAAGGAAGCTTTAATTTATATATAATATACGAATTAGGGTTAATTAACCGACTTTCCAAAAGACTTTAACAAAAGTTAGAACATTTACCACCAATTATTATGTTCCTATTAAAAGAAAAAACAACCCAGGAGTTGTTTACTGTATATTTTGTTACGGTCTTGTGATCAGATTTCCTAACATGACTGAAAGAAAATAAAGAAACAGAGGAAATCTTAAGTTTATCTGAAAGCTTGTAAAAAGGGCCACATTTATAATTACATAATGGAATAGAGAACTCAAATGATCCCTTTTGTATTTTGTATCTTAGACATAAGCTCAGCTTTTCATTGACTGGCCTGTGCTAATGTATACTGTATAGGATGGGGTATTTAGAGTGAGCAACTTTAGCCAGACAACAGTAGACCTCTAGATAGAGTATTTGACATAGTTAGATTTAAAGCAATTAAAAAAAATACACAGACCAATACATTCTTCTGAATTTAAAAATGTCTTTCCATTCACTTTGTGTTGGTGGCTCAAAGATGATGGTCTCTCGAGTCAGGTGCAGCATTGCTGGACTCCACCTGTAGGGAGAAGAACTAGTAAACCAAGGGATGCCCACCGGTACTGGGAATGCAGTGCTGCTGGGTCCGTTGCTGTTTCAGGGGACACAGGAGGTTAAAGATCATGTCGCTCACTGTCTGACGTCTGTCCCCATCTGGAGTTTTGTTCCTTTCATGGGAGTGACCCAAATTGATTCAAGCTTTAATTCACATATTTATTTTTAATATTTAGTCTCACCTTTACACTGCCAAATTAGGTGGAAAGGTTTCTTGATAAGAGAAACAACAAATCAGCCCCAGGAACCTAATGAAAATGAAACGTAGGAGTCTATGATAAAAGTACCCTGAAAATTTGGCTGAATATTCTGAAAGCTTGTTAGAAAAATGTAACATTAACCTACCTCAAGAGACTGTGGAAGGCTAGAATCTTTTCTAACTTTTCTTTTGTGTCTGGAGCCTGGTGCACGAATTTTGTACCTTTGTAAATTTATATAAAAATCAACCTCTGCCCCTCTGACCCTGTGTGTGTGTGTGTGTGTGTGTGTGTGTGTGTTTGTCTGTCTCTTTCTCTCCATCCCTGCCTCCCTCAGTCTCTGACCTCAATGTTTATTCTGCCTATTGTCTGCTCTCATAGCTTAGAGTTCTTTCACTCCGGTCAGAAGCTGGTGAATGTGTAGAGTGTGGTGTGTTCTAAGTTACATCTTGTAACGATCGCTCACTATTGGGCGGTGCGTTTCGTGGAGGGAGTGGGTCAGTCGATCCTGGTGGGAGTAGGCAGTGGCTAGGATAAGGGGTAAAGTAGAGTTTGTGCAACGTGATTACAATCAGGTCAGACGTTGATGGTAGAGCCGCACACAGCATGTGACACAGAGGACAGGAAACAAGATTGCTGCTTATTGAGAGGGGCAGGGCGTGGCGCAACCAAAGACTTCAGTCCGTTGGGGAAGAGGTATACCTAAGTTCAGCAGACTCAAGAGGAAGTGCTTGGTGACTCTGGTCAGAAAATGTACAGAGCTGGAGGCACGGTGTGTATGAAGGCAGTCAAGCCCTCCGGCTAGGCAGGACCTGGGCCCCTGTGTGGATGGAGAGCCTCTCTAACAGTCAGTGGCCATGCAGAAGAGGAAGAGCTGCAGTGGAAGATGGGAAGAAAGGTCCAGAGGACATCTGGAAGCCTAGCCATTTGAAAAGTAGAGAGAGGGAGAGGTTGGGTCACAGGAAGAAGGATGACTAGGACTGAGCAGTCCTGGACATGGATGAGGTCACTGGCAAAATCTGATTGGACGGACTCAAGAGGAAGTTACAGGTGAACGGGAGGCCAAACACCATTTGAGGTGAACACAGCAGCATGCTTGGCAAAGACAGTTGCTTCTCTCTTCAAAGGTGAGAACAGGCAACACTAGGTAACGTGATTAGGAAATACTTGTGTCTTCTGTGTCTCAAACCTCACCACTGGCAGATTTTATTTTCTTTTTATTTCCTTTTGTGAAAGCTTTGTTTTGGAGTTTTGGAAGCTCCGTTGACCCAGGCTTTTCTTGATCTCCCTCCCAGCAGTCCTTTTGGCTCTGCCTTTCAAGGCTTTGTATTATAATCAGGTACCACCACTTGCCTCCTCATTGGCGTTCACAGCGATGACTTCTGCAAACCACAAACCTTTAAGATAATTGGGTGTGTCAATGGGCGGTTAGTGTCATGATTTCACATTAGTGCAGTCTTCTCTGGCCGTTTTCATGGCTCATGTTTTCTAGCTAGAAACTGGGATATCTTTGCAGAAACCTTCCTTTATGGAATAGCCCGTTTGAAACTCTAACTTTAAAAGTAAGGCTGGAACCTAAGTGATAGACCATATTGTGATGTGCATGAGACGCCAAGTCCAAATCTCATGATCCCCTTGAACAAAGCAAAGCAGAAAGTAATTGAACCCAACGCTGTCTAGAACATGCACCCAGACTGTTTTCCACTAGAGGGCGCAGTAGCAACACAATTGGAGTTCTGTCTTCACAGGCCTGCATTTATGCTCCACAGATCCAGCCCTCTCTGGTGCTGTTTCAGTCTCTCGTTAGTTCCCAGAGGCAAATCTCCAAGGGGAAAAGACATAATGGCAAAGGAGAGTTTTGTTTTTATAGTCTCTCCCAAAAGGCAGTCAATTTTTTTTTTAAGTCAATGGCATTGTGTTACATCCACTAATGACTAGAGATGTGCAATTCGTTAAAACCAGCGTTTATAGTAGCACAGAAATCAGGAATTTCTTATGAGTAAATGCAGAAATCAGACAGATTTTATGTGAAGAAAATCTATCAAAGGAGGTAAGTGGAGATGTTAATGGAAGGAGGCTTGCATCGTGTGCACAGTAGGTAGACATGCCAGTTCTTTTTAAGCTAATTTACTTGTGACCATTGAGTCTCTCAGCACTAATTATAGGTCACAGTTAAAGAGGAACAATAGGTAAGCCATTTTGCGTAACTTACACGTTATAATGGGAGGGGGGTGGTTAGAAGGAAAGAGGGACTATTCCATTGTCTCAAAGGTAACCAAGGCACACAGTCAGATGGATATTAACACAATTTACCACTTAGACTTGTGGAGCTTTTAGTTGCTCAGTAGCCGACTTGCACTTATTGTAGGGCCTGTGTTCATGTTCCCTGCCTGAAGCGTCCCTGGACTATTTTGAGAAAGCCTTATGGTACGGAAGAAGTCTCTTGAGATTCCTCTCCCTGAGAAAGCCTCTGTCGCTAGGCTTCTGTGTGGTGTGTGCCTCTCCTGAGCACCGTCATCTGCGTCCTGCGCAAACACCTGACAGCCTTTGTCTCCTGCAGGTGAGGGAGTTTAACGGTCAGCACTTCATTTTGGAGGAAGCCATCACGGGAGATTTTGCTTTGGTGAAAGCTTGGAAAGCAGACCGGGCAGGAAATGTGATTTTCAGGTACTGTAAAAGTTAAACAACACAACAAAGCACACCACTGTAGGCCTTCCACCCTGTGCCCCCAGCCTCACCTCCTACCTTGGGTAACGTCAGGGGCTGGAATTCAGATGGAGTGCTTGCTTCGGGCCCTGTGTTCTATCCTTGGCACTTTAGAGAAAGAAGAAATTAAACAAAATCAATGTAATGTATGGCAAAGACTTCGTTTTCTAAATTAGGACAGCAGAGATGTTTATCACAGTGAGATGCTGTCCGGCTGTTTTAACATGACTTACAGTCATACACATGTGTCTGTGAGTGTGTCCAGAAGAACATCTAGTGCCTGATGATGGCCCTGCTGATATGCTAAACTTATTGGCTTGCTAAATAATTGGATCCAGGGCTGGGAGGTAGCTGATAGCTGAGTTGCCTAGTACGCCCCAGGCCTCGGGTATGTTTCCCACATTCGCATGGTATTGCTTTCCCAGCACTTGGGGGTGGTGGTGGAGGTGGGCCAATCAGAAGTTCAAAGTCATCTCCACTGTACAATGGGTTGGAGGCTAGCCTGGAATACATGAATCTCCACTGTACAATGGGTTGGAGGCTAGCCTGGAATACATGAATCTCCACTGTACAATGGGTTGGAGGCTGGCCTGGAATACATGAATCTCCACTGTACAATGGGTTGGAGGCTAGCCTGGAATACATGAATCTCCACTGTACAATGGGTTGGAGGCTAGCCTGGAATACATGAATCTCCACTGTACAATGGGTTGGAGGCTAGCCTGGAATACATGAATCTCCACTGTACAATGGGTTGGAGGCTGGCCTGGAATACATGAATCTCCACTGTACAATGGGTTGGAGGCTAGCCTGGAATACATGAATCTCCACTGTACAATGGGTTGGAGGCTGGCCTGGAATACACAAGACCATGTTTAAAACAAAATGGATTGATACACAGCTGCATACAACTATTTTTTTTCCCATCTGTAGTTTAGTTGCCAAGAGTATTTTCTTAGCAAGCATGACAGCAGCCAGCACTTATCTTTTATTTTAATATTGTTATTTTTAAACAGTGTCTTAAAATGTCAGAATTGCTCTGAGGTTTTGGGGCAAATTGCTAATAATAATTTAGATGATTTTTTTTTTCTTTGTGCACTTGATGTCTCCTAGGAAAGCCCTCGAAAGGTTCTGTCTGAAAAGCCAATTGTCTTTACAGATGCTCAATTTCCTTCTCTGGATAGCCACGGGCCTAGATGATTTTTCTGTGGTTTGATTAACCTCTGCATACTGAACTCTAAGTAATTACAAATATCTAATGTCTTAGACTTGTAGATTAGACAGTTGTGTTTTGAAAGTTGGACAATTTTGACTCTGTATGTAAGAGGTGGGCTACATGGTCTTCCTTAATTTTTTATTTGGTACTTTAACTGAAGGTTTTTATTTTTACTTTTATTTTTTAAAAACAGATGTAGTTTAGCATCAAGCACAGTCAAAATTTCAGGGGCTCTTTCTTCCTTCCTTCCTTCCTTCCTTCCTTCCTTCCTTCCTTTCTTCCTTTCTTCCTTTCTTCCTTTCTTCCTTTTGTCCTTCCTCTCCCTTCCTTCCTTCCTTCCTTCCTTCCTTCCTTCCTTCCTTCCTTTCTTCCTTTTGTCCTTCCTCTCCCTTCCTTCCTCCCTCCCTTCCTTTCTTTCTTTTTCTTTCTTTCTTTCTTTCTTTCTTTCTTTCCTTCCTTCCCTTCTATTCCTTTCCCTTTGTTTGTTTGTTTCTTTCTTCCCTTCTATTCCTTTCCCTTTCTTTCTTTCTTTCTTTCTTTCTTTCTTTCTTTCTTTCTTTCTTTCTTTCTTTTTCTTTTTTATTTGAGGGACTCAATAGGATAGTGATGCCCAGATTCTTTAAATTCTAGACTTTTGACATACAACCACTTTTGGAAATTCTAGGCAAACATCTGACATGTTGCTTTCTTTCTTTGACCTTTTGTGGAGTTCTGGTGCTTTATAAAAAAGATGAATGACGTTATACAGCAGATGACAGTTAGTTACTTAAGATATTTGTAGAATTTCACCTTGTGTTCTGATGCCTGGCTGTGGCTTCTGAAGGCTTAAATTGGGCCACTGTAAGCTGCCCATATATAGGTGCTGATGGTCACTGAGCTTTGGTAAAACCCCTCAGCACAGTGCACAAGTGCTCTAGGTCCTTAGGATGCAAATCTCATTCTCAGTCACTGTGACAGCTGGTCCTGACACCAAGAAAATGGTTCTCCTGAGGACTCCCTAGAAGGGATCACTCAGCCCCAATGAGTGGCTCTTATGCTGTCAGCTGGCAGAGGCTCCTCTTTTGGAGGAAAGACCAGATCTTCTGTGAAGCACTTGGCACTTTGTCCCTTTCTTTTTCTCTTTCTGGTGCTGGGAGTTAGAGCCCAGGGCCTGGTGCACACCAGGTACGTGCTCTGTCACCAAGCTACATCCCCGTAGTGGACATTCCTAACTATTTCAACTTTTAAAAGTGAACTATTTAACTGTGGGAGCAAAGTCTAACCTTGGTTAAAAGATTAGAGGACTTTCATTGCAGATACGTATGAATACCCACCTTATTTTTCTGGGTAAAAGCTATTGACTATGCATGAAAAAAATAGTCTTTCCTTCTGCCTCCTACAAAAATCATATAGACTGAAATGGCCATGCAAACTTTTAAGTTTAAAGGTAGGTGTAAGCCATGTACTTGTGGATTCTTAGATTCCCAGAAAGCTAAAAGTCTTTGTTTTCAAGTCGAAGGAGATACATCTTGTCTTTGATCTTTCTCCCTCTCCTGCCCTCCTTCTCTGAAACAGGAAAAGTGCAAGAAACTTCAATTTGCCAATGTGCAAAGCTGCAGGAACCACAGTGGTGGAGGTAAGAAAAGAGGCTTCACAATGAATGGGGCCGATTCTTTTGCATTAGTTTTCAGAAGTACTAATGCAGATAAGTTTCTGCCTTGTTTTACATATGGAGATATTCTCTTTAGTATGTAATTTAGATCAATAATAGTTGGCAGCTTTCTGGTCAACTGTGTGCTCACCAGAATGCTGTGCTGTCTTAGGATATCTGTTTGATGCATGAAAGTAATATGGTTTTTGATTAAAATAAGATGAAATTCCTAAGATGAGTTCGTAGGCAGTCATGTACCACTGAATGGCCAGAAATCATCTGAGACTACATTGAGAAATAATTTTACCGTTGTATATTATAGACTATGGCAACTAAGGTAGGTACATATCACTTAGTTGTATGATCCCATGGGGCCACTGTACTTTCATAGCTGGTCATGTGTACAGTCATAGCTACATGACTGTATAGTATATGGTATTCTGGTAAAGTAGGAAATGACAGAACTTGAAATTGATGAGCTTCCTGAGGTAGATGCTATGAACTCCTTAGAAGGGATGATTGTACAAATAACCACTGTGACGTGTTTACTCAGAGTGGTTGGATCTGACAACTTTGGGCATCCTAGCGTTTGTGTGACATCTTCTGTATGGCTTGGGTTTGCCTACAGTTGGCTAAGATGTCATGAAGACACTTCAGGAACACTTTCTCATAGAAAGTGAAGCATAGCGCACCCTCAGAGATGGGGGATGTGCATAGCGCACCCTCAGAGATGGAGGATGTGCATAGCGCACCCTCAGAGATGGAGGATGTGCATAGCGCACCCTCAGAGATGGGGGATGTGCATAGCGCACCCTCAGAGATGGGGTATGTGAACTTTCCCATCCAGTCTTAGTTTGCAGTGGTTCTGTACTTTGTGCATTCAAAAAAATAGATCACGTGACTTACCTGCCTGTGTATCTTATTTATTGGATAATCTTAATGACAATATGGTGGCACACTTCTGTAGCATCGCTGGAGAAAGACTTTCTTTTTTTTTTTTTCCTTAAATTAGGCAAATAATTTAATTGATCACCATGAATAAATACTATTCTTATGTCATTGAGTATCTCTTCTGAACCAATTACCAATACCACTCAGAGGAACATTAATATATCCAGTCACAAAAAAGAAGATACCGCAAATTAAAATATTTTCAATATTCTAGATGATTAAAAATGTCCATTTTGAGTGAATGCTATATTTAATGACCTATCATAGCAAAAAAAAAAAAAAAAAACAGTTCAGTTCACTGAAAAGAAATTTATGAAATTCTTAGTATACTTTATGAAAGTTTGAAATTATAAATAGAAAAGAAACATTTAAGATTAAAAAAAAACTAACAACGTGTTTTCTTAACAACATGCTAGTTACAATTCATTGTGTGTTATACAAGCACCAATTCCCATGATACATCTTAAAACTGGAGAAAGACTTTCTTAGTTAGGGTTTCTGGTGCTCTGATAAAACACCACGACCAAAAGCAACTTGGGGAGGAAGGGTGTCTATTTTATCTTATATTTTGTAATCCATCATCTAGGGAAATCAGGACAGGAGCTCAAGACAGGAACCCAGAGGCAGGAACTGAAGTGGAGGGCATGGAGGAATAATCTTTTCTGGCTTGCTCAGCTTGCTTTATTATACAACTCAGGACCATGTGTCCAGGATAGGCCCTCCATCATCATTAATGAAGCTAATGCTTTCCCCCGCCCCCAGATTTGCCTAAGATTCCCTCTTCAGGTGCTGGAGTTAAGGGCACTGGCTGTTCTTTAAGAGGACCAGAGTTTGATTCTCAGGATCCACTTGATGACGCACAATGGCCTGTAACACCTGTTTCCCAATACCATCTTCTAGCCTGCAGACACTGTGCTAATGTATGGTGTACAATGTACATATTGCCATAACCACCCATATGCTTAAAATGATGATGATGATGATGATGATGATGATGATGATATGCTTTTCCCAGTTAAGTCTAAGTTTGTGTCAAGTTGACAAAACCCAGCCAGCACAAAGGCCTACCACATAGCTTAACAAGTAGCCTAACACTGAGTTTCTTTCACATGCTCCTACAAATTGGCCAGAAGCTGGCATTATCGTGGGTGGAGTAATTCTATTCCTTCCAGCAACTCTCTTCTTGCAAGAGTGAAAACAGACTTTTTGCTGTGCATGAGAGGGTCTTTGGTTGTAAGGAGAGAAAGTTATTGAACTGAGTCTGAAGAGAGGTTGTCCCTCCCTGTTCTACAACAGAAACATCCCCTCTGTCACAGGGTCTATCCTGGCTGACCTAGAACCATGTGATTCCGTGGTGCTGATGCTCTGGGGCAGCACTTTTAAACTCATGGCCCTGCATGGTAGGCTGGCGATGGGCCCTATGTGGCTTTTGTATTTGCGTTCACTAAAACTAAAGGCAGTAGAGCTTCAGATTTTAGCTTATGCTGGTCACCATTCAGAAGCTCACTAGCTTCTTGTGGTTGGAAACTCCTGTGTTTACCTACATCATGCTCATCACGAGAAGGTTTCTTTTTTCAATTTTATTTATTTAATTAATTTTTTTACCTTTTAAAAAAATTGGATATATTTTATTTACATTTCAAATGTTATCCCCTTTCCCGGTTTCACCTCCATATGTCCCCTATCCCATCTCCGCTTTCCCTGCTTCTATGAGGTTGCCCCCTACCCACCCTTACCCTCCCGACTCCCTGCCCTGACATTCTCCGGGGCATCCAGCCTTGGCAGGACCAAGGGCTTCTCTTCATTGGAAGGTTTCTTAAACCAAGCTGTATTAAAAGCTGAATTAAGATGAGGTGCTGAAGAGATGGCTCAGTGGCTAAGAGCACTAGCTACTCATCCAGAGGTCCTAAGTTCGATTCCCATCTTGGGAGCTCACATCTGTCTATAACTGAAGTCTGTCACTGTAGTACTGAGGAGTCTGATGCTCTCTTCTGGTGTGCATTTATACAGACCCATGTATACATGTTTACCCATGCAAACAAACACATAGACACAAATAATTATCTTTCAAGATAAGGACTGAAGATTCAATTCGCATACCATCTGTCTGAGGAACGTAAGCAGAACAACCTGAGGCAATAGGAGTATTTCAGCCTGCTTCCTCTGCGTGCCCTCCATAAAGGGTCCACAGCCTTAGATTAACTTATAACAGTGTTCTCAAAAGTAGAAAATAATTTTTTTTTTTTTAAGTTTGACATCTTTACACTTCAGATGACAAATTTTATTGTAACTTTCTGATGTTTGTATTTCTCTCGGTAGAGTGAGAACCCCACAGCTGTGCTTTCTTGTTCTCTTCTGTGTTCTGTTAAGCCCACTGTCATTCTTACCCTTCAGATTGCTAGGATCTCTCCCTTCCCTCCCACGTGACTGTGTTTTGTGGTTGTCTGAATAGAAAGGAGGCTTGTGAATCCATCAAAGGTGTGGCGTTTACAAATGAAACCGGGAAAGCCATTATCATCCTGGATGTTAAATGCTGGCCGTGGTGTGGCCAGGCATGGCACACTCTTTTGGTGCATTGCTATTTTTAATTACATCACAACATGGAGGACATGGAGCTGCAAATGGAATGACATTTGCTCTTTTTTATTATGCTATGTAAATACCTCAAGTCACCATACATGGGTAAAGTTTCAAGCTCTTGCATGATATTGAACCAGAACCAGGCAGGTACGCAGGGTCGGGTTGTTGGTGCTCAGTCTGTTGGAAGCTTCCTTTGCTGCCTGTGCCATCTACCTTGAAGGTAATTTTGAGTCAGCAGTGGCCCTCTGAATTTACTCTTTTATTTTCTCTTGGATTCTCCTTATTCTACTGAGTGTTATTCCCCACGGTTTCTCCCATCTCTGGTTGTTGGAGGTCACTCTAGTACTGTGAATAATATCTTACACGGCGGGAAGTATCGTTATGGTAGACCCTGTATGTTGGATAGCAGAGACAAAGATAATTGCCTTAACTATATTACAGCCCAAGCCACATTTGGACACTGACCTTCCTGTCTTCATCTACAAACTATGAGTTCTGTAAATTATGCACCAGCATGTGTTACTCAGTTATATCACACTTCATTTATGATAAATGTTTTCTTTTAACCAAGAAATAAACCAGCATGTTTATGAAAAGGAGAAAAATCAAATCACCTTTGATCTTATTATTTTTACCTTGTATAGATAACAGTCTTGCCTTCAGAGATATGTTTTCTCTTTCCGATGCATTCTGTACAGCCTTAACACACATAAGGACAAAGAAGTGAACGCCGATGTGTGACTTCCATGGCACACTGTCTTTCTGAAAAGCAGCAACCATTTGGCTGCTTCCCCACGAAGCTGCAGCCAGCTCAGTTCTGGTTGTGTCTGTCTGCCCCTGTGGAGGAACTGGTGATTATTTAAAGAGATAGTAGAAGTGGGTACCCCTGTTGGCACACAAGCCAGAAAGATGTTTCTCTTTTTAGCCCCAGACTGTTATTTCTGGACCTCCCTCTCCCTGAGTGGGTGAAATTGTCCCTGATGAACTTCACAAGCTGATGAGGAAAACCAGTCCAGAGTGCACGTGACTGAGGAGCAGCAAGGGCTGTCTAGTCTCCCGGGCTGGCTTATTGGGGTCTGTTTGGGTCTCAGGAAGTCTCTTGTCAACCTCCCAGCTTCCCGTGACACCCTGTCCCAGGTGTCTGTGTGCACAGCACGCTCAACCCTGTCCTTTTCTCTGTTTATTTTTTCTTCTTTTTCTTTTTTCATGCTTAATATAGAAAACCTAGAGGAGAGTGGAGACTGCTTCACTTAGGAGACTGCAGATAACACAGCCTGGAGTGGACCTGCAGATACTGTCAGAAAAGGTTGTCTGACTCAGCCACCGAAGGCTGCCAGTGCGGCATGGGACTGAAATAACCTGTTTTGCTATTTTTGTAAAGGGTGTGTATGTGTGTCTGTGTGTGCTATCAGCCTGTGTTTAAGTTGGTGTTATAAAACAAAGATCTGCACAACGCCCTATAAACTATCTTAGTTAACTTTCACTTCTAGTTACAATAAACGTTCGTTTTCACAAGCTAAACTCATTTCTATTTCATACCCTTTATATTTACATATATTGATATAATTGCCTATCAAAAGAATTGTTTGCATCCCAATATAATAGCAACATACAAATGTGTACACTCCACCTGCCTGGCTTACAAAGATTGAAGACCTATGAATTGTCTATTTGATGATAAGAGCCTGACTTCTTCCCAGAGGCAACCACCATGAGGATAATTATATGTTTTCAGTCTCCCTCTTTTAAAAATGATGTGTCATAAGGAGGTATAAAATTGTGTTTTCTAAAGTGACATCCCAAGGTTTCTTTTTGTTATATCTGTAAGTGCAAAGCCTTGAAAACTGTGACTTCATGTTCTGGACCACTGACAGGCAAACCCCTTCTCTTCAGGAGGGTGACTCAAGAAAAAGATTAGGGGACATCTGCCATCCTCTAAACTGACACATGTTGTGTCTGGGAAAGGCAGAGACTGAGATGCAATGATATTGGAAAATTATGCTTAGGATGTATGTTTTCAAGAAGGGCTGTGAAGGCGCGTAAGTAAGCGGAGGCCACAGTGAGCCCTCCTCAGCCAAACTCTCGCTGCAGCTGAGTGTCCATCATCCACATCCACATCTCTGTCTCTCCCTCACTTGTCTTGTCTTGAGACAAGTGCCAGAGAATATGTCTCAGTGATGTTTAAGACAAATTCACCGATGCTCTAAGATTCTAGCATGGTTGGCACTTCTCTGGGTATTGCAGTTCATCCACGAACACAAAGGAGAAAGCTCTCTACCCTCAGGGAACTTTTATTCCGATTGTCCGCACAGGCCATGCAGAATAAATAAAGTAAGTAATGCTGTTAAACATCCATGAGAAAAGGACTAGGAAATGCCAAGGAAAGGAGCAATCCACAAACAAGGTGTTTGGCGAAAAGCCACATTGTGATGACTTTCTGTTTTTGTTTTATTTTGTTTTGTTGTTTTGTTTTTTCAGACGGGGTTTCTCTTTGTAACAGATCATGGCTGTCCTGGAACTCGCTTTGTTGACCAGGCTGGCTTCAAACTCTTAGATATCCACTTTTCTTTTCTCCCAAGTTCGGGGATTAAAGGCGTGTTTCACCGTGCCTGGCCAGGATTTTCAGGTTTTTTAGCCTTTATTTTTATATTATGTGTATGGCCGTTTTACCTTCATGTATCACGTGCATCCCGTGCCTCCAAAAACCGGATGAGCATACTGGATCCCTAGGAACTGGAGTTAGAGAAGTCTGTGAGCCACCATGTGGGTGTTGGGGAACTGAACCCAGGTCCCGTAGGAAAAGAGCGTTCTTAACTGCTAAGGCACCTCTCTAAGCCATTTATAGGGTTTTGGAAACTAACTTTTATTGAGAATTTAATAAATGCATATTATGTGGTCTGATTAAAAGTAATGCTTCAGTCGTCTTCTGGCAGGGTGGTAGGTCTCACATGAGCCCCTGAGAGGGTAGTGGTGACATCTTCTTCGGAGCTAGGTGACATTTAATTTTATTTTTAGGACATTTTTTAAGAGTTTCCATGAAATGTTAAGGCTTTTTTTAAGGGTTTGGATGTGATTTGACCCACCTAGGCTCATGTTCTGAAAACTGGTCCTCACTAGAGGAAGCTAAGGGCGATTAAGATTTGGGGATTGGTGGGAGGCAATTCGATTGGGTAATGAGAATAGTTCCCTTAAGGGGAATTAAGACGCGAGTCTTCTGGAATGAGTTAGTCTAGGGTGTGGCTTGCTCTAGGCCACCATCTTGCTTTCTCTCTGTGTTGTATTGTAGTCAAGGGAACCCTCACCAGAGGCTGCACTGACAGCTACCTGATCTTGGCTTCTAGTCTCTAAACCTATACACCAAACACCCTGCTTTTGTCTGTCATGTACATGGTCCCAGTTATTTTGTGTTTTTAATTGATTATTTTATTTATTTACATTTCAAATGTCCCCCCTTCCTATTTCCCCTCTGCAAACCCCCTATCCCATCTCCCCTCCCACCTGCTCCTATTAGAGAGCTCCTCAACCCACCATCTCCCTATGCTGGGGCTTCAAGCCTCCACAGGACCAAGGGCCTTTCCTCCTATTGATGGCAGACAAGGCTATTCTCTGCTACATGTGCATCTGGAGCCATGGATCCCTCCATGTGTACTCTTTCGTAGGTGGTTTAGTCCCTGGGAGCTCTGCAGAGTCAGATTGGTTGATATTGTTCTTCCTATGGGGTTGAAAAACCTTTCAGCTCCTTCAGTCTTTCCCTTAACTCTTCCATTGGTGTCCCTCTGCTCAGTATGGTGGTTGGCTGTGAGCATCTGCCTCTGTATTTGTCAGGCTCTGGCAGAGCCTCTCAGGAGACCGGGTTCCTGTCAGCAAGCATGCCTTGGCATCAGCAACAGTGACTGGGTTTGGTGGCTGCATATGGGATGGATCCCCAGCTGGGGCAGTCTCTGGATGGCCTTTCCTCCAGTCTCTGCTCTTCTCTGTCCCTGCATTTCCTTAGGTTACTTTGTTATAGTAACAGGCAGCAGAAAATTTCCCAAGTCTCACAGTGAGACACAGATGAGGAGAGAATGAGAATTTGAGACTGGAACGTTTCAGGTTTTGCGACTCTTTGTTCTGTTTCGAGACCTTTGTGTTCATAAAGCCTCATGAGTTATCCAAGCAGAAGTGACCAGACTTGGTTATTCTCTCTCTCTCTCTCTCTCTCTCTCTCTCTCTGATAGAATCTGGGAACACGGTGGCTTTTAGCCGGGTGGCTTAGTTACTTCAGTGGATCCTGTGGGTTTGTAACCGTCACGAAGCAGACCGATCAGTGTATCGACATTAGGGACTGACCACGCTCCTGCTGCTTTAGAAGACATGAAAGTGCCTTGGGGGATCCTCCCCTCTTCAATCGCTTTTTGTTTGTTTAATTATTGTGTTTTATTTAGTGCATTCGGGTGTTTGCCTTTACATATCTAGCCCTGTGCATCATTTATGCGCTCGGCACCGGCACCCTCAGAGGCCAAAGAGGGCCTCTGAGCCCCTGGAACTGGAGTTACATATCAGCTACCCTGTGGGTGCTGGGCTCAGAACCCGTGTCCTCTGGCAGAGCTGCCTGTGTACCTGACTGCTGAGCCATCTCTCCATCCAAATGTCTTTTATTTTAAATCTGGAGTTTAATAAGGACTTGACATGTAGGTGCAGTGGCAGTGGGAATTCAGGCTGTATTAAATGGACCATAAAGGACAATCATGGTGTAAACAGGCTGACAGCAAGAATTAACGCTTCTGTCCCCGTGGGACAGATACTTTTAGCCACGTTGAGGAATTATTCTAGAAAGATTCAGTTTCACATATTCATACTACCTACAGGCAGTGGTTGCTTACACTTGTGCAGAAGTCATTTGCACAAATATCCCTGAGATAGGCCTAACTCGGTCGAAATGTCAAACTTGACACTCAGTGTGTGAATGCCCCTCTGTGCACTTTAGTATTAACCCAATAGAGCTCTCTGTTGCCGTCAGCCCTCCAGAAGAACTAGATCATGAAAGAAAGTTTACATTGCCGGACATGGTGGCACAGACCTATGATCCCAGAACTCAGGAGGTGGTGGCGGTGCTGGGGAATTGCAGATTTGAGGCTAGCCTGGACTAGACCCTGTTTTCAAAAACCAGAGTGGAAAAAAATAAAGAAGAAATGAAATAGTATAATCTGATCCTCTTGAATCCCTCCCACCCATAACTCCCCCACTACCCCATTTTTTGGCTAGTTGTGTGGAACACAAAGAAGAAAGTACAAAGAGAGCTGCTTGCTCTGACAAGAAAGGAAAGAATCCTTTTCTGCCGCTAAGCCATCCTGTGTGCCTGGAGCCTCTCCTCCCTAAAGACGGAATGACAGCCTTGGGGAAGGATGGGGTCATGTGTGTATGGGTTGTTTTGCTATTAGACCCATTAACCGTATATCAACGGGCACTAATTTTCTTCATCGCTCTTCAGTTATGCCTTGACTTCATTTCCATTTGTTAAACCTCCCTAAAAGAAGTGTCTAGAATTTCCGTGCTTCAAATTTGGCCAGGTGTAGAATGTTTTGACAGAAAGCCTGCTAATCTCCTAACAGAGATACACTGAATGAGCCGTTTGTTTTAGGGTATTGAAGTATTTAAAGATGCCTCATTTCCTTGAATTTTCATGGCTGGTTAGCTTGGTTTAAAAACAATTTGGATTCTAATGGGGATGTATTTAATGAAGACATATTGTGTTTACTTGGTGAAATAACCTCAATAATAAAAAATTACTATATCATTAATAAATGTAAAATATAGATTTGCTGAATGCCTGCTATCTGTTCCCCCGCCCCCATGGTTAGAGACATTGTAGATTGCTAAATATAAATCTTAGCCTGATGACCATTTGCATAGAGAATGGCAGAATAGAAGCAAGGTTCATTGATTATAAAGATATATAAAACAAAGTACTAATCTTGACACTTTTTTTTCTTGTTGCCTGGCAACAATGTAGCGACTTTTGTGAGAGAGTTCCATTATCTTGGGCACAATGGACTCAGTTGCATTGTGAGGTGGAAACATCCATTACAGCAAGTGATTTGTGTGCCATTGTCCTCACAGAAGTTTGCCTCAGTTTCTTATTGTTAGCTCAAAGATCCTGAAAGACAAAGTCATCTTAATAATGTATCATTTTTTGATGGATTGGTGAATTTATTCTAGCTATTTTCAGCTTTTCACTTTGTAGCTATTTATATAATTTTGTAGGCTTTACAAATTTCTCTTTTAGCAACTAGAACATATAAACCTAGGTATTTAAATGGTATTAGTATAAAGATGATGCTTCATTGGTTCTCTACGAGCCTCTTTCCTCTTTCACCATGTGTAGGATTCTTTATTCTTTATCTTATGAACAATGGCCCTTACCTTTGTTTGGTATGTAGTGTTCCTATTTTAGTAACCACTTTGGTTGATCAGAAGAACAAAGCTTGTCGAGCCGTGATTCGTTTTAAAGGAACGACTGAATCATATTGTATATAGCTATTTTTTTCTCTGCACTATTTTCTATATGGTGTAATTATTATGATTTAAAACAAAACTTACATAATTGGTGGCTAATTTTTGTACTACCTAAGAGCTAAAAATGCTTCTTCAGTTTTAGAGGGTTATTTGGGAAAGAGAAAGAAAACTACATGGTCACAGCAGTGTCTGGCTCACAGGGGATTATAAATAACTGTTGGCATAAAATGGTTGAAGACTCTTCATGACAACTTAATTTTCATTTTTAATCTGAACATATTAAACACCGGTCAGTGTTAGACCTTTCAAAACCAATGACCTTGTGTAGAATAGAGACAAAATAATGGCCGCTTAAGAGACAGTATGAGCTTCTGTAGCCATGGTGATTGGCTGCAGGATTTGTAGGCTCATTTGGTGATTGGCTGCAGGATTTGTAGGCTCATTTGGTGATTGGCTTCAGGATTTGTAGGTTCATTTGGTGATTGGCTGCAGGATTTGTAGGCTCATTTTGGAGTACTCAGGATACTTATACCTGCTTATCCTTGCTTATCCAGCTGTGGTTGTCACAACCTCTTTATATTCTTGATATCTGTGTCAATAAATCCGACTTAACTGAGCTATAATTAGATGCGGATAGACCCACTTTTCTACTAGGGTCTATCATTTTTACCTGGCTAACCTCATATTCGTACGCACACAGATGGACCCCATGAGTGCCTCTGGCATTCGGGCTGATGATGTTTCCACCATGATGGGCTTCCACGTGAGGCTGCATGGCAACCATTCAGGATTGGGGGTCTTCCTGTGTGTGTGTAGTTTTCAAAGGCCATCATGTACATTTGTTTTTTTACCTGACATCTTAGAGGGAGGAGAGATGGATGGCGCTGTGAGACCTTGGACTGTGGCTTTCAAACTGTGACATTTGGATGCCCGTTTTCCTTTCAGTTAGAAATATGTCTGTGAAATTTACTTGTGCATCCCCCATTCTTTGCTGGTGCAGTAAAGCCTCTAGTCAGGACGTTAGCCAGGATGCAGTAGCATTAAGAGATGATTTCCTCTTAAATAACAGAAAAGTTCTTAAATAACAACCAGTTCTGTTGACAAAACTCAGCTCATTTATCGCTGGAGTCACTTCATTCCTTCTTTCTGCCCATACGATGTATTCACATTTTTAATTTTTAATATTTTTGAGAATTTCATAAATGAGTAGAGTGTTTATATACTTTTCACCTCTTCTTTCTGCTCCAATTCCTCGTGTGTGTGTGTGTGTGTGTGTGTGAGTTGTATAGCTATGTTACACAGGATGATGGTCCTCCTTTCATAAGCCACAGACCAGGGCTGTCCAGAGACTCTCCAAACGATATAGCTCTTGCCATTATGTCTTGTTTCCTTTCAGAGCTTGAAGATAAGACCCTCTCCTCTACTGGCTGCTTTTACGTCAACTTAACACAAGCTAGAGTCGTAAGAGAGAAACGAATCCAGCTGTAAGGCATTTTTCTCAAGTTATCAATGGGGTAGGCCCAGCCTATTGTGGGTGATGCCATCCCTGGGCTGGTGGTCCTGCATTCAGTAAGATAGCAGGCTGAGCAAGTCAGGGGAAGAAAGCCAGTAAGCAGCACTCCTCCATGACCTTTGCACGAGCTCTTGCCTCCAGAATCCTGCCCAGTTTGGGTTCCTGTCCTGACTTCCTCTGATAATGAGCAGCAATATGGAAGTGTAAGCCAAATAAACCCTTTCCTCCCCAACTTGCTTTTTGGTTATGGTGTTTCATCATAACAATAAAAACTCTAAGACAGTCCCCAAACTGAAGACACCACATACTTCAGACACAGGACTTCAAGTAAGTTAGGTGGAGCTGACCTGGAAGCTTCTTCCTGAGGACTGGCTCTCATAGTATCTTGAGGTGCTATGTAAGCTGCCAAGGGAGGAAAACAATTACTAGTTCTACTCAGTGTTGAAACCTACAGACTCCCCAAAATGGTTGGCCTGGCAAGGGAATCCCAATGGGGAGCAATAGTGACACTTATTTTGGGGTAACCCACAGCATCTGTCTATCTAGACTTGGGTCCGACTCAATGGTTGGGAATTGATGTATTCACACTTAACCACCTAGATACTTCTTAGGATGGCTGTTCTTACTGACCTCGTGATGGTACCATGCTTGGCCAGGGCTTTTAGTTTTTTTTTAACCTTTGTTATTACTTTGTGTATGGGTGTTTGCCTTCATGTATGTTCCTGTATCACATGCATCATTGCCTACAGAGGCCAGAAGAGTACATTGGGTCCCCAGGACGTGGACTTAGAGGCATGTGTGGGTTGCCATGTAGATACGTGTGAATTTAACCTGGGTCCTCTAGAAGAACAATATTCTTAACAGCTAAGCCATCACTCTAACCCATGTATAGGGTTTTAAATAATAAGTCTTTGTTGCAAATTTTATACATGCCTATTATGTGCTGTGATCAAAAGCATCCTCCAGTTCCTTTACTTCAGTTACTTCCCTATCTGTTCCACTACTTTTTCTTCCCAACAAAAATTCTGTTATTAAATTCAGCAAATCCATGTAGCACTGTGTGTATGTGCATAGGTGTAGGGGTATGCTCTTGAGAATAAATGGTTTCTCAGGCCACATCATTGAAGAAAATGGACTCTCTGTTCTCTAGCATCTCTCTATTGCCAATGGACCCCAAGCTAGGAGTAGGACTTTTTGAGCCCTTCCCCATCCATCTTGGAGTTTGGGTTGGCTTGATCTTGTCCAGGTCTCACACATACAGTCACAGCCACTGTGAGTTCATGTCTGCAATAGTCCTTTCTTGTCTTACAAATATTCTTTTACTGTGGACATCCACTACTTCTTTCCTAAGGCCTTTCTGTACCTCTTCCTTAATGGTCCCCGAGCCTTGGGGAGAAACTGCATCACAGATGTCCCATTCAGTGTTGGTCACACTACAACTCCATACTCCCTCAAATCTGAGCAGTGGAAGGGTTGTGTATTGTTCACCATCCATTATAAAATGAAGCTTTTCTGATGAGGGTTGAAAGATGCACTCATGAGAATAAAAAGAACTCCGGGAATGGGTTGTTACTATGTTCATTTGACAGAATAATAGATTATGCTCTCTCCTAGGGCCTGTGACCTAGCTAGACAGCCACAGGTTTTTGGCCCAGTTAACTGGCCCAGGCATGAATTTCATCTTGTGGAACAGGCCTCAAATCAAATCAGAAAAGAAATGATTACTCCCATAAAATTTATCATTATACCGGTGGCTCATCTTCTCAGTCAGTGTTATTGTAGCTTGCAGGGTTCATAGCTGGCTAAGAGTATTGATTCCCTTTTTCCTAGTTGTGTGTGCATAGCACCATTAAACACTATGAATGCTAGCTAGTCGGAAAGAGGGATTTAGGTCAGTATCAGCTCGTTTCTCTGATGTCCTGTGACTCAAGTTTGTGGAAGCTCTTGAGAGTGACCCAAAGCAATGATAATAGCCTGTACAGTTTTGGGGTAGAGGGCCTATTAGACCCCATTGGCTAGATTTTTTTTTAATCACAGTGCTTTTGACACCTAAACGTTTGTATTTAAAAGTGTTTATTTTGTGTCTTTGTTGGTCCATATTTTTAATGTACAAGGTAATATTTTATGTATAACTTGACAGAGACTAGGTTTTTTAGGGGAGGTAAAATAATGAAATGGAATATTTTCATCATGGAAATTTTCTCAGCAGTGCAGTAAGGTCAGGAAAATGTATTCAGCTAACAGGTATCCTCTACGGCATAATGAGGTAGACACTGTGAGTGTGGTATTGTCAGCAATGACAATAGCAAGTTAAAGAGTGATAGCCCAATAGCAATGAAGGTAACAGCGGCAAGCACGGCATCAGCAAGGCTGTTTATTGTGTGCACGTTAAGGTAGGGTACTTGAACTCATTTCTCAAAAATTATTGTTATCAACCATTATTTTATAGAAGGGAGAAATGGAGATAAAGAAAGGCTTCCAATGAACAATATAAGTTGGTGAAGCAGTGTTCACACCTGCACATCCCTTCGTAGTTTTGTTTGCTTTCTTCCAGAGCTTCCATTCTTCAGCAAAAACAGGGGATTGTGGGTGTGTTTTCTTGTACCTCTTTACAGTTTACGCTTTTAACACTTTTATGTCTTTTTCTCCCCTTATCAGCAGAGCCGTAGAGCTTTACATAGCTGAATTTTTCAGTTAACTAGATTGAGCTCTAGGACCATGTTCATACTTTCATAAACACAAAATTAAAAGCCAGTCCAATAATTCTAACCTTTTACAACACCAAAACCAATATAACCAATCCTAAAAGCTGTGAGATGAAAACCCTCATATTTGGGAAGCTAGACTTTCCCCTCCCATAGACATTCCCCATTGTAACTAAAAGAATCAGTTGAAAAAAAGGACAATCAACGGTTCATCTTTAGTCCTTCAGAGAGCTGAATTCACAGGATAAACCACTGCCCTCAAATGAGGAGACAAACAACCCCAGAGTCCTGACCAGAAGCCTCCATGAAAACCACCCTTGGGACAGGAGAACTACAGTGAGTGGACTGTTGGAGGTTCGTGACAGCAAGTCAAGATCTACAGACATCAGGGTGGCCCATTCTTAGAAGAGCCATACACTTCAACAATTTCCTTGTGCTTTTGTGAAGAGAGGGAAACATAAGTGTTGTAGTATTATGTCCATTGTATTCTGCTAGGCCTGCCCTCATGGGACCTGTAAGGGGTGGGAAGAAGTGCACACATCCTGTTTTAAGGCATTTCTATCTCTAAAAGGGACATATTCACTGTCTTAGATCATAGACCATTGCAATCTGACCACAGGACTGACCTGAAAACTTGAAGTTAGTAATTGAATGGTATCATAGTTTGGATTTTATTGTTAAAAGACACCATGACCAAAGCAACTCAGATAAAGTCAAACAGTTGAGTGAAGCTGGCTTATAGGTTCAGAGGTTCAGTTCATTATCATCATGGTAGGAAGCATGGCATCATGCAGGCAGACCTGGTGCTGGAGGAACCAAGAGGTCTACTTTTTGATTTGAAGGCAGCCAGAAAGAGAGTCATCTGCAGGCAGCTAGGGGGAAGCTCTCTTCTACCCTGGGCAGAGCCTCAGCATAGGAGCCTGAAAGCCCACCTCTACAGTAACTCACTTTCTCCATCAAGGTCATAGCTACTCCAACAAGGCTACATCTCCTGATAGTGCCACTTCTTGTGGGCCAAGCGTATTGATACCACCACATAGGACGTGCCTGATATAGAGGGCTTGTAGTAGGGATTTTAAGTTTGGGACACTAAGTCATGGGAGCCCTCTTCCTCTTTTATTCTTACTGCTGTAGATGTTTGCATATGGTAGAAGTTAAGGTTGTTCATGATGTCAAAACTGGGTATTCTAAATCATGTCTCATGGCTCAAAGGTCCAAAGACCTTTGAAGATGCAAGAGAATCACTACCCAAAGCCAAGGGACCTCAGGGGAAAGTGAACTCAACAGCGTCTTGACTAAATTTTGCTAGTGCTCATTTGGAAACATTTTTATTATTTTTTTTTCATAAAATCAAGACTTTTCTCTATATTTTTCAGCATATAAAACATGAAATATTTTCAGTGTCTCCAGATATTTTCCCAAAGAAGGATGCATTGTTACAGTAAAGTTTGTATTAACAAATGCATTCTTTCATTTCATATTGTTTGCCATCTTCACTGTTTTTTCTGGTGATTTACTAGAAATCTTTCTTTGGTCACACCACCCCACCCCACCCCATCTCACCCCTGCTGCTATAGTGAGTGTGTGTGTGTCCCCGAGCGCGCACACATTTTAAAACGTACTAGCAAATATGTGTTGCTACATTCTTATCTATGAAAGTAATACCCACAGTGACGTGAAAAAGTATAATTCTGAGCTCTTCTTGACAACATGAATATAATATTTTAAACATGTTTTTGATAGTTTGGTAGGTAAAAGTACTGTCTTACAGTTTTATCTTTGTTCCTTTGATGAAAAGAGAAGGTGATTATTGATCACGTTCTTGCTTGCTCATTCTCTATGTCTTTGTGAGAATTTAAGTGTAAAGTACTACTCTCTGGCTTGCTCTGGTGTAGCCACCCCAGCCATGTCTGGAAGACGGTAGTTCATGGCATTTCTGCCCATCCTCTGGTTCTCCCTCTCGGCTCTTTTATTCAGTGACGTTCCTTGAACCTTCCTTGGAAACAGGTTGATATCAATGTCCTGTCCACCACTGAGCACTCACTGTTGGTTATCCTCAGTGCATTGTTTGGTTAGGAGGCTCTGCACTAACCACTGCCCAGTGGACAAAAGCATCTCTGACCAGCACTGCGAGCAGCACAATAATATATAAGTGTAAAGATTTAGAAGGAATTATAGACATTCCTCTTATAGCCCATGACCTCTCATGCCACGGGCTTTTGACTAGGTTTATTCAGTACCATGAACTCCCTCTCATGGTTCAGTGAGAAGGCAGTTGGTCATCTACCCTCCCACCCCCACCGACTAACACCCCACTCCCCCTGCAATAGTCCTACTGCTATTGCCCCTTGGCAGGTCAGTACTGTGGTACTCAGGATCCAGCCTGTTAAGACCGCAATATCTTCTCTTTCCTAGTGGCCTTCATATTTGTGGCACCATGAGAGCTCTTGAGCTGGAGCCAGCGTTTCTTGAGTCGCCTACTTTGATGAAGAATTGTTTCGGGGGGGATGATAAAGTTCAGGAGTGTGGTTGGTACACCAAGTGCAGATTGAACTCAGCATCCTGAAGAATCTTAATAAAGGATGTGGCTGTCTACAGCTAGGTGGTAGACCAGAGTGGGAAGAATATTGCGAACCTACAGCATCTCCCAGTTCCTGAAGGAAATGTGGCGAAAGGGGGTCATGGCCAGCAGCTGTTCCCGCGGAGCCTGTTCCTTAAATGAAATGCCAGTCAAACGCTCTGCTGGTTTCCTGTTTTGAGTCAGGTCTGGAAAACTCATGTTTGCAGTTTCTGGTACAATAATCGCCCGGCTGCAGAGGAGAATGTAGATTCTGCTCACACAGAGGAAAGATGGGCCAGAGGGTATTATTTTTAACGTGGCTCGGAGGCTTTTGCGATCCTCACTCTGCTGAAATGGTTATTAAATAAGTACGGACTGACTGACGTAACCCAGGGAGGCTCTTCCACAACCACCTTGCTGTGAACGGGGTCATCAGAATTCCGTTTCCTCTTTTAGGTAGCTAACAACTTCTGGCCTACTTATCAAGTCAGCCCATGTTTGTGTTAAGGATTTAGCTTGGGATTTTAAAGTCCCTCCCACCAAAAATAATACTGGCTTTCCTCACTTCTTTTAGAGACCTTGTCAAAAATGTTATTTTTTTTTCCCCACTTCAAATATAGGTCAACTCTACAAACACTGAAGTGATAATTAGAGCTTATGCAAGATTGTTTAGTATTTTAAATTAACGGCTTTCCTCTCTTTTTTTTTTTTAAAGAAAAAGGAGTTAATCTCCGGGGTGTCTTGTTATTGTTCATGAATATCTCTGAATGAAGAAAGCCTTTCATAGTCATAGCTTTCATAACCGATTTTAGCATGAAATACGTGAGAGGAAAGTCAGTAGGCATTTCTCATTGATCTTTTCGGCCCTGGCGGTTGTCTCTTGTAAGCTCATTTGCACCATTCTGGTAGCCTGAGCCTGCTGCACAGGGGCAGCTTACTAAACATAGGACGTACTCAGTCACACCAGTGGCCTGTGACTAGTCCTCGGGGAGAGTCCAGGTGCATAGTCAAAAATGGATAAGAGTAAGAGAAGTTAATTGCCATGATTTCAAATTTCTCTTCTTGGGGAAAAGCCACAGTAATAAAAAGAAACTACCCATGACATTAGCTAAGGTGAACGTGTGGATTTTTTTCAAGGATGAAGAAAGTCACATTTTATTGTTGTTGTTGTTGTTGTTGAAGTGAGCAGTTATCACTTCTGATACTCTTCCAAAGTTAGGTTCACTATTACATTGAATTAAATCTTCCAAACCTCTTTTCTGACCCTCCTCCCACCCCTGTTCATACCCCAAAATTTATCCAAGTAGCATTTTCCCACAGTTCATGAATAGGTTCCAACCTTTTTGTACCCCATGCCTTTGCCCCGACAGCCCCGCTGCCTCAGATGCTCTCTCTGTCCTCTCTGTGTGGTGTACCCTTTCTGTGACTGTACCCATCACAGCACTCGCCGCCGGAGTGTACTATGACCATCTGTCTGCATTTCTTCTCCATGAAAGCCTTGAGTACCTCCTATGACCTCGTCATAACTTACCTTTGTATGGCCAGCATTCCTTATGATGAGCAGCACATAATAGGTGCTCATTAAGGGATGTTTGAGGCTCTGAGCCGGCATTTTACAATATAAGCACCACTTCCTGAGCTTAGAAATGCTCTTCCTATTCTGCTCGATTGAATCATTATCATGCCTTAGTGTAAGAAAGTAAAAATGTGTGGTTTTATTTTTCAGGGCTTCTTTCTGGCGGCTTTCTATTTGAGGCCATTGTCAGATCCTGTGCAGAGATGCAATAATGTGGTCCCAGTTGTTCTGTAATTCCCTTCCTTATTACTGTGACCAGCTTCATCTGACTTCTCCCTGATCATTTTATCTTCAGGTGTGTCATTTAATGCAGGCTGAAAGAGATAGCCTATCTCTTTTAGGAGACTTTTTATTATTCAGCTAAAGGAGAACAAACCTTACTGTTAGTTAATGAGATATGTAAAAGGCTAGAGGTTGGTGGCACATAAGCTGCCCTTGTGAGTCCAACTGCCTTGCTAGTCAGGAGAAAATTGGTGTGCCAAGCACTGAGAGTGGGAGGGAGATTAAAATCATGTGTCACACTTAGCAGCGTGTGCACAGTAACCAGGAACAGATTGATCCAGTGTGTCAGTGACCCAGAAGAATTTAAAAGACGCAGTCTGATAATGTGAATCCTTTATGGACTTGTTTACAGAATATTCAGGAAACAGGGTAAACTTACAACCTGGGAGGAGTGGAGCCATTATTAGCCATCGATTACACTTTAACTTTCGAACTTGAGATTGACCTTCTATGGTTTCAATAAGGACACAGTCTTAATCACTGAAGGCAGGAATGTAATGCCCAGCTCCCCCCCCCCCCACCTCTCTTTCTCTCTAGTAGAGAGTAACCATTCCATGGTTTGGTTTTAACTGTTAAAGTTTGGTAACTCGAGTCTGTGGCTGGAAAACTTCATGGGTTTTAATTGTCCGGTTGCTGTGACTCTCCTCACTGAGAACTGTCCTTATTTTCATCATTAATTATACCATGCCCCCCTGACGGTCCTGGAGTCCGTGATAATGGTGTGATGTCTTCTTACTACTACTGACTAGTGTTTTGAATGAAAATGTTAGAACTATTTGATTCTTTTGGTTAGATGCACTCCATTTAATTATTTCTCCAGATTTGTTAAAGACTTAATACGTTTTCACTTGGAGAAAGAAATGGCAAGTAGAAGTTGGACATTGGGAATGTGTTTACGTTCTATGAAAGCAAAGACAGGCATTATTTATTATTTATTTATTTATTGGTCAGAGAGGTTGTGAGCAGAATACCAGAATAGGCCACACTAAGCTGCTTGAAGATTTTATTAGAGATGGTGAAGATGAAAAGTAATGTTCATAAACTATGTTTACATAAAAAAACCCCAGTGATTCCAAATTACAAAAGAAACCATTGTTTCATGGTAATATTCCTACTCTTGGGGTCAATATGTTCTATTGATTATACTGTAACTCATAATTTTAACAAACTGAATTGTTTTAAGCAAAACTCTGAAAAGGGCTCTCACTACTCCTCTCATTTTAATGAAAAGTCCACATTTTAATGACTTATATGTGGGCATCTTAGTTAGGGTTTTACTGCTGTGAACAGACACCATGACCAAGACAACTCTTATAAGGACAACCTTTAATTGGGGCTGGCTTACAGGTTCAAAGGTTCAGTCCATTATCGACAGGTGTGGGGCAGGAGGAGCTGAGAGTTCTACATCTTCATCTGAAGGCTGCTAGCAGAATGCTGGTTTCCAGGCAGCTGAGTCTTATAGCTCACACCCACAATGGCACACCTACTCCAACAAGAACACACCTAATCATGCCACTCCTGGGCCACGCTTAATGAGAAACAAGAGGCTGAAGGTCAGCCATCAAGTGGAGAAAAGGAATTTGCTCTTCTGGATGGGGATGTCTTTGTGGTCTTTATGCTTGTGGTTTACCAAGCTCTTTTCTTACGTTTTTTCAGCAAACACTGCTATTATTCTAGGAATAAGAAGCTCAGGTATTATCTTGTGGTATTAGAGTTAATTCCTGCTGAACTTCACTCTTATAGTTACCAGCCTACCTGATTTTCTAAGCCAGTAGATACCATTTTTATTAGCTGTTCTTTCTGGCTCTGCACCATTCTCCAACGTGATAAACATACTCTAATTTTTACTAATTTTGACCCAGATGTTAAGTGAGATAGCTTATATATACCTAGAAAATATGCAAGATAGCACCAGTTCATAGTAGGGCTACAAGAAGGAAAAGACATACAGTGGGGGTAGGGCATGTGTAGAGAATGAGACTGAACAACTGTGGCTGAGTTATAAGATGATAAATAAAAATGTAAGCACTTGCCATTGTAGCTAACAGTACCTAGGATTTAAAAGAAAAGCAATGATTAGGCCAAGCACAGAAGTTATTGCTATGATAATTTAGGTGGAATTTTTATAACCACCCCCTTTCCACCTTTAGTTTTTTAAAAAGCCCCCCCCCCCCCAAAGACCACAAAGGCATCCCCATACAGAAGTGCGGATTGTTTCCCCACTCCGGGATACTCCAAAATGCAGTAACCTGCTGGCATGCGCTTGCCTCTTCAGTGATAGCAGAGGCTCTCTGGAAATCACTATATGATGCTACAATGTACCCCTCTTTTTGACGTTCACTTTGAAATGAGGTTCAAGGGACAGAGAGGTGAAGAGGCTGGCGTGAAGGCAGATGGTAGGGAGATATGCAGTAAGGGTGCCCGAAGCCATTGTTTCTCTTCTTGTTTGCTTTTCATGATTGACTTTGTTTACTGTAGGTTGTCCTGAAGCTGTTATTATTTTAATATTAATTCCGCTTCCCTAAGAAGGGCTGACTAATCACAAGACTCTAACTGAACCTTCCCATTTTAATTAGTAAAATAAAGGAAAGCCAGTGACTAGTCGGGGCGAAGGAAGTAGAGAGGGCGGAGGAAGACGGAGGAGGTCAGACGAGGGAAGGGGAAGATCGTGGCAACATGGAGTTTCCCAAGGACCAGCTAGACCCAGGTGATATTTATTGGTGTTAAAAAGCTAGGAAGATTAAGGATTTTATAGGTCTAGCTTCTTATATGAAGGGCAGTTTGTATTTTTGTCTATTTGATGTAATCTTGTTGTGTAGAGGGTTTGTGAATTGAGAGTTGAACATATAAACCTGTATGAAAAGCTATCGGGCTGTAGAGTTGTGTTTGTGTGGGATTTTGGGGTAGAGAAACAACTCGGGACAGAGGCGGAGAACAGGCAGTAGTAATCCACGGAAGAAAGGGAGTTGCATGGACGAGTTGGGCCCTGGTGGCAGCTCAGATGGGGTGCCAGAGGAGCTCAGGGCTCCGAACTAAAACCAGGCTTGAGGAGTGAGACTTTAGGGCTAGTAAAGAGATAAACCGATTCTATTTTTTTAATATTTACTGCAACAGTTTACTGATAATTTTATGTATGTGTAAGATGTATTCCAATACCCGCTTCTCCCACTCCTTTCTCTTACCGCACTCTTGTCTTCATCAACCGTACTTCTATCCCAGCCAGTTCCCTTTTCAGATTCATGACCTTTGTTTTGGCTAGTGAGCCATTTAGTTTACGTAGGGTCATCTGCATTAGCAGTCAGATACAACAACTCTGGCTCTGTGCCCTGAGTCTGCACGACGGTGGCCTGTCTTCAGTAAGGCATATGGAAGAACTGCTCAAGGTGGCCCTAGTTCTAACGACTGAACTATCTGCTATCACCAAATTTAGAATGAGGTTGTCTTTAGTTGTCTACCTACATTGGAACTTGATCCATCCAAGTTCCAATGGCTAGTTCTAATCCAAGGTGCCTATTTTAATTCCACCAAAAAAACAACTTGGTTATTAAAAAGAAAACCTGACTCTCCAACTATGGTATTAAAATATGGGTTTGCTTTGGTGATATACTATTCTTGGCCATATAAAGAAGGAGATAGGTTTCCTTGGTTTTTTTGCTCACACTTTTAGAAACTATTTGGAGGCATAAACCTGAGACTGTTTTCTTTAATAGAGGTAGGAGTCTAACTTATTGGAATTGTTGATTGTGTCCAGATGCTTGCTTGCTCTTTCACAGTAACACAGACCTCCGTAACTTTACTTAAGACCCTGACGAAGACAGTACCAGACTAGGAACCTTTCAAGCAGAGGAATCTCTTCCATGGGATGAGATTAAAAGACTAAAATTGAGTGTGCATGTCTGTCTTTGTGTGCGTGTGTGAATCTCTCTCTCTTTCTCTCTCTCTCTCTCTCTCTCTCTCTCTCTCTCTCTCTCTGTGTGTGTGTGTGTCTCTCTCTCTCTCTATCTATCTATCTATCTCTATCTGTGTGTGTGTGTGTGTGTGTGTGTGTGTACCAACTATAGCTTTCATTTGATTGCTAAAGAAGCACATTTCCTCCTGAAAGTATAACCAAAGAAAAACTATAGTACCACCATTCTAAGGATTGCTAAGGCCCTCAAATATTTGGTTTCTTTTCTTTTCTTTTTCTTTTCCTCCTCTTCCTTCTCCCCCTAAACTCCACCATGTTCTGAATCTCTGAATTAGAGTTTCACTATGTAGCCTTAGTAGGTCTATAATTGGCTATGTAGACCAGGCTAGGTTTGAACTCACAGAGATCTACCTGCCTCTGTTCCTTAGAGATGAGAATAAGGTGGGTGCTCCTACACCAACTTTTATTTTTACATTTAAACAATGATTTATGTATTTTTATGTGCATGGCTATTTCACTTGTATGTTATATGTGCACCATGGATATATGGAGGCCAAAAGAGGGTGTCGGACTTAGAATTGGAGTTAGAGACGCTTAGGAGTTGTCATGTAGAAATGGAACCCTGGGTCCTCTGAAGTGAGCGTCTCTCCAGCATTTCTGTCCTTCAAGTTGCTTGTTGCCATGTCTGGCATGACTGCATCAGGGGGGTTGTGACACATTTCCTGGAGCATCAGCAAGCTGTTGATTCCCCATGATTCCCACGTGTGCTGATGACTGCTGTTGGCTGGAAACTCATTGACTATTCTGTTTTCCTTTCTGTCCTTTTCCTGGAGAATGCACTTTCCCGATTACTCGGAGCTAATCACTCCGAGTAAAGGAAGAAAACAGAGGTGGTTCTCAGGAATGGGAAGGTGGTCCTGAGGCTGGGGAGGATGAGGAGACAGACCTTCTGCCTGGCCTTCAGGGCCATGGGAAAGGATCTAGACAACATAGCTACAGAGGCCATAAGAGCCTGCTTGGTCCTTTGTAGAAATTGGTCATTCTTAGTCTCGGCCTTGAACTTGGAATTATGAGGAGATACACGTACCCTCCGGTCCAAAGACTGCTGCATTAATTAGCCATGGTGAACCTGGGGCCATCAAAGATAGAGAGTTAATGTGATCTCAAGAAGACATGGATAGAAAAGAAGGAATCTATAAAATGCAAGCAAATGATAGATGAGTCCATCTTGTAGGAGAAAGAAAGGCTTTTATATGGTCTAGAGACTGTCTTAGAAGGAAAGTGCGTGAGGCCGTGGGATCTCCAGCTCGTGCTTGCTTGCGTACATTTAAAATCTTTGTAAGAAATTATTTTAACCTTAGTAGTGGGTCACCTTTCTGTTCTTACATGAAAGTAGTTACTAAAGACTGCTGTCTGCTGTGCCAGGAAACTGCAAGAGCTGTGCCCAGCAACCGGTGAAGAGCAGGCTGAGCCATAAGGAGAGGTGCTTTTGCTTTGCGTTTAGCTTGTTTTAGGAAGCAGGGGTTGGGGCATTGATCCAGGACTCATAGAATCTATGTAAATTTAACAATTTCTAAAAACTTATTAACATTGATCAAAGCTTTAGTAAATGAAAGACTGGGTTCAGGGTCTCTGATGGGGAGGAGGCAAAAGAATAGGAAGAATGACGAGAATCCTCGGGCAGAGAGAGAGAGTGCTTGCATCCACTCCTGACTCCAAGACCATCTAGTCATCCCGGCTCCCTTCCCCCTGTCCCCAGCTCCCAGGATCCTCCTCACCCTGAGGCTGGATCTTGGCAGCTTGGCATATCTCTTCCCGTCAGAGTAAGCTTCCTGCCTTCTTTCGTGCTGAGCCTCACCTGTGCATAGTTTGTGTTTGCTGGTTTAAAGTGATGGGCCTGACTCACATCTCCCCACTAAATCTGCGAAACCTCCTACAGAAGGGGCTTGAGCTGATGCTGTGTGACACGGCACACTGTAATCTTTCCTGGCTTTCCTCTGTGCTCAGCTCATCCCGACCAGCAGAGTGTATTTTTACATCATATGAACTGGAGGAGGATGTGTGTTGTCCTGTCACAGCTGTTTTTTCCTTATGCCATACACAACTGTTGAGGCATTGGCACGTGCTATTGTGGACCGACCCTCATCCCGAGGCTCTTCATCTGCTGACATCTTCACCATTTTTCTCTTGGTGGCAAATTCGATGAATGTAGATTCAGGCTTTTAAAGAATACTGGGAAATAATGTCTTGAAATCTAGAATTAGTTCAGAAAAATCAATATGTCTTCTTAGGATTTGGCTTTTCCTCAAAAATGTTAGCTCTGTCTTTTCTTCGTACAGCAAAAATAGAGGCAGAAAGAAATTGAGCATAGAATTTTGTCATTCCTAATGCAGCAGCAGCAGCAGCAGAATACATCCCTTCATCACCTATGGCACTTTGGAAAAGCGCCATAGCATTCCAACCTATTCCTTTAATCTCTTCTCCTTTCTCTCTCCTCTTCTTCCTCATTCACTTTCTCCTCCTTTTCTTCTTCCCTCTCCTCCGCCTCTTCTTGTTTGTTTGCTTGAGACAGGGTCTCTTTGTGTACTGGAACTCCCTTTGTAGACCAGGCTTGCCCAGAACTCATAGAGCTCCACCTGCCTCTGCCTTCCAGGCACTGAGATTAAAGTCATGCGCCACCACACCTGGCAGCATTCTTAATGTGTCAGACATGTGTCCCAGGCCATGCATGTCGGTATGTGAGGGTCATTTTAGAATGTAAGCAAATACTGCTGCCCAAGTTGTACAAAACTCATCTCTTAAGAAAAATTATTTTTGTCACTGAGGTGAATGTCAAGGTGTATCTTCCTGTTCTTCAGGGGCCCTTTTGTCATTTGCAGCTTGTGACCCTGGATCTGATTTCTCCTTGCTCCAGACTTTCTGAAGTCTGGACGTAGTCTTCCTCCATAACCAGGGTGTATGTGTGGACTGAGCCTCTGGTTCGTTACACATTCCAGCTTTGTGCTGTCAGTTTCCCGAGATGCCCACCCGAGCAGACTCACTGTTCCTGCCACTTTCACTGCGAAAGGCAGAGCTTGTCAGAAAGCCATGCAGACGGTCTTCCAAGGATCTCATCTCTGCCTATGGCACTGTCTTATTTCGGAGGCAGTTAGGCTGCTTCCATTAAAGCTTACTACCGTCGTCTTTCATGGGTTAAATCTATTTACCATATTTCATCCATAGGTCTGACTGTCCAAGCATGCACATTTTCTTGATAGCATTAAAAAAATCAGAGCTCGTTTTTATTGGACACTTTAGAGTGTCCTTTGACAGGAGATCCGATATGCCAGGTTTCAGTGATGGCTGTGCTATTGCATTCTCTACTGTCTCTAATGGCGTCTGAAGAAATAAGTATAATTAATACGTTGGTGGCTCCTTAGCTCTTTTGTTGCTATGCACTTCTGTGAAGATGTTCATATGGATTTTTTTGTTCGTGGTCTCTTAAGCTTCCATGCTACTTTTTCATATATATATTTAAGATTTTATTTACTGTATGTATGTGAGTAGACCATCTCTGTCCACAGACACACCAGAAGAGGGCATCAAATCCCATTACAGATGGTTGTAAGCCACCATGTAGTTGTTGGGATTTGAACTCAGGACTTCTGGAAGAGCAGCCAGTGCTCCTAAACTCTGAGCCATCTCTCCAGAACCTTTCTCATGTTTTAACTGGACATGTTCTTCCTTAGCACGGGGTGTTATAGTTAGGGTATATATTTCTGCACAAAACATCATGACCAAGAAGCAAGGAAAGGGTTTATTCAGCTTACACTTCCACATTGCTGTTCATTACCAAAGGAAGTCAGGACTGGAACTCAAGCAGGTCAGGAAGCAGGAGCTGATACAGAGGCCATGGAGGGATGTTACTTACTGGCTTGCTTTCTTATAGAACCCAAGACTACCAACTCAGGATTGGCACCACCCACAATGGGCCCTCCTACCCTTGATCATTAATTGAGAAAATGCCTTACAGCTGGATCTCATTTCCTCAAGGGAGACTCCTTTCTCTGTAATAACACCAGCTTGTGTCAAGTTGACACAAAAGCAGCCAGAACAGGGGGCTTTAAGTAGGAAGTCATCCTCTGTTGTATTTCTTTTGCAGCTTTGCATTTTTCTGGAAGGTAAATATTTTTTTACAGTTTCCCCTTCCTCCTCTCTTTCTGTGGGGGAGGGTAGCATCACCCCCAGAACTCTTCTTCAGACTTGGACCATTGCCATGGCAAAAGAAGAGTGTTTCTCTTAACCCTCTCTGAAAGCTGGGACTCAGGAAACAAGCGTGCAAAGGAGCCTTTTCTGAGCTCCACGCAGGACCCTGTTTTTGCACAGCTACAGACTCCTGCACGTGTGCAGCCGTCACAAACAGCTATAGGGTCAGACTCATGTTTGTGGGTGAAACAAACTGAGGTTGTCATTTAAAAAGAAGAAAAAAAGTCTCTTCTCATAGCTCCTCAGTTCTACATAAGATGTTTTCCACACAACACAAAAACATTGTCATCGGGGATAAATAGGTATCTTGCTCTGGGCTTTAAAATAAAACCTTTCGGACTTATAAAGTAGGAAGGTGCAAGGCAGAGAGAGTGAACGTTTAAAAACAGTTCAGATCACTAACAGTTAGCATTTCCTAGCCTTTGTTTTCCCTCTGATGACCGAGGGAAGCCAAGGACCAACTAGAGAAACCTCAAGTGCATGAGCAGCACTTGGTGCTATATGAGAACACTTCTCAGTGCGGGGGAGAAGCCTGGGCTGTTCTTAGCTGCCATTCTTCTGTCCAGAGCTTGGCCATTTCATCCTGGTCCTTTGATTTTGCTCGGGTCACGTCACAGCTGCCTTCTGTCGTCTCTACTGGAAGGCCTCTGTGAGATGCTCCTTTCATTCATTGTTGCTTATGCTATAGTGCAATCGCATTGGACTTTTATCTTCAAGTGTGTATCTCAAGATCATGCCAAACCAGCGCCATCTTCAGTCCTATGCACAGATACCATAAAGATATTTCTCTCTCTTGTGTTTTGTTGTCATTGAGCCCTTCCTAGATTGTCTGAAAACATATTTTCTCCTTTTGGTTTCTTCTTCAAATATTTGCTACCAATTCCATTAGTAATACCAAGAAAGCCTTGTTCGTTTGTATAGAAGTGTTTGGCACAGTCCCGTGTTGGTTTTGTTTTGATAAATGCTGCACATGCATTTTCTACAATGCAGAGATTAGCACGACAAAGTGGGGAACTGATTATGTTTAACAGAATTGTTGCTTTAAAAAAATTTTAGGCTAGGGCATGTTTATTCTATTTGCTGTGAAAGTTACATTGTAATTGCCCTTAGTAATGAAACTTTGTCTTGGATTCATCAGTTTCGAGGGAACTAATTGGTGGAACCATCAGTAGTGTTTGCTTACTCTTGAGATTTCCAGTTTAAGTGAGGACCACGATACCTATTCTGTCGTTTTTCCTTGATCTTCATAAGGAGTAAATCCTGCAGACACGTTAGGAATCTGCTGCTGTTATTTCCAGCAGGAGATCTGAAGGCCAGACTAACTGGAGTGGCATGAGGTATGCAAGGGAACTCATATTATTGTCATCGAGATGATAGAGAAAAGGTTTCTGTAGTTCATTTCCTCAGGCTGTAATTGATTTTTACAGCTTTTCTGTTTTCTTCCCTCCATGCCCTTTTAATTAGGTGCATATCTAATTGTGAAATCTCTCATAGTATTAGTTTTTTTTATATATTTATATTTTTTATATTTTATATCTCGTAGGTGGAAAAAACACTTATTTGGTAGCTGTTGTAGCTTTTGAGTGCTTAGCCTTTATGAGTATCTGTGGATGGGATTCAGTGATAGTGTGTGTGTGTGTGTGTGTGTGTATGTGTGTGTGTGTGTGTGTGTGTGTGTGTATGAGTATGTGAGTGAGTGTGAGTATGTGTGTATGAGTGTGTGCATGTGTGTGTATGAGTGTGTGTTTGTGTGTGTGTGTGTGTGTGTGTGTGTGTGTTTGAATGCTTGGTTCATGGGTAGTAGTACTATTAGGAGGTGTGACTTTATTGGAATGGGTGTGTTTTTCTTGGAGGAAGTGTGTCACTGTGGAGGTGGGCTTTGAGATCTCCTATGCTCAAGCTATACCCAAATGTGGCACACATCACCTACTGCCCATGGGTCAAGATGTATAACTCTCAGCTCCTCCAGCACCAAGACTTTCTGCATACTTTTATGTTTTCTTCCGTGATGGTGATGGACTAAAAACTCCTCTGAGCCTGTAAGCTAGTCCTAATTAAATGTTTTCTTTTATAAGACTTACCCAAGCCATGGTGTCTCTTTACAGCAATAAAACCTTTATAAATGCTTAGCATTTATAAAGCCATGGGCACCTACCCTAACCTGCAAATGTTTTTAGGTGTCTTCCCATAAAAGGTTAACAAAAATAACTTGTATATATGTCAGTCAGTGAAGTGCTTGCCCTGTAAGTGTGCAGACCTGAGCTCAGTTCCCACAACTCGCATTTACCTCTCCCTGGCAAGCTGATACTGGCCTCCTGGCTTTGATTCCCAGAGCTTGTTGACCCGCTGCCATAGCTACCCAGTTGGTTCCAGGTCAGTGAGAGACTGTTCAAACAGCAAGGTGGGCAGCACCTTAGGCATAGCCCTGGGTTGTCCTCTGGCCTCGGCAAGCAGCCCCTACCACAGAAATAACTTGTACAGCTACTCAGAGAGAGGGATTAGTAGAATTTCACCGTTCTGCTTTTCATGGATCTAACACGTACTAGTGCTGAGAAACAATACTCCTTTCCCTGACTTGATCACTGCAAGTGTTTAAATATCTACCATGTTTTGGGATTAGTAGTTTATAAAGAAATAGAAAAGGGAATGATGTAGTTATGTTGAAACAGACATGTACAAATATTCACTTGTAGAAAATCTTATTATGAAGCAAACTGTGGAGCTGCTACTCAGCATTACAAAGGCACAACAATGGGTTCATTCCCTTAGGACCCCTAATATTTATTTCTATCAGTTCTCTTCAGTTGACCATTGACATTTCTGACCTTATCTTGAATGCTGTGGTCAATATTTTTTTTTATATTAAGCCTTAATATTTATTCTCCATATAAAAGAAACATTTTTAGGGTCAAGAACTTCATTGAAGGCTTAGATTAAAAACATGTCGTTGTGAGTGAGCTGTGAAGGTACAGTACAGCCAGGCTGAGACTTAGCCCCCATGTTTCATTTCTTAGGACCACTTCCAGCTCTTTTTAACCTGGTCCTCACCTATTCTGTAGAAAGAAAGTCAGGACAGGGACTGGAGAAATGGCAAAGTCTGTTAGGTGCCTGCTGTATAACATGACGTCCTGAGTTCGGATCCCCAGTAACCACATAAAAATGTCAAGTGTGGCAGCAAACATCTGTAATCCCTGGGTTCCTAGAGCTCACTGGCCAGTTGGCCTCCCCAAATTGATGAGTGAGAGGCTTAGGAAAGAATTTTGTATAGAAATAATAAGAGGTGGAAGAGTTTGAGACAGACCACCATTGTCAATATCTGGCCTCCACATACATGTGCATAAATGTGCATGTACACCTGTATGCATACATGCACACATCTATATAAACATGGTTATGTACCACATACATAGAGACAGAGACTGGAGGAAAGGAAGGAGGGAAAGATAGAAGGAGGGAGACAGGAAGGGAGGGAGGAGAGGAAGAGAAAGAGAATGTGAATAAATGGTGAATATACCATGGAATGATTCAGAGGGCAAGAAGCTTCTTGTCATCCCCTGTTGGAAGACATGAGCCCCACAAATTCCTGTTTCTCTTGTGTGTTCCCAAGTCCATCTCTCCATACCAACTCAACACGGATACCATGATTCCTCCTTGGTGTTTTAATTTTTTCCCCAGATCTTTCTTATCAGAACCAGTCCCCACCCAGTGCCCTGGTGTTCTTCAGCTGCTTGGGGGCAGTGTGTAGTAACTGGTGATCTGAGCTCTGTGCTCCTTCCCTGTGGCAGGCGCCTGGTGAGAGACAGGACTGCAGAGTGAGGGCTTAACTCCGGCTAGTCTCTTTTAGACCAGAACAGCTCTGCCTGTTTAGATAAGTCAGCCTGTTTACTCCGGCTAGGGCTAGTCTCTTTTAGACCAGAACAGCTCTGCCTGTTTAGGTAAGTCAGCCCGTTTAAGCAAATGGCTGTTTGCTTTAGGCATTGTATTAGATTTCTGTCACTATTGAAAGATCTGGTAATCACCTCAAAGAGAGAAAAGGATTAGTTTGGCCACAGTCTTTGGACCTCCCGGGAGTGGGGTGCTAGATAGCAGTAGTGGGGGATGTGTGGCAGAAAAAACAGCCTGCTTATCTTAACTGTGGCCAGAAAGTGGAAAGCACAGATAAGGGGGTTATGGTCCCATAGAACCCTCCCATCAGTTACCTGAAGGTGCCCTAACTCTTTGTATATAGACAATGAGAAGTGTCCAAGTGTCAAGCCATAGCAATATGACATCCATTAAGCTGATTTTGCATTTGTCACGTGTAACCCGTAAGCTTACTACTTTGTTTCCCAAAATAGCGACTCTGAGACTTCTTACCATGAATAAATATGCCTCAGCTAAAAGCTAGGGTTCTGTCCCCTGACTAGAGCACCTCTATAATCCCGTTGTTATTCTAAGTTCTTCCCTGGTGGCTGTTATGTGTCCTGTTTTATCTGATCATCTTCCTCTGTCTCTGGTTGAATCTTCCTTTCCACTCCGGTCTTTCCCAGAATCCCCTCTCTCTGCCAGATGTCCCACCTTCTAATCCTGCCCCAATTCATTGGCCAGTCAGCTTCTTACTGACAGGTGCACAGTGCACAAGAGATTATCTCTACAGTCACGAGAAAGCCGATTCTTTAACCAAAATTAGCTTTAGCCAGAATTTAATGTTGAGATTAGTTTTCCTTGACTCCTTGTCATTCTTAGTTCATTTATGCTATTGTTAAAAAAAAAAAAAAAAAGAATCCTAAAATAGCAGACTAACTTGGGAACATTTTCTATCATTGCAAAATGTCATTGTGAATGACTCTGATTCGAATTAATTTGACTGTTTCTCGTTATTACTTAATAATTCCTTCTTGAAATTCCCATATTAAAATCAATTATCCATCTTTGAGTGAAATTATTTTGATGATTTCAGTTCTGGCCCGATGCTGGGAAGTAAACAAGGGGAGTAATTAAAGCTGGCTGTGAGCGGCATTTGCATCTATATTGGAAAACCTCTGCGAGTGACCACACAGATGTTGTTACAGATTTTTTTCTTTGATATGATAAATTCCCCGCTAATTTAAGGAGTTCAATTTTGAGCTTTGCATTGATGAGCTGCAATTTGTTGAAGGTCCAAGCAGCTGCCCTGATGCATTTGATGAATTTGTAACCAAAGTTCTCTCAGAACACTCTAAGTTTTGTCGCTTTATGTCCTGAATTTTGCATTCAGCCAAATATAGGGTTTCTTCTCAGTTGTGGGTCTAAAACGTCTGGTATAAGCCGCATGCACTTATATAGATACAGACACTTATTATTTGTACCAGATTCACAAGCTGGACGTGGACTTATATGTGTTTCACTTTTAAAAACATAAATATTTTAAACTTTCACTCTCTCACTTTTACACTTTTTCTTTCACTCCAGGTTGAAGAAATTGTAGACATCGGCTCATTTGCCCCAGAAGATATCCACATTCCAAAGATTTATGTCCACCGCCTTATAAAGGGAGAGAAGTACGAGAAGAGAATCGAGGTAATTTACAGAGCTTCGCTGCCAGTTCATGTAAATCTGGTTACCAGGGACATACGTCTCTCAGGCCATTCCAGGTGACAGGAGGTTGGAGCTGAGCTGTCTCACTCTGGCTCCTAAGTAGGAGCATCCAGAAGGAAGGAACTGACTGTGTGTCTGTCCAGGGTCACAGTGTCTCATTGTCTTGTGATTTTGTAGGCTATCATATCTGCCAGGCTTCTGTAGTAGTTACAATTCTTGATCCCTGATTTTGGATCAGCATTGTCTTAGAGGGCAGACATGAATAATCAACCTTGGTTGGTTTCACCCCTCTGGAGTCTTAATGCTTCTTCATAAATATCTATCTTGAAATAGGAAGAATGTATAACTGGCTTTGAGCAATGGGCAGGTGATGGTTAGGGAGGTGTCCAGGGGTTGAGTTTAGGAGGACCGAGGCTTTTCCACAATAACTGACCTCTCAGGTCTCAGTTGATGTTAAGAGTCTAAAGTTTCTAGGGATTAGGACCACAATAGGTATATAGTGGGGACGCTAAGAGTTGAGTGAAAGCCAACATGCTGCCCCAGACTGCTGCCGGGAGCCTAGTGAGCTAGGTGAGGATATTTCCAAGCAGACCAGTCTGCTTTGAGGAGATTTAGTAGTGCAAACTTTCCTCTGGCCGTTTCCATGGTTCCTTGTGAGGCCCACACAGCAAAGTCAGCCTGGACCTTGCGGGTGGAAATAGGTGGCTGGGAATAGTAGCACAGTCAGACACATTCTGACAGCACTGGGGACAGATGTCTTTCTCAAATCTAACCTGCTCTATTATCTTCCTAAAGAAAGAGTTCTGTCATGACTCATCACCCATGCGTTCTCTTGAAAAATGATCCCTTATATATTGTAGGACTTGCTTCCCACTGGTAATTATTACTATAATCCCCCCCCCCCCCGTAAATCTTTAGATTCAAGCAATGCTAACGTTGAAAGAAGATCTTAACCATGGATACTTTGCTTCTGTTTATTTTAAAGCGTTTATCACTCCGAAAGGAAGGCGATGGAAAAGCCAAATCTGGTAAGCCCGGGGAAGATGTTAGGGAGCGGATCATCAAGAGAGCTGCTCTTGAGTTTGAGGACGGCATGTATGGTATCCTTTGTCAGCCTGAGCCCCACCAAACCTACAGTCCTTGGTGGTCCATGTTCGGCAGGTTGTTGTTCTTGTCTAGTTCACATTAACCTTAAAAGTAGTCAGATTTTACAGGATGGGATATGTAATCCCGTATCTAGGCAAGATTTTTTTAATTTGTGATCTACATTTTTTTCTTGATGGCAACTAAAATACACTTGGTAACTGCTGAGTTTAAGTTGTGTTATTGTAACTTGGCATTTAGCTGGAAGTTTTGGAAAGGAGCTATTACTCAAGATGGGGGCTTTCAAATATTAGAATCATGGATGTAATCAATTCTGTTTAGTTTCTGGGTATTCTGACATTTGATCATGAAAGGAGCCATAAAATTCAACTTCTTAACAAACCTCTGCTTCCTTTGGTAAGGATCCTATGAATACACTCTTTTATCTTGTATTTTGTAAAAGTACTCAATGAATGATTCAAATTTTGTACCCTATACATTTCATCTCTGGCAAAAATCACCAGCGTGGAGATGATTTAGTGTAGTTGATGCCTGAAGTTTGTTGAATGCAAGGTCGCTCGCCAGTTTGCTAATTTTCAGTATACTAGAGAGTGAGCCATAATGTGAACAATGCACATGGTGTATGACAAGACAAATATTTATGGACTTTTGGCTCCAGCAACAGACCTCGGGCAGACAGAAGTGGAACCTGTCCATATATGAGTGCTTCTGTTCCCCCTGGGTCTTTTCTCCAGTCAGTTTGACTGAGATAATCTTCTACTCCTCCTGTCTTCCCTCTCAGCCTCTCCGTTTCTCAGTTGTACAGTTCGCACCTGTGCGGTGATCAGAGTTCAGTTATGGGAAAAGAGTATGATGTTAGCCATCATCCATTGCATAGGCAAGGGAGGGAGTCACCCTGGACTGAAGCTCATCCTCCTCTCTTTCCTCATGATGTCTCAGTCAAACTTCAGCCATCAAAACAGTGACCACTTGGTCTGATCAGAATTTTCTTCTTTAAACTTCAAAATACTGTCGTTTTGGAATTTTAAATCATTTTTCCTTTTAGTGAGGGCTTTGTGTAGTGGAACTAGTGTTTATCCAAAGGCCAAACCATGATTAGTAATGTCAGTTGTAAATGTATACAAACCCAATTTGCTGATCACATTAAAAAAAGTAAAGTCTGACTTACATTATTCCTAAAATGACCTTGGTTGTCTTCTGAAGTCACTCCTTTGATCTCTGTGATAAAGTATAATAATGTTGGTGGGAAAAAGGGGACTAATTAGAATTTTTTTTTGATAAATTATCCATGAGTGTGCAGAGAGTGTTTGGAGAATTTATTCAGTTTTTATATTGATAACAATTCCCTCTAAAGAAGACCCTTGTTCTGGTTTATATATGCAAAGACTGTGAGAACCTTCTGCTTCTGCTGTGTTCCACCTTAACATCGTTCCTCAGCTAACTTGGGTATAGGGATTCCTCTGCTGGCCAGTAACTTCATCAGCCCAAACATGACTGTTCATCTTCAAAGTGAAAATGGAGTCTTGGGCTTGGTAGGTTGACCATTACTCTTTAATAACAGCTGTCATTTACTTGTCATACTTTTCCAGTGTTTTATTATTTCTCGGTAGACTTTTCCTGACACTGTGATTAAATGATATATACAGAAGAATCTATATCCTGTATGGACAATATGTGTGACGATCACAGGTACACAGTAAATACTGATTGGTTAAGCCATCTCATGGTCATTCCCAGAGACATACAGATGTGGTGTGTCTGGATAGAAGCAGATTCCTATTGATGGCAAAGGCTGCTACTTTTGAGGAACCTCTGAGGTTGTCTGGGCCAGTTGGCTTTTACACTTTGAAGACAGAGGAAAAATAAGGTTCTGTGAATTATCCACATCAAGTTTTGAAATAGAAGTATGCAGAGGCCTAAAGCATTAGGTGTAATTCAGTTTATTTATAAGATAGTTTTCAGTTCCACTTTTAGGAGTAGTTAATTTATAGCCAGCGTTGACTCATTCTTAACTCTTCTGTCTTTTCTCCTCTTTCTCTTTCTGTTGGTATGTGTTATGATATAAACGTTCTTGGCTCCATTCAAGTCATTAGAGTTACTTTATAAAAAGGAATATGAAATTAGCTCAAGTGTAGCCAAAAATGTGTGTAGGTCCTCATTTTGATCTCTACGAAAAAATGTGCATATAAACACATGTGTACATGTGAATGCCTTCATACGCACACACATATACAAACATACACAACTCTATATTTTTTGAATATCCTACTGAGAACTGAGCAAGGGAACATAAGGATGTTCACATGTAGATACAGTGAGAAGTAAAATTGGAATTCCAAGTTCAGACAGTCAGAGTGTTGTGTCCTGAAACAAAAGAACTGCTGTTCCAAGTCCTTGTAGCCAAAGAGCACGTGTAGGTGCCATTCACTGTCCTTCTGAAACGGGTTGCAGGTAGAGTTCACCTGTGACTGCAGGCTCTGTGTGGGCCAAGACAGTTAACAGTGCAAGCCAACAAAGACCACAGACGCAAACACAAAGTTATTTTGTTATTTTTTATTATTGAAAAAAATTTACACAACATATATGTTTTAAAATAATTGGAATTTTTATTTCAAATAGACTTTTATACACTTTATGCATATCACAACTTCCCCTCCCCTAACTCATCCTAGATCCTGCCTACCTCTCCACCCACACAAATCCACACCCACTTTTTCTCATTAGGAAATGGAGAACTTAAGAACAAAGAAAAGCAAGCAGGCAACTTAAAATAAATTTAAAAAAATAGGTAAAAATACCCAAACCAGAATAGGATAAAATAAAGAAACAGGAAAAGAGAACAAAGAAAAAGCTCAAGAAACATATACAGATGTAGACACACACACACACACACACACACACACACACACACACACACACACAAATTCGGTGAAGACAAAATCAGAACCATAGGTTAAAAGAAAACAAAACATACAAAACAAAACATTATGAGACAAACACTCCAAAAATACCATTGGGTCCATTTTCTGTTGACCATCTACTGCTGGGAATGAGGCCTTTCCTTAAGTGCTGTTGCATACCCAGTTATACTATGTTGGGGAAAACTAACTTTTCCATGGGGCAGTAGTGGCATGCCCCTTTAATCCTTGCATTTGGGAGGTGGAGGCAGGCAGATCTCTGTGAGTCTGTGGCCAGCCTGGTCTACAGAGTGACTTTTAGGACAGTGAGGTCCGTTATATAGAGAAATCCTGTCTTAAAACCCAAAAGTAATAATCACCCAATCAACCAACCAACAACCAACCAACCAACCAACCAAGGAAAAACACAAATTTTCCTTTGTGGGTGGTTAATTGGAGATAGCTCTTTCCAAATCTTCCCCACCTTCTAACTTCACACCACCTTTCTCTTTATGTTTAGAAATAAAAACAGGATGGATACACACACACACACACACACACACACACACACACTCACACACACACGGTGTGGGGAGAGAGAAAGACAGACAGATAGACATAAGGATGTTAGGTTGTTAACTTTCTGGATCTTCAGGGAAGGTATTTGAACAGTTTTTGTATGTGACAGGGGTGGGAGGTGCTTCTGCCACTGTCTGAATGCGTGCTCTTCTGTGTTTGACAGGGCCCATACCCACTAAAAGACGAAGCTGATGCTGACCTCATCAATGCAGGTAATTCACTTCATTTATTTCTCACCAGTTTTTTTTTGCGGGGGGTAGGTCCATGTCAAATACCAGTAAAAATTTGAACCAAGTTCTTTGTCTTTCTTGGACAGAATTCATCATGTTTGCAGTCAAGGAGGGAAATGACCCTTTGAGTATTTGAGATCACTTTCATCCAGTCTCACCTGTGATAAAGGAGGATGTGTAGGCGCCATTTTAGTGGCAGAACCTTGTATATGGAGAACATAACCTTACATGGCGCTGTTGAGACAAGTTTAGAGATAGGCAATTTACAAGCATTTGGACAGTATAAAGGAAACTCAGAAATGATGAAGTTCCGTAGAGACTTATTCTTCTTTATTCTTAAAGTGTGGTTGCAGGAAAGAGCAACCCAACAGAAAGTGTGGCAATTACAGTCACCTTGGTGGACGAAAGATATTCTCTGGGTCTCCTGCTTGGGCCCGTATTGGCCAACCCCAAGTGGAAATAAGTCAGACTTCTGTGGATAGAGAAAGTGGGTGTGGATACACAGTACTAGCCTGGTACACTGGGGTTTTGGTAGTAGGCAGTGTGTATCATTCTGTACTGTAGGCCTTATTAGTGTGAGAGGGTCCTCTGCAGAGGGGGTTACCTCAGTCTGTAAAGGCCACTGAATTCATGCTGAGGATGTAAACTGAAGACAAGGAGACATTTCTTTGACTTGGGGACTCTAGCGTTGTAGTCTTCTCTACTTATGTAGCCATATTCTTTGCCTTTTATTATCAGCCTGTTATGTGACAGGGACATGAAGTATATTATCAACCTAGAGAATGAACCAGTCGGCTTAGTCAACTGTCACAATGCTTGAGGTAACATTGCTTTCCCATTGGCCTTGGGCTCATCCTTGGAATGGAGAAGCTCTTAAGAAGTTAATTTCTGTCCTAGGAGGATTTTCAGTGCCTTCTTTGTTAATTCTGCCCCCACAGAAGTATTGTTCTTACTTTGCACTCAGAAATAGTATGTGTAACTCTCAGAAGTAATGTGAGCTGAACATAAAGGCCAGCTGTCAAACTGATGTCTGATGCTCGGGAGTTTTGGAAGTTATGCACATTTGGATTGAGTATCTGAATTAGCTAACACAACTCAACTCTGAAAGGCCCAGTGTGATAATTCGATGACATTTAACCAACGCTATACTTGAATTGTGCTGTAGCCTTTAAGCAGGCGCTCACTGATCTGTGAAAATATTTGCTGCTTGCTTTGACTAATTTATTGTGTTAGTTGGTTATTTGCAAAAATGAATAACTCCATTTCTGAAACCTTTGGCTTCACCATGTGTAGAATCCATTTTCCTTGGGAAAGTAGCTAAGCTTTTCAGTCTCTTTGTTGAACTGTAGGGCTTCCTATGTTTTAAAATTTCGAAGGAGCTCTGTCCCAATGGAGCTACCAGTTTTCCAGTTTTGAAATACCACTGCCATCTCCAAGTGACCAAGATAAAGTCATCAGAGCCTGGGCTCCCAGTGTCTTGTTCCTCCTCCTTTGCTCTGTCATATGCTGTCACGCCTGCTGAAGGGTTGGCTTTCAAGATTCCCAGATGGCAGCCTGTAGGTACGATGGGAATCTGGTGCAAACCTACAGTCACTGAACTTTCTAATAATTCCCACACTTCTGCTCTCTCATTAAACGTGAGCCCAGCGTGTTTCAATATTGGTGCTGTTTTCTTCTGGTATACAAGCAAGGCTCTTAATGGTGTACCCATTCATGGAAGCTGCTTTAGAAACCATCACCTTGTCCATCTTGTGACCTATGTAGTTTCTACACTGGCCACTTTCAAAAGGCTCTCGGGGATATTTGACAGAGTCTGGGAATATTTTTTTACTGTTAGGTCTGGGAGCAAGCGCTACTGGTGTCTAGCAGATAGAGAGAGACCAAGGATGCTACCAAACACCCAGTAACAACTAGAATGGCCTCCCCAGAGTTATCCTACTTCTCAGGGCTCTGCCACTTCTGGAACATCACGGGCCTGTGCCTGGAAGAACAGTCAGTTCTATATTGAACATCCGTTGGGCTTTCTCTGCTTAGGATGCCTTCATTTTTATCCACATTTCTGTGTTCATAATTTACCACCAGAATATCTCATAACAGCCCTTGGTCCTTCGCTGAGCCTACAGTACATTAAGTGTCTTTCTCTTCTCCTTTTACTTTGTAACTATTTCTCTTGTTTGTTGTACCATAAGCTCCTTTTCCTCCTTAGGGTATTTGTTCTCCAAGTCTCCATATCCACAGTGGTAGCATAACCCGTGACTGTTAGATCTCAGCTCCAACTACCCATGCACTGAATTAGGAACTGGGTGAGTTGGAGGAGGGGGCAGTCTACGTATGTAGAAGCTCTCCATGTGAGTCTGATGGTTATTCAGGTTTGAGAACCAGTATCATAGGGGAGTTGAATTTTGTTTGCAGCTTTGGTTGGTTGGTTACTACTCTCTATTGAACTGTGAACCAAAGGACTAGGTGAGGATAAAATGAATGGACTTTCCTGACAAAGCTGTCTGAGAAGATTTAGATGTGCACACGGTCATCTGTTGGTATTTCCATAGGTGTATTAATGCACTCTGTCGCTCCCTTCTCTTACCCTTTCTCCTCTCTCTCATCCCTATCACCTGCATCCACTGTTCCCCCTCCCCAGACTCATGGCTTTGTTTTGTTTCATGATCCATTTAATTCAATCAGGGTCATGTGTGTGACCATTAGATTGAAAGTGTACCCATTAGAGCCTGGTAGAGTCAGCAGTGGGTACCCAGCTGAGGCAGTGACTCCTCTCCTTGAATAGTTCAGTAATGACGGTTGGGCTTTGTGAGTCCCTCCCATCCTTACCAGAAGGTATGTTGGCATGGCCATGGCTTATCAGTATAGGAACATTCAGTCACTTTGAGTTCATAGTTACAATGGCCATGTCTTATCTATAGGATATCAGTTTTGCATCCCTCCTTCCTGTCTTCTGCTTTTACATTCTTTCTGCCCCCTCCTCTGCAGTGTTCTCGGAGCCTTAGAGGTAAGGCTAAATACATCACCTTGCTCTCTTTCAAATTCACGACCTCATTTTCTTTAAGTGTGTGTGTGTGTGTGTGTGTGTGTGTGTGTGTGTGTGTGTGTGTGTGTGTTCCTGAGACTATAAATACAACCTATTTAGTCTAACTGATACTGCTGGTCTATATGTTTTCTGGGCTGACCTTTGGATTGGATGACCTGTTGACATGCTCACAGCAATTATTAATGAATAAAAGTCAAGCTAGTGATGTGGCTCATGGGCAGAGTTGCTTAGGCACAGACCTGACCAGAGTTCATTTCCTGTGTCCCACAGGGTGGCAGGGAGAAAGGAGTCCTAGGAATTGTACTCTGACCACACACACACACACACACACACAACACGCGAATAAAAATGTGTGCAAATAGCTACTTTAAAATGATGTGTGTTAGAAGATACATGAACATACATGCACCCAACATTAACAGTATAAATAAATAAAGATGTGGGTAGTTAAGTTTGCCTCAGAAGAGAGTAATGTATCAGAGTGCCTTAGAGAAGGGGCCTGGGTCCTTTCCCACAAGAGTTGTTCTCAGGGCTTTTCCATAAAATTATGCTTTCTGCTGCTCTTAGCAAGCCAGGATGTTCCTCATTCATCTCAGGATTTCCTGTAAAATGCTCATAGTGATACTACTAACAGCGATGCTAATTCTAATAATTCTAATATTGGTAATTGGGAGCACCCTTCCATGTATCATCAGCGGAAAATTGCCTTGTGGACACCATTATGATTAACTACTCAGAAAACAAAGACGTGGTGTACGTCCCTTCCATGCCCGCTACAGTTTTCCTCCGTGACTCGCCACTTCGCTTGGCTGGTGAAGGATCTGTTTGTGCTAGATGGAGAAGTTGCGTTCGGATGAGTTCTGGCGGTGTCGTGAATGTCCTAAAGCTGAGGGCTCATGCCGGCTGGCTAGGAGCCTCACTTTATAGCCAGTTAGTTGTTGGTCCTGTACAGTTATCCCTGGAGGACAGCAGCGCTGCCTCTTTTCCTAAGAGGTTTGGAGAGGGCTGTATTAGTGGTAATTGCAGCAGTTGATGTTGTGGGGCTGCTGCTCTGTGCCCGGCTCTGAACGAGGACCTCACCTGCATTACCTCACTTGATCTCCGAGGTTTCATGTGCTGTCTAAAAGCCACTTCTAAAACCCCGTTGGGGAAGCGTCCCCCAAAGCGTTTCAGTTTTATTGTACTCTGGAAGGGGAGAAAATGTTTCCATTATTTAGAATCAACCCCCCCCCCACCCCGGGCAATAAATATTTCAGTATGGTATAAATAGGCTTATTTTTCCCCCATACTCGAGCTCAAAGTGGGGGTTATCGATGAAAGTATTAGCTTTCAGCAGACGTTGAGAAGTAGCCAGTGTGGCTCTGGTGCACAGCTAGGGATGGCCAGAGACCTCTCCTGGCCCTGATGCATCTGCGAGCTTTTCCTCGATTTTGACCTCTCAGCTGTAGCTTTTTTTGCTCTGCTTAGCTATCTTACTTTGTCGGAGGAGAGGATGGAGTGTTCCGAGACAGCTGACTTACTTCGGTCAGATGGCATTTAAGCACTTTTCCAGTGGAGACCATGTGATGTTCTGAAGCCCTGGGGCAGCGAGAAAGTAGATCACACAAGACGGGCAGCTTGGGGCTGACCAAGTCACCAGTGTGCAGCGAGTAGACTCACTGGGTCAATAGGGTCTGGAATCCTGGCTAGTCTGGAATTTGCCGTGTTGACTTTGGTCATCCTTCTGCCTCAGCCTCCTGACTTCTGGGATTATAAGGATGTGCTGCCACACCCAGCCAAACACGAAGTTTTTTCTTTTTTCCCCCAAGCTCTGAACTTTTAAACCAATGTGTAATTTTTAGAACTCTTTTTAAGGAAGTTTCTAGGAAATTAGTATTAAACGTGTTCAGGCATTCTCTGATTTCATGGAAGTAGGTGATTGGAAAGAACCTCACGGCTTATGGGATCTAGAGAACAAGATGGATGTGTGTGTACTGGAATGTAAGGAGGGAGGCTCAGGCTTAATGACAGTAAGAGGTTAGGTAGGTCCTTTTTATATTCATGTATTTTTTACTTTAGATTTCCCCCCAGATTTGTTAAGCTATAGTTGGGGTCATAGTCAGGGTTGCCATTGCTGTCATAAAACACCATGACCAATGCAACTTGGAGAGGAAAGGGTTTATTTGACTTATACTTTTGTATCAGCATCATCAAAGAAGTCAGGACAGGAACCTGGAGGCTGGAGCTGATGCAGAGACCATGAGGTGGGGGAGGGGGCAGTGCTTACTTGTTTCCTATGGCTTGCTCAGCACCCCCAGCTCAGGGATGGCACCACCCTGGCCCCTCCTCACATATCACTATTAAGAACATAACCTGCAGATCTTACGGAGACATTCTCTCCATTAAGGCTTCCTCCTTTCCAGTGATTCTAGCCAAGTAGACACAGAGCTAGCCAACACTGTTGGCAAGGCAGTAAGCACGTATTCAGTGTTGAACATTTGCCGTGTTGACTTGATGCATGTCTACATAGTGGAATGATTGACATAATCAAGTTAATGACCACTCATCGTTCCTCAGCTGCCATCTGAGGTCCCTCCCGGAACCTGTTTCAAATGTGCGGTGTGGTACTGGTGCCTGCAGCCACTGTGTTGCATGTTGGATCCTCGGCATGCTTTAGTCGAATTGCAGGGTGTCAGTGTCTAAAGCCGAAACGATGAAGGGTATCCTGTAGACCCTAGAGGGTGCTTTGCCTGAAGAGAATTTTCAAGCGATAATCTCACAAATGCTGGTTCTTATCACTTTTCAGGGACAAAGCTATAACAGTGTCATTGGCAAAATTCACCTCTTCTCAGGGCGGACAGTTGCTACCTCAGAAGCAGGTGCATTTCGGTTGCATTGTCGAGCCTTTCAGAAGCAGACACGTTCAGACCTCTCTGTTCATCGTCATAATCTCAGAGATCTAATAGTCCCTTCCCTGCTTCCCTCCTTTCTCTTGTGTGTGCATTTAGGAAAGGAAACAGTTACTGTTCTCCCAGGAGCCTCTTTCTTCTCCAGCGATGAGTCATTCGCCATGATTAGAGGGTATGTAAAAAACGGAGCCCCTCAGATTCACATGGGGTGGAGTGGGCTGACTCATCCCCTGAACCTGTGAGCAAGACTGGGAGGCACCGTCCCGTTTCCCACAGTCCCGTTAAACGACCACAGTTTGTTCAGCTGCAGATAGCCACGGAGGTTTGGGCATGGAAATATCCACCCCCACTACTTTGAAAAGACCCCCTGCACGTTTGCACCTTTGTGCCGGCTTGACTGAAGTAATATCATTATAAATTCCCAGCAGTTTCTTCAGCCACTGTTCGCCTTTGAAACAAGTTACATCCACTCCCTCGACAAACTTCACTGTGCACACCTGTGCTTAGTTTGTTTCCGGAGACGGCATAAGCTATAATTTTGTTGTTGTTGTTGTTTAAAGAACTCTTAATGGTTATTTCTTTGTACCAGCTCAGAGCTGATGTATTTAGGAATCTATTGTAGGGAGTGGGAAAACAGATACATTTCAGGGTATTCGATTATTTTAATTGTTGATGTTTTGGAGCAGAGGAGACATAATGCTTGTATAAGTTTGCCTTATACTTCTTGTTTTTTTTTTCTCCAGGGGACATGTGAATCTAACAATGCTAGGAGCCATGCAGGTTTCTAAATATGGTGACCTGGCCAACTGGATGATACCTGTAAGTAGACATGTTTCCTTCTTCTGAATTATGCTGGTTCAGAATACTTTCACAACAGTAAGAAAGACCCTCAAATTGCTGTGAGTGTATACTGCAGTCATCAAAAAATGAATAAATATATTCTTTTCATGGGAGAATCAATTTTGTTGACGCAAGGTCTTAATCTGTAGTGCAGGCTGGCCCTGAATTTATAGCATGACTTCAGCTTCTGAAGTGTTGGAACCACAGATTCAAGCCTTCACATTTACCCCAAATTTAATTTATCAGTCCCGAGAAGTGCTCAGTGCTTACTGTGTCTGTGGGACTAATGACCAGAAACGTCACAGAGGCTTTTCCTTAGTGAAGCAGAAGGTTGGGAAAATGGATCGGGAATAATCTCAGGACTATCAGAACCGGCAAACATTTATTACAAGCAAGACTTATAGCTAGAAAGAACAAGGGTCATTTCTTTCAAATTTCACTGATTGTGTTTTAATTCTAGTCTTCTTATTTACGCTGATTAAGCATCTTTTTTTTTTTTTTTTTTTTTTTTTGATTGGTTGTATGATTCCTGAATCACATTGACTTCTGCTAGGGACTTTAAAACCTGTGGTGGTTCAAGTATGCTTGTAGAAGGCAGCAGGTTTTCATTTAATGGTGCAGATCAAGGAGGAAGTCTCAGCATTCAGCATTGGCTTTGGAAAAAGGCTTAGAGGATTTCTTTCCTTTGATTTTTGGGCATGAAAAGGCTGTTACTATGAGATTACATGGAGGAGGGGCAGCAGTAGATATGTGTTTCTGGAGGTGAGCCCACTGTGGCTCAGGGGTCTGGGTGTGTGTGTGCGTGCGCGCACCTGCACCTATATGTGTGTGTGTGTTTTTAAGGTTTTCTGTGTGTTTGTCTGTAGCACTAGCTAAAAGGACTTTTGTTAAGTAACTAATATTGGTGCTCTATGATAGTTTCTTTTGAAATCTCTTAGTTTTATTTCAAATACATTTTTGAACATCCTGGATTTACATAATTGATAGCTATTATAAATTGTGTTACACTGGGCTTGTTGATCTCTACCACCAGAAATATTAAAGCTTAATACTGATTAAAGATATGGCTCTCAAATTCAGTGTCTGTTGGAATCATCTCAAAGATGAAAATATATTGAGGCTTGGGTTGGAGAGATGGCTCTGTGGTCAAGAGCACTTGCTGCTCATCCAGAGGACCTGAGTTTGGTTCCCAGCACCCACGTAAGGTGGATCAGAACCAACTGAAACTCCAGCACCAGAGGGTCTGTCATCCTCTTCTGGTCTCCACAGACACATAAACACATGTGGCATACATGCATATGGACATTCCCATAAATAAAAACCAAAATAATCTTAAAAATCTGAGGCCAGTGTTTCTTCCAGCCAAGCTTTTTAGTTTACTAATCTGGCGTGGCCTGGGGATGGCATGGTGCATAGCAACCTGAGTGATTCCAGCCTGTGACTAAGGTAGAAAATAAGCATATTAAATAGTTATCACCATTCATTCACCATTAAAACAGGGGAAATGCCACAGGTTGGTCTGTAGTAACAAGTCTTAGAAGACCGTAGATGACCGCTACCTGAGTTCTGGAAAGATGAGTTATTTCATGTCGGGTGTAGATAGATGGATGGCAGCTTTTGGAGGTTCTGCAGGAACCATGGGGAGATAGCCCGGCTATCAGCCACTGTGTCGAAGTGACAAGTAACAGCGTGTGCTTTAGGATAGGAAATCAGAACGTATTCCTACCTGCACATTTCATGAAAAGCCATGGTGGGGTAGGAGAAGGCACTTAGAAAAGCAAGCCTCTTTCACTGCTAAAATCAGTTCTCTGATAAGTAGGTACCTGACTACCTTCAACTGTTTTGCATTAAAGCATTTTCGTTTTTGATTTTAAAAATGGGAGTTTGAGATTAGAGCGTGATTCTCCTGACTCAGTAGCTGAGAAAAGGGACCCCATGGTTAGATAAATCCTAATTGACAACTGCTGTCATTTTTTTCAGCAGTACAGTGTGATCAGCTGTCTGCTTTGGTTTTCTGTAAAATAGGAGTGATGTAACCATCTCCACTTTCTAGACCTATATAAAGGAACTGAGAAAGACAGAGTTCTTTCTGTCACAGAGCTTAACTCACTGCGTGGCAATGGATGGGCTATAATTTTGATAAGCTAGGAAGATGAACCTGGGTAGGAATCCTGGCAGGGAAGGAGTAAAAGCATTGGCCCCAGTAAGGAGAAGCAGGGAGGGTCAACACTGTGGCTTGAAAGTCTGGCATTCTCAAGACTTCTGGGTGGAGCCTGGTCAGCAGGGGCCTCCCTTTGGAGAATATGGGCATCAGTAAACAGAGTCAAGACCTGTGTTGTTTGCTTTCAGTATATGCTGTGACATGCAGTGAGACTCCAAGTTTTTCCTGCCAATTATGCATTGCCATTTTCAATAAAAATTTCCGACGTGTATCTTTTCTTTAATGCCTTTCTAAGGTTTCAGTATGTGTTGCTCTATCATTTTCTTCATATAATTTTGGAATTCATGAGTCCCAAAGGAATGAGCCCATAGGAATGGTGCTGGGGAACTCTGGATCATCGAGAAATGACATTTGGTGAGCTGAGAAACTAAGAATGCAGTGTTCTTTGTCCCGGTCAGACATTTTTGGTCATGGAAGTTGGCACCATCATTTCTGTTTGGCTTTTTCTTTTTAATTGACAACAGGCTGGGAGGGGCTTATTGGCAGGAACCAGATGGGGTGCTTCCTCAGGGGCTCTGCCAGAGTCATACAGGTGAGCATGCTTAGAGCTAACCTTTAGACTGAGCCTGGGGACCCCATTGAGGGTGCTGGGGGTGGAGGTGGGGATGAAGGAGCTGAAGGCGGTTGTGGCCTCAAGGGAAGAACAACATTGTTGACCAACCAAATCCTTTCCAGCTCCCATGGACTAGAACACCAACCATTGAGCACGCATCAAGAGGCCCATGGCTCCAGTTGCATATGTAGCTGAAGATAGCAGTGTCTAGCACCAATGTGAGAAGAGGCCTTTAGTCCAGGGAGGGCACGTTTTCCCAGTGTGGGGTAATGACAAGGCACTGAGGTGGAGAGGGTGACTGGGAGCTAGTGGACCCTTGTGAAGACAGGTAGAGGGGTAGGGTGGAGGAGAGCGGGGCGGGCGAAGGGGATAACATTTCAAATGTAAATACAGAAAGTATCTAATGAAATATTTTATAAAAAGCGAAGAAAAAATAAAGGACCGTAGTCCCACTGGCTTATCAGCAATTATTAGAAAGTGGAGAAAGGATAAAGAACAGTGGAGATGCACATGAAGGAGGAGGATAGCAAGAGTGGCCTCCCTCAACCACATACAAGCCAGGAAGCATCCAAAAGCCAAGGGCAAAGATGAGGTACCAAAAGCAAAACAGACAAAAAACTGATGCCCTTTCTTGACCTCTTTGTGTGTGGTTCACAGTACGTATTGTTATCCCCAGTGACTCATGCTGGTAAAGACCCCATGGCTTCCTTTTGAGATCAGCTTGAGCTCTGGCTCCGCCCCTTACAAATGACAGGACCTCACAACTGGAAACACATGTTTCCAATAGGAGCGAGTGATGGGAAGCTTAGAACGCATTCACATCCTCCAGGAACCTGGCTCTCACGTCCATCTTCTTAACGCTGTGCGGCACCAGGGGAAAGAGAGATTGCGTAACTAAAACTAAGCTGACTCAGCCAAGACATTGCCACAGGAACGGGTACAACCTGCTCGGCCTAGGTTCATATTCACGGGCCAAACTTCAGATGCTTTCAGATACATTTCTTGCATTGGTTGCTCTTAGGATATATTCTGCCCTCCTTGTGTAGTTTCAGGTAGCAAATCTATTGCTCTTTGTCTCAAAGATTTAGGCTGGCTTATAAAGTATAGATACGTTTTTTTATTACCAAATCTGACTGTCAGACTGGAAAGTTGAGCATTATTACATCATTTTTCATTGGCGTTTATCTTTTCGCTAAGCGTAATAATTTTTGCATTGGCTGTTTGAGTCGTGAGCTCTCAGCACCGGTCACTGGCAGCCTTCCTTACGGCATCAGAATATTGTGAACGCTGAGACTTTAAGAGAAGAAAATGGTGTCGATGCTCTGTCTGGTCCTTTAATATCATCCTGGTATGCAGCGTTGCTCTCACACACAGATTTTAACAGCTCTGCTCTGGGTATCCAAAAAGGGAAACTCTGACAACAGCACTTGTCTCCTTCCCATCCCCTGGTCAGCATGGTGATGGTGAAACCCCAGACGAGCTAAGAAAACGTGGAAGGATGTGCAGCTGACAGAATCTACTTTTGGGGTCTGCTCTGGTGCCTTCCTGATGCCTGTTTTTGGAAAACAGCTGGAGTAAATTATTGACTCATGAAGGGACGCAGATGCAGATGAGCATCTAGGAGACCTGGTGCTTGAAAGCATAAAATAGCTGCCCAGAGAGCGGAGGTGCGCAGTGTGGTATAGACACAGAGACCCTCCCAGTGCATGAGGAGATGTGTGGTATGAGCACTAAGCAGAGGAGACACGCACATTTTGATGCTTGCTTTCTCCTCATATTCTTCAGTCTTTCTGCATTTGAGAACCACAGACTGAAATGTGTGTGTATATATGTATATAAGTGTATATATATATATATATATATATATGTGTGTGTGTGTGTGTGTGTGTATACCTATATATACACATATACATATACACACACATATATATATACACATACACATATATACATATATATATTTGTATATATACACGTGTGTGTGTGTGTGTGTGTGTGTAAAATATTATGTTAAAAAAGTTCCTTCCTTAAATTCAATAGAAAGCCCTTTTAAGAATTTGATTGAATACTTTGTCTCTTCTGGCATTAGAAGGCAGGCTCCTTGGTGTAGAGGGAAGTCTGTTCCTCTTTCCTCCCTCCCTCCATCTTCCTCACTTTCGCCCTCCTTCCTCTCCCCTCTTCTTTTTATGTAGAGAAACGAAGCGATGAACACAGTGTTTGCAGTAATATGTTTGGCTAATGATGCATTCCCATGACTGCAACATCCCCTTCTCATTAAACAGCCCGCTTAAAAGGAGAAGAACATTGGAAATGATAAATGAGACCTCCCAGACACCCATTATTAGTAATATGACGACTAATGGTTCTGCCGGGATGACTTAGCAGGGAGCAAAGCCACAGGGCTGATGGCAGTGCAACCCTGCAGCTAAAGGCTAATGACTCTTGGATGCTAAATTTTATTAAATCACTGAATTTGACATTTCCAGTTGGAGAAATTGTCACTTCCTACTTTATTCACTTGGTGTGGAGACTATCTTGATCAGCACTTTACATTTTTTAGAAAGTAGTGTTAATAATGTGGAAACCTCTAGCTAAAACATTTCTACACTGTCACTGAAATATTCCTTCCAGACTTTCTAAACATAAGGATTGTTATATAGATCACAGTCCTGTTATCTCACCTGCCAGTAAGGAATTAGGAATCGGTTCACTAATATTCAGTTACAGATGGACAGAAAGACGCATTGACTGTAGAGAATGGAAGTAATTGAACCCCTGTTGCAAAACTGATTCTTTTCTAGGGTGAGCTCACTCTCCAGTCTTGGAGTCTGACTCTGATGCTCTAAGCATTAAAGGAGGAAGAATCCAATGTGTTCTCCCAATGCTCAGAACCCTCTATCTTCTTTGAAGCACCTTGAGCAGTATCTGTCTCAGAAGTCACTGAACCTTCTAGAACCCAACTCTTTATTGTTAGCACGTGATAGAGTGAATAAGATTTACCCAATAGATCCCACTGGAGGATTTAAAAAATTATGAGTGTTGGCCTGGATGTTGTATGTGTACCGTGTATGTGTATGGTACTGGCCGAAACCAAAAGAGAGCTTCAGATTCCCTGGAACTGGAGTTATATGGAGTTGCTAGTTGTCATGTGGGTGCAGAAAATCAAGCCTGTGAGTTGTTTCTGGTGTTTTTAGAGCTATCTGGGGTTAGTATCCAATTATCAGTGACTGCATATTATGTCTGTTCTTTTGTGACTGGGTTATCTCACTCAGGATGATATTCTCTAGATACATCCATTTTCTTAAGAATTTTATAAAGTCATTGTTTCTGATAGCTGAGTAGTAGTACTCCATTGTGTAAATATACAACAATTTTTGTATCCATTCATCTACTGAAGGACATCTCGGTTTTTTCCAGCTTCTGGCTATTATAAATAGAGTTGCTATGAACATTTTGGTGCATGTGTCTTTGTTGTATGTTGGAGCTTCTCTGGGGTATATGCCCAGAAGTGGAATAACATAGTCTTCAGGTAGTACTATGTCCAATTTTCTGAGGGATTGCCAGACTGATTTCCTGAGGGGTTGTACCTTGCAACCCCACCAAGAGTGGAGAAGTGTTCCTCTTTCTCCACATCCTCGCCAGCATCTGCTGTCATCTGAATTTTTGATATTGGCCAATCTGACTGGTGTGAGGTGGAATCTCAGGGTTGTTTTGATTTGCATTTCCCTGATGGCAAAGGATGTCGAGTACTTACTTAGATGCTTCTCAGCCATTCGATATTCCTCAATTGAGAACTTTTTGTTTAGCTCTGTACCCCATTTTTAATAGGGTTGTTTGGTTCTCTGGTGTCTAGCTTCTTGAGTTCTTTGTATACCTTGGATATTAGGCCTCTATCTGATGTGGGGTTGGTAAAGATCTTTCCCCATTCTGATGTGGAGCTGGTAAAGATCTTTTCCCACTCTGTTGGTTGCCGTTTTGTTTTCTTGACAGTGTCCTTAGCCTTACAGAAACTTTGCAATCTCATTAAGTCCCATTTCAATCTTTGACTTTAGAGCAAGAGCCATTGGTGTTCTGTTCAGGAACTTTTCATCTGTGCCTATGTGTTTTGGGGTTTTCCCTACTTTCTCATCTAATAGTTTCAGTGTACCTGGTTTAATATGGAGATCTTTGATCCACTTAAACTTGAGCTTTGTACAATGAGATAAGAAAGGTCTATTTTCATTCTTCTGCATGCTGAGTGCCAGTTGGACCAACACCATTTGTTGAAGAGGCTGTCCTTTTTCCATTGAATGTTTACAGCTCCTTTGTCAAAAATCAGGTGACCATATATGTTAGGGCTCATTTCTGGATGGTCTATTCTATTCCATTGATCCACATGCCTATCTCTGTACCAGTACCATGCAGTTTTTAGCACAATTGCTTTGTAATATAGCTTGAGGTCAGGGATAGTGATTCCCACAGATGTTTTCTTGTTGTTGAGGATGGATTTCAGTATTCTAGGTCTTTTGTTATTCCAGATGAAATTGCATATTGATCTTTCCAACTCAATGAAGAACTGGGCTGGAATTTTGGTGGGGATTGCATTGAATCTGTAGGTTGCTTTTGGTAAGATGGCCATTTTTAAAATGTTGATCCTTCCTATCCATGAGCATTGGAGATCTTTCCATTTTCTGAGATCTTCTTCCATTTCCTTCTTTAGAGGTTTGAAGTTCTTGTCATATAGGTCTTTCACTTGCTTAGTTAGACTTACACCAAGGCATTTCATATTTTTTTGGTGACTATTGTGAAGAATATTTTTTCCCTAATTTCTTTCTCCACATGGTTTTGCTTTGAGTAGAGGAAGGCTACTGATTTGTTTGAGTTAATTTTATATCCAGTTACTTTACTGAACTTGTTTATCAGCTTTAGGAGTTCTCTGGTAGAATTTTTGGGGTCACTTACATATACTATCATGTCATCGGCAAAGAGTGATGTTTTTACTTCTTCCTTTCCAGTTTGTATCCCTTTGATTTCTTTTTGCTGTCTAATTGCTCCAGCCAGGATTTCTAGTACTATGTTGAATAGATAGGGGGAGAGCGGGCAGCCTTTTCGAGTCCCTGATTTTAGTGGGATTGTTTCAAGTTTCCCACCGTTAAGTTTGATGTTGGCTGTTGGTTTGCTGTATATTGCTTTTATTATGTTTAGGTATGGGCCTTGGATTCCTGTTCTTTCCAAGACTTTTAACATGAAGGAGTGTTGAATTTTGTCAAATGCTTTCTCAGCATCTAATGAAATGACCATGTGGTTTTTTTTCTTTGAGTTTGTTTATATGGTGGATTACATTGATGGATTTCCATATATTAAACCATCCAAGCATCCCAGGGATGAAGCCTACTTGGTCATGATGAATGATCGTTTTGATGTGTTCTAGGATTCAGTTTGCAAGGATTTTGTTGAGTATTTTTTTGCATCAGTGTTCATAAGTGAGATTGGTCTGAAGTTCTCTTTCTTTGTAGGGTCTTTGTATGGTTTAGGAATGAGGGTTATTGTAGCCTCAAAAAATGAGTTAGGTAGTATTCCATCTGATTCTATCTTTTGGAATAGTTTGGAGAGTATTGGTATTATGTCGTCAATAAATGTCTGATAAAATTCTGCACTGAATTCATCTGGACCTGGCCTTTTTTTGGTTGGGAGGCTTTTGATGACTGCTTCTATTTCTTTAGGTGTTATCGAATTATTTAGATAGTTTACCTGGTCCCGCTTTCACTTTAGTATCTGGTATCTGTCTAGGAATTCATCCATTTCCTCCAGATTTTCCAGCTTTGTTGAGTATAGGCTTTTGTAGTAGCATCTGTTGATTTCTTGAATTTCCTCAGTTTCAGTTGTTATGTCTCCACTTTCCTTTCTGATTTTGCTAATTTGGATACTCTCTCTTTGCCCTCTAGTTAGTCTGGCTAAGGGTTTATCAATCTTGTTAATTTTCTCAAAGAACCAGCTCTTGGTTTTGTTGATTCTTTAAATGGTTCTTTTTGTTTCTATTTGGTCTATTTTTGCCCTACGTTTGATTATTTCTTGGAGTCTACTCTTCTTGGGTGTATCTACTTCCTTTTGTTCTAGAGCTTTCAACAGGTTGCTAGTCTGTGCTCTCTCCAGTTTCTTTTTGGAAGCACTTAGGGCTATGAGTTTTCCTCTCAGTACTGCTTTCGTTGCATCCCATAGGATTGAGTATGTTGTGTTTTCGTTTTCTTTGAATTCTAGCAAATCCTTAATTTCTCTCTTTATTTCTTCTTTGACCCTGTTATCGTTTAATAGAGCATTGTTTAGTTTCCATGTGTCAAGAAAAGAAAAAAAAAGAAAAAAAAAAAAACCAATTATGCTTAATTCTTACACAACAAGAAAACTTTAATTCCAGGTTATAATCTGTTTTACATGTACTTTATGCTCATTGTAAGTAGTAAGATCTTAATATACACTATCAAACCTTAAAAAAAAAAAAAACAACCACTGACAAAAATGTATTTGTATACTTTTATGCAAAAATGCTTAAAATTTGTTCATTTATCTTTGTTTTTTAAAATAAAGGTGTTAAAAAAAGAAAATATTCAATAAAAAAGAAAAAGTAAATGTAAAAAAAAAAAAAAAAAATCAAGCCTGGATCCACTTGAACAGGGACCAGTGCTCTTAACCTCTGAGCTATCTCTCCAGGCCTGGAGAATTTCTCTCCATGTATTATGCATTTAATTAGCAGTGCAGAGGGGGTTGTGTGCAATACCTGTCACGCGCCCACGCTTCCCACCGCTAGGAACAGGCGTGCAACAAAACAAACTCTTCTGCGGATAACTTTTATTGAACAGCACTTTGAACAGGGGCTTCATGAGCAGGAAACTTGTCTCTGAGTTGGGGACTCCCTACCGAGTTCTACTGTCTAGACGGCCTCTCACTTGCAGTCCCCCACGAACGATCTCTCTGTCCAGTCTCTGTCCACGAGGGACCTCCCGCAATCTATTTTACCAAGTCTCTCTCCACGTGGGATCTTCCGCAACCTCTCCTATCGGGCTTCTCTCCACGTGGTATCTCTCCGCCATCCCTCCACGTGGTCTCTCTCTCTCTCCGTCTTCCTCTTCTTCTCTCATGGGGGAGAAAATGCACTGCTATACATGCCTCAGAGACTTGTCTTGCTACCTGATTGGTGCATCCTCCTGTAGCTCAATCACATGCCCCGGGGGTGGGCTGTGACTTATGTGGTGCATGCGCATTAAGTCTCTTGGCTGGGCAACAGCTCTGTTTGCTGAGTTCTCGGCGGGAAGCCGGCACCATGTTTGGGTGCAGCACAAACGGCTCCCTACAAATACCAATATGGTCTTCCACCCTACAGAGTGTGATTTCTGGGGCAAAGATAGTAAATGAGGAGGAAAAGGGAGAGTTCTGTCGATATGCGCCAGAGCAGTAACCATAAGGGCGCTCACTAGCCACAGTTTTCCGATAATCTCCTTAGCCAGGATCACCCAGGTCTGCTCAGTCTATTCATATCACATTTTATTTTCATTAAACCTACATTTCATTCCATTAGGTTATAGATCTTTGTCAGTATTCTGAGGTAGATATTGCGTTTAAGTTTCCAGCTGGCTTGATACTATACCAGGAAGCTGCTTACCATTGAGCTTCTGCTTCACTGAATTCTCACTCGCTGCCATATTTTTGTCATAGTCTACATGGTTATCTTCAAGTAGGATTTTTCTCATTCGGTTACCTTGTCTTTACTTAATATCTAAAATATTGTGACTGATTAATAATGATTAAAGTTTTTGCTTTAATAGAACAATTCAGAATTTTAACTTATAGTGTACTTGAGGTTTTCCTTTTAAGTTTTTTTAAAACTTAATTTTTAAGAGTTCTTTCTTTCTCCCTGCATTCAGGACCTCTGAAAGAGCAGTCAGCTGCTGAGCCATCTCTGCAGTCTCTGTGTTTGAAATATCTTAACAGCCGTTCAACTACAGAGAACTATTAATGAATAGGATCGAGTATTTATTAGATTATCCTAATACAGCCATGTGAACGCCAATTTTAAAATCTGGTTTTGGTGGATATACCTGACTCCTAACTTGGTTACAGTTGTACATGCTTTAAGCATAACCTTGGGCTCCGTTCGATCAGCTTTTGACATGCTTTCCCTTTCCGTTGTCTGTTTATTTTATTGCAATGTAGAACATTTCAAAATGATCAGAAGCTGAAAATTTAATCTATCAACGAGCAGAAGTTAGCTGCCTTAAATTTTTTTTGTCTTCTTTCCTCCCCAAACTATATGAGAGGTGCACTCTGGAGCCCACAGGCTTTTGTCAGCTGACATGTTTCCACCCTGAACAGAACTGCTGCTCATGGGTATTGTTTTGGAGGAAATGTAATTTTCCCATGTCACAGCTTTCAGGTTGGTGTGTGTGTAAGGACATTGGAAAGTTTTATAATTTGCGTCCTGAAGAATCTAACTTCATTTTTAGAAACTGTCCAAGCTGAAGCTGTGTAGGACATTTCCAGCCCTGCTGTCTGCCTCTTAATTAAATCAATTAACACCATCCAACAGATTAGCAACTCTAAGAAAGAAAAATAATACAATAAGTCCAATGGATTCTTTAAAAGAGGAAGTGTCTCATCTTCTGTGCGGGTTCAATTACTTCTCTCTGGAACTGAAGAGGTTTCACCCCATACCTTTCTCTCTGACTTGTTTTATAACTTTAGATAATTTACTCAACTTTCCCATATTTTTTTCTTAAATGAAGGAATATAAGTACTCCAAGTACTATTTATTATTTTATATTTTGTGATTATAATTACAACATCACCTTCTAATAGGGAATTACCTTTGTGAAATAAAGATTATTGAATGATGTACAATATGAACAAAATAAATCATAACAGTCAAAGTAAATCAGGGTAACAAAAGAGAGAAACAGTTCATTGCTCACTGTACAGCAGTTACACTCATATATTTTTAAATTTATAATACATATTATAAATTTATCGTATATTTGATAATAATGTAGTTTATTTTAGAATGTCTTGGTTACCGTTTGGTTTACAAAAGCTTTTTCAGACTTAAGATGCCAAGCACTGGGACATGCCAATCAAAGGGACACTGATTTAGATGGCAACATTTCTTACAATGAAAGGAAAAGCCCAAACCCCGCGCTCACATGCACAGTCAGAATCATCTGTCTATGGTTCTTGCGGAGCTACCCCAGTGAATGCTGGTAGCCACTCTATTGTTAAACGATAGCTTCAGCCAAGGAGTGAAGTCTAACTGTTGCCCAAAACCAGATCTTATCTTAGGAGAAAGCAAAGATTAACTGTCACAAATGTACTTGTTCTTAGAGTCAGGTTTTCTAAAGCCATCAGAGGAGTTATCAGGAAATCCTCCTAGAGGGGAAAGTTTGAGCACCGAATCTCTGTTTTGTTTTCCATTTGATGGGACACACCATGTGTGGCATTTCATTTTGTAGAAACCGTTACGCAGGTCCTCCCCTTATTACCCCTCCCGTCCTGAGATGCTCTAGCCTGTTACTCAACCTGAGAGGGGGTTGTGGGAGCTGCTGATGTCATAGGCGGGGCATCATAAATGTTGGGAGCTACTATTTTCAGATGACTTTCTTTTGGAGAATGAGAAGGTCATTCTTGTGGAGCTAAGTCCCTTCCCTGTGGATCTACACTAACTCATGATGTTTAAAGTAAGAAGTGTATTGAACTGGCCTGCACAGTATGGCTTGTTATAAAATGCCGAGGTGCTTATGTTCTTGCTTTATGTGTTCTAAGTATTCTCACTGGGAGCTCTTTCCGTTTGGCTCACACTTGGATCCCTTTGGTAACCTTACTTTTTTTTTTTTTTTCATTTTCCACTGAGTGTTTCCTCATGTTCTGGTACTACAGGAGTTGCTCATCTCATTGAACAGTCATAATTTCTTCAGGTGGTCTGGTTTCTCAGATTGAAAGAGTGGCATTTAGAAACTAAGATGTGGGTGCTGGCAGTGTTTGCTGCCGCCAAGTCCAGCTTTTCCCTGCTTCTGGGCCGTTCAGTCCACAGACCTGTTCACAGACCCCGATGGCTTCGTGTTAAGGGTCTTGAAGAGTAAGAACAACATCCCATTCTCACCTAGTCTCTGAGAGGCAATGCCTGTGCCTCTAATTTCCCAAAGCCAACCTTTGAACCAGTCTTGGTATTTGAAAAGATCTTTCTTTCTAGTTCCTTCTGCTTGCTTTGGAGAACAGCCATTTCTAGTTTATAGCAGCACTCTTTGTTCCCAAGTCTACAGATGAGAACATGGACGTCTGAGTTCCAAGAGTGGTCATTGCCTGTGATGTCAGGACCCCTGGTCCTTCCCACATCAGCTCAGTACTTCCGTATTCTTAATATTCCAAAAAAGAAAAAAAAAAAAAAAAAAGGCCCTTCTCTGGAGCTCTGAAAGCTCAGTCCTTCCTGGCTGTGAGTCTTTGTGCAGCAATACTCAGCCTGCGGTTTCCCAAGTACCAGAAATGGGACTTTCTCAGTCACCTGAGTCAGACCTGCCTCTCATGTAATGGGCATTCTTCACAAAGTAAGCCTTGCACCTGAAATTAAAAACATACAAACAAAGCAAACACAAACTAACAACAACAACAACAACAACAACAACAACAACAACAACTAAAAAAAAAAAAAAAAAACACCACCCCAAGACTTTCTAACAATAGCCTGAGACCAGTTTGTCATGGATATTCATAACCAACCACTCCTAGCTGGTTCTTCACTGCCCTCAGACTGGACAAGAGCTGAGGTATTCAAGGGAGTACTTAAAATTAAAGCAGACTCAAAATGATCTCGTCCGCATTCATCCAAGCCTTTCCTTGCTTAATAGAGAACTCACATTTAGTGTCTGCAGCATGCTTTTTCATAGTTGCTCTTTGCAGGCTTAAAAAGAAAACTCCTAAATCATCTTCTACCCTATTTTTTTTTTTTTTTATCCTTTTGGCTATGGATAAAAAAAATGCCATCGTTGCTAGCTTTCATGTATTCTTCAGTAATGCTCTCTCGGTCACCGGGCCTCTCACTGTAAATGTCCCATCCAGCTGACAGAATTGCCGGTGTAATTACAATAATTCTGTAATGTGCTCTTCAGAGCTTCGCAGGTGGTAGGAGGTGAGAAACATGTGCCTCTGCCTCAGCTCAGGTTCTCCCACCCTCCTAGAGGAATCGGAAGAGAGAAATCCTGAGACTGGCTATTTCACATTCCACAAGACATGTGCATAATTTAATACTCAATGGGCTCTTGAAGAGAAAGCTGTAACCCCACACATTCAACATCAAGTGATTACTTGCGTTTGAGCTGTTGTTTTGTCGGGATTCGCCAGGGACTTTCTGAAGTAATGGAAGATGTTAGAGTAGCTCTTTGATGGAGACTGAGGTCCCCCCACATTCCCAAAGCATTACATAATACTTGAACACAGCTCTAAGAATTTATGTGTTTATAGGTCATAGTTGGTCATACATGAACAATTTCATATTACCTTAGCACATTCCCCCTGGTGATCCAATGTAGGGAGAAATACTAATCCTTAGAATGTTAAATATGGTGCTGGCACTTTTTTTTTTTTTGTTTGTTTGTTTAATGAATGGCTCCAGGACTTATTTGCATTCTCACAGCACTTAATCATTCTCACCAGAGACAGCTCAACCATCTATTCTGAAGCCTGTGTTCAGATTCCTCCCACTGATGCCTTTGAAGGCGGTGAGGCAAAGAAGGCGCACACAAGGCAGCCCAAGTGGTGTTTGCTTCCATCTCTGCTGTGTCATGATCAGACTCAATGAAAACCAGTACCCTACAGCTTTGGGCAGAGCTTGAAATAAGCAGGGTTTTTTTTTTTTTTTTTTCCTCTGCCCATTTTGTGAGTCCAGAAAATAGATCAGACAGCCTATCTGTGACTATATGACTAAGAAATTAACCTCTGTCATGTACCTCTTTTGTAATGGCAACAAGCAAAGGAGCTGCGTCACACATATATTGTTCCTCAGGAAAGAAAAGCACTGTTTTGTAGCTCATATAACAAGTGCATATAAACTCCATATGCAGGCTAGTCAGTGATGGCCAGTGTTAAATGTATCACGGCTCTTTTCATTGGGAGTGATGTTTCATAGGATCACTGTAGAAGGACTTCTGACTGGTATTCACACTTTTGTGAAGTGACAGATTCATTGTTGTTAGTACCAGGAACAGAACTCACTTTTCATGCTTGAAGTTAATTGATTTCGTTAGGAATCAAGCCTATTACATTTCTGACATGTTCTAGCCTACATAATGGTTTGTTATGGATTACCTCATAAATTAATGAGGATCTTGATCATGGTTTTGAGAATCATCTTTTCATTCATAATAAGAATTTTGTCCTCTTTGGGCTCACTTTGAAATAAACAGTATCTTGAAGTAACGTGTTTTTTGCCTCTATAGCTTCTGTTATAAAATGTTAGAAATATTTTAGGTAGAGATTAAATTCCAGAAATTCAGAATGAAAGTAGATAATACATGTAGTTGTAAATTCTTCTCTGTAACTATCAGGAATATTTTAAACTTGATACCTGGTCCTTGTTCTATAATTCTTATCCATTATAATGGAGTTTATTCCCTGCACCTCTAGGGAAAATAAAGTTTACTCTTTGTACATTTGAAAGAAAATAGTGGCTATGTTAAGGCTTTAGAATTTGCACTGTCGATCTCTTTGTACTCCAAGAACAAAGAAGGGCATTGAGAAGCTCTGAGGTGTTCAAAGCAAGGGATTCTGTATGCCCAGAGATGGGAGAGAATGCCTGACAAGTCTGAGACAGAGGCTTCATTCACGGCCAGAACCTGAGTTATTATGTTTCTTAAGCCCCTTTTCCTTGGTCAACTTATAAATGATTCTTTTCTCCTTTGAAAAAAATAAACAACTAACTCGATATATTTTGGATGTTTATGAAATAACATGTACTTAGAACTTGAGCCCTGAGGGGGGATGTTAGGGTTATTATACACAAAGAGTTATTGATCCCTCATTAGGGACAAGGAGAGAACCCTTAATTTGATCACCACACTAAAATGCTTTGGGACAAGGATGGTAGAAACGATCCTTGGAGCCCGAAGAGGGAATGGAGGAACCGGGCAAAGCCCAAGCCATGGAAACATGTGAATGTATGGTTCTAAGCAGTTGGTGTAACAGATTGTAAAATACCTGGGGATGGAAAGTCCAAAGGTGCCGACTAAATCAGACAGCTGCTAGGAAGCTCCCTGAGTCCAGGTCTCACTGCAAAGACACAGGCTAGGAAGAAAGCAGGTTCAAACTTCAAGGACTAAATCTCGAGGAGCCAGGGCAGGTTATAACTGACGGGACAGGTCCTTGCAAGGACAGGATAAACATGCTTATTAAAAGGAAATGTCAAGTATATTGCATTTTGCTTTTGGAAAGGCCACTTTATGATGGATAACTGGTATTTACAATGGGTAAGCTATTTTACCTACCTAGCAAAAGAGAATATAATTATATTTCCAGTCCTGTGCTAGTTCATTTACATGATCAATTCACTTGTCCTGGAAAATGGAATTAAATCGATGGAAGGAAAGTTGCCGTTCATTTTTGGGTATTGGAAACTAACTTTAATGTAAAAAGGAAAGCATTCTGCTGTAACTTTGTTGGGAACTAAGGCAAGTTGAAAATGTTCATTTTCCCTAAAGAAAAACAGTGATAGCCTGTTTTCTTTGTGTTCTAGCAAATGTTATTATTTAACCATCTTGCATTGCTAAAGAGAACTTTTCTTCCCTTGAGCATTGTTTAAGAACGGGAAGACAGAAATATAGAGGCTTATATTTGGATTGAGGTGGGTACTTCATGTTCTGGTGTTTCGTCCTGAGCAGCGAGTGCTGGTTTTATTAATAAATCGCCCCACAACCTTCTTTCCCTTACATTTGCCATGAGTTCACATTTCCTGCTGTGGCACACGCCACCACTTAAAAATGCTACACAACTGTTTCTATATACAATTAAATGGTTTCTCACTTCGTACCAGAATACCGAACAGTCACAATCCAGAGATGATCTGTTGCTATTTATGGCCTAATGAAAAAGATGGTATCATGAATAATTTTTCAACATGTTTTGTATTTTATTTAAAGCATGATTTGCAGTACTTCCCAAAATATTCAAACTCCTTGATTGTGTGTAGAGCTAGACTTACTATTTCTTTTTGCATATAATTCAGCATTCGTAGTTTGATACATTGACAGGCTCAATGTTAACACCTTAATAGTTTTACCCTTTAAACATTTCAGCATTAGGAAATAGAAACAAAGCAGCTTCAGAATATTGAAAATGCTGATTTTCAAGGAAATTCTATATTCTAGAATGTCATTGAAACCACTGAAAGTCTTGTATTTCTGATTTTTGTCTTGGTACTTCCATAACAGACCGTGACTGGATCATTATCGATCAAGGATCGTAGTTGAAGCATTATCATTGCAGAAATGTTGTGTGATTCTGATTTCTAGCTCATTTTGTTGCATTCTTTTTGTGTTTGATGCCAGGATCAGCCCTTAAATGAAAACTGAGGGGGTGGTTGTGAGCTGGGGATCCAGCAATCTTCCCCGCATTATGCCGGAGGGCGCGCAGTGCAGATCTAAAGTTATACCATTCAAGCAATCTGTGGGTGCTGATGGGAATTATAAGGAGGCTACACTTGCTATCACCCTGCCCCGTGCTCACTCGTGCCCCAAACCTCTTCTTCATTACAAGGCTCTTTCTCCACAAGTGTCCTCTTTCTCTCATGATTGATTTAAAGGTCTATTTTTAGCTCCTCCATCTTCTCATTTATTTAGCCTTTTTAAATGTGCGTTGAATAGGATATTGAGTTTGGTGGAGGAAGACGAGCGTGGAAGTGGAATGTGTATCCTTTTCCAGCTGTTCCCTTAACAGATCCGTTCTATTCACTTCCTCTCTCATTCACAAGAAGCAGTCGAGTAGCTTTAAAAATGTCAGATGATGTGCTGGACGTTTGGATACAGGGATGAATTGCAGTTCCTGGCAGTGTCTGGCAGAGTCACCTCCCTCTTGTCTGAAGAGCCTGGCTAACTTCCTTCCATTTGCACCATTATGTAATTAGCTCTTGTTCTAGACTGAGTTCTCTGCTGTTCAGAAATACACTTCGTCACCACACCAATGGATTGGTTTCACTAGCTGCTGTGTCAGATAAGTCTTCCAGCTGAAGCCATCTGGGACCCTAAGCATTTACTTTCCGTTGATGTTGAGCAGTGGGGTGCGGTTCTGAGTAAGTGGGCTTTGTTATGCACGGTCCTGTAGGGACCCCTGAGCTCATCTACCTGCCATCACTTTGCCTTTTCATGTCCTCACAGTAGAAGGTGGAGGAATATAAGAATTCATAGAAGACCTGTTATAAGCCAGCACCTAGAAGTCCCAACTCTTACCTCCCCCTTCCCATTATCTGGAATCCAAGCTTGTTGCTACTCCTTAACTGCAATAGAGCTGGGAAACCAAGCGATTGGGTCTCACACAAATGCTGATCCACTGAGTTGAGGGATAATGATGACTGCCTTGACAGCTGTTTGTTTTCTGTTTGCGCCGGTTCAAGCCACTTGTCTCCCTGTAGTGACCGATTCTGCTCAGGAGTCTTTTGGGAGGTCAGATGTCAGGAATCATCCTATTTTCTTTTTCCGACACGTTGAGCATCCTAAAAGAGTAAGAGAACCAAATACCTGCAGATTTTACCATTACTACTAGAACCATGCTAATTTAGGAGCGCCGCTCTACTGTTTTTCAGTACTGCTTTGCCCAAGTCGGGGTAAGTTTACTGAAATCTCCTCTTGGTAAGATTGCTGTCACCCCTTCCCGATGTCCCTTTCTCCAGACACAGTTACCATCCGCTTACATTTCACTGCCCTGGTACAATGTGACCATGCCTGTGCTAGTTACTTTCCTTATCCAAATATTTATGGTGTAGGGAAAAGGAGTCAGGAGGAAGGAAGGACAAAGCTGAAAGTCCCAGTAATAGTAGAATTACATACTGAAAGGACACAGGGAAAGGTCATTTGTCTGCATGTTGGGGATAAGGAGAAGTGGGTTATGCCACTTTCAGGAAAGGAAAGCTTGCTTGGTCTAAGGCAAACACACACACACACACTTTATAATATTAATATTATATGTTTGTGTGTGTGTATATATATATATATATATATATATATACACACACACACATAAGCATACATGTCTATCTAAACATAGACATGTAGTTCTATATGTATATATATCAACATATATGTCATATATATGCCTGTGTATAGAGAAATCTTTCTCCATATATGTATATGTGTGTGTATATATATATATATATATATATATATATATATATATATATAAAATGACTCTCCTTTAATTAGACAATGAACATTTCAAAGAAAAGGACATTATTTTTGAAGATTTCTCATGTTATATCTAGCTTGTTCTAGATACTCAATAATTTGAGCTGACTGAAGATTTATATGAATGTTGTAAATTGGTTTTACTGCACACTCCCAGACATTGTCTTATGCTGGGTTTACCATAGCTTGTGGCAGAGGCATACCGTCTTACTTTAGGTTTATAAATATTTAACTCAGATTTTAAAAGGTCTGATGTTTGGCAGTGTCACACAGTGTTTAACAGTTGATCAGTCTTGGGCATTTTTTACTTTTGAAAGCAGGCGTTTAGAGGTTAAGATGGAGCCATGAAATTTCTAGCCTGTGCTTTGGGGGCTAGAGAGCATCAAATCACTTAACTGAGCCAGGAAGTCTATATATACAGTGAGTGCATAATGAGAAGGACCTTTGATTGATTGATTGATTGATTGATTAATTGATTGATTGATTTACATTCAGAATTTTTGTATTGGTTATATTTTATTCACATTTCAAATGTTATTCATTTTCCTGGGTTCCCCTTCATATTCCCCCTATCCCATCCCTCTCCCCCTGCTTCTATGAGGGTGCTCTCCCACTCACCCACCTCTTCCTGCCTCCCTGCCCTGACATTCCCCTGCACTGGGGCATCCAACCTTGTCAGGACCAAGGGTTCTCCTCCCATTGATGCCCAACAGGGCCATCCTCTGCGACATATGCAGCTGGAGCCATGGGTCTTTCCATGTGTATTCTTTGGATGGTGGTTTATTCCCTAGAAGCTTTGGTTGGTTGGTGTTGTTCTTAGGGGGTTGCAAACCCTTTGGCTCCTTCAATCCTTCCTCTGACTCCTCCACTGGGAACCCCGTTTTCAGTTCAAAGGTTAGCTGTAGGCATCTGCCTCTGTATTTGTCATGATCTGGCAGAGCCTCTCAGGACACAGCTATATCAGGATCCTTTCAGCCTGCACTATTTGAGATTAGCAATATTGTCTGGGCTTGGTGGCTGAATATGGGCTGGATCCCCAGGTGGGGTAGTCTTTGGATGGTTTTTATTCAGTCTCTGCTCCAAAACTTGTTTCCATATTTCCTCCTATGAATGATTTTTGTTCCCCCTTCTAAGAAGGACTAAAGCATCTGCACCTAGACCTTCATTCTTCTTGAGCTTCATGTGGTCTGTGTATTATATCTTGGGTAATTTGAGCTTTTGGGCTAATATCCACTTCCCATGTATATCTTTATGTGATAGGGTTACCTCAAGATGATATTTTCTAGTTCCGTCCATTTTCCTAAGAATGTCATGAATTCATTGTCTGTAAGATGTACCAATTTTCTGTATCCATTTCTCTGTTGAAGGACATCTGGGACTTTCCAGCATCTGGCTGTTATAAATAAGGTTGCTATAAACATAGGGGAGCATGTTTCCTTGTTATATGTTGGAGCATTTTTTGGGTATATGCCCAGGAGTGGTATAGCTGGGTCCTCAGGTAGTACTATGTCCAGTTTTTTGAGGGACCTCCAGAATGATTTCCAGAGTGGTTGTACCAGCTTCCAATCCCACCAGCAGTGGAGGAGTGTTCCTCTTTCTCCACATCCTTGTCAGCATCTGCTGTCACCAGAGTGTTTGATCTTAGCCATTTTGACTGGTGTGAGATAGAATCTCAGGGTTGTTTTGATTTGCATTTCCTTGATGACTAAGGGCCTTGAGCATTTCTTTAGGGGCTTCTCAGCCATTTTGTATTCCTCAGCTGAGAATTCTTTGTTTAGCTCTGTACCCCATTTTTTATTAGGGTTATCTGATCCTCTGGAGTCTGACTTCTTGAGTTCTTTGTATAGATTGGATATTATCAGAGAGGGCCTTTAGAAGAAGCAAATAGGTAGGTTTTCTGCAATTGTTTCAAGTTCTGTTTCTGCCAGCTCCGAGTTCTGTACCTAGGAGGTTCTCTGTGAGTCTTTAACCAATTAAAGTGATTTCAGCTGTGTGCATCATATTCAGTTAAGTAGAGCAAGCTCCCTGTTAGAGGATGTCATGTTTTAAACCTTGGTAATCATTATGTCTCAAGGTTTGCCTGTGGTGTATTCTAAGAATTGTTTTGTTTTGTTTTGTTTTTTTCTCATTTAAGGAATTGATAGCACATAAACTTGATTTCTGGTTTCTTGTTTCTCGTCATGTAACTTGCCATAACGGTACTGGTGTTCTCTACAGAAATCTGATAACTTTATGACCAACCTGTTAGATCTGCAGCTGACCAAGGGTCATGGCATTGATGAAGAAGTTAAAATTGCACATTTCAATGTGTCTTTTGCATTGTTTCAAACCCCTTCTGAGTCCAACTGATCCTGTATGCTCCACACACCGCTCCACTCTGCCATTACCAGCTGCTGCCCATCTCCCTGGTGGCAGGCTGGAAGCCACAAAGCGTTCAGCGCCTTCCTCCTTTCCTATATGCTGCTCACTCATTTAATTTGTGCCTGCATCCCGCTGTGTTTACCTCTGAGATGTCTCTGAGGTCATGGATTTAAGGTTCTGTTTTAGATCCACAGATACCCTTTAAATCCCTCAGAACTCTGAGTTGATTGGAGAGTATTTAATGGCAAATGAGCCAGAAGACTGAGTTCAAAACAATATATAAATAAAATGTTAAGGGAGTTTCTATGTTAGAAGTCATCATCATCTTTAGAAACACCTGTGTTTTCCAAAGCTGTGTCCAGGAGACGGAGCAGGTGCCTGATGCATTGAAGGCGGTTGGTTGATAAATGAATAATGAAGGAAGACGGAGGGGTGGGTTGGAAGGGATCAGTGATGGTAGGACACTTCTGATTCCTCGTTTCTGATTTTTGCTTGACTGGGAGGGTTTTTCCTTTTATTCTCTTACTCTCTTCCCCAAGTGCAAGATGAAAGCCCAGAGCCAGGAAGATAGAGAGACAGAATTACCTTCCTTATTAGTCACGGTTAGAGTAGGCCTTTAGTACCTCAGCCTACTAATGTGAATCTATAGGAAACCCAAAAGTGCTTTAGAAAATGCCTGTGGTGGACAACCACAAGTTTGAAAGAAAGAAATGAAGGTCATGGCGGTCAAGGTTTCAATCTGATCATTTGGTTTTGGGCAGGAACTCTACAAAGGTTCTCATATTAGTTTCTTATTCACTTGCCTTATTATTAATAAGTTGTCAACAAAAATGTATTAGTAATGCTTAGTACAAAGGAGATAATAATATTCAACCTGGGGCTGGTGAGATGGCTTTCGAAGGTTAAGGGCTTAAACCTGATGACCTGAGTTCGATCCTGAGAACCTATGGAAAGGTGGGAAGAGAGAACCAGCTCTACAGGGCTGTCCTGAAACTTCCTCATGCATGACATGTCATGCATATATTTGTGTCACTTGCACAGATGCACACACAACAACAGTATAACAAAAGCAGCAGTCATAAATGTATTGAAAAAAAAATATCCTGGACATAGTTCTTTAACCATAGGCTAAGAGAATAATAGAATTTTAGGTTACAAAGCTTCGAGGACTGAGTAGTGGCAGTGAATGTGTTTCCTGCAGTGGCTTGTGCTGACTGGTTAACGGTGCACTTCCTCTCAACATAGAAGTAAACTGCGCATGACTACTCAGTTTCTGCTTCTGTTTTGCAGGGGAAAATGGTGAAAGGAATGGGAGGAGCTATGGATTTAGTGTCCAGTTCCAAAACTAAAGTGGTGGTCACCATGGAACACTCTGCAAAGGTAACCCGTGTTTCCTCACACATTTGAAACAACTCACGGTACGCTCAGCCTCAGTGTACTGCCAGACGGTGTTCTTTTAGTATTCCCTGACTTATCGAAGGCGATGCCATTTATGTTGAAAAGGGAAAGAACCCAGAAAGGTAGCAGTTGATTGCCTGGCCAGATGCTTGTCCAACTTTGGGAGAATCTAGGTACCGGGTGTCCTTTGAACAGTTGTGTGCTTATCCCAAGTCAAAGCTTTACTGTCTTTAAAGTCAGTGAAGATGTGCTTATTCCTGATTTAAGATGATTATAGTCGCTATTCACTGTGGTCACGTGAAAAGCACAAAAGAAGGCCGGGTTTTTAACTAGTTCTTTTCAAGTGGGCAAGCCTCTGGTGTCCTTTTCAGAAACTATTAAAACATAATGACTATGATGAAAGAAGACAGCCTTGTTCTGAGAAGCACATCTTTGACCAATTATTAAACAGTTACAGGTGCCTCCTAGATGCCAGGTTATTCTAGCTAGGATTTGGCAGTGACACCAAAGTAAGCCCAAATCATTGATCTAATGGAGGTCATTTTCAACATTCTTCCTCCTTTTATCCTAAAATAAAAATAGCTAACATGTATGGGGCTTTTACTGCCTGTTGGTCATTTCTGTGTTTGTTTGTGCGTGCTCATATAGTTGATATTTTATTTTTCACTGCATTTCTTTATTTATTTACACACATACTTGTTTATTGTCTGTTTGTGTGTTCATGCATTCACTTGCCACAACATCTGTGTGGAGGTCAGAGGACAATTTATAGGAGTTGTTTCGGGTTCTGGTGATGATGAGTCTTGAAAGCAAGCATCCTTACCCACTGAGGCATCTCACTGGCTTCCAGTAATAGTCCCTCCCCCTGCTCACTCCCTCTGCCCTTCTCCCAGTTTGTGTTTTGGTTCTGGCAGCAGAGCTGCTTGCTTGAGATCTCATCACTAGTGAACTGAGGCTTGTCTTTCACTGCAAAGCACACCCTGCTAGCAAATGGAGCTGTTTTTTATTATTATTATCATTTTAATTGGATATTCTCTGTATTTACATTTCAAATGTTATCACGACTTGCTTACTTCTTCTTGTCTTTCCTGTCCAAGACCCACTGATCTCTGATGATTGGTGAAGTCAGTCTTGGGTGGTCTGTCCCTCACTTACTATGGCCTTCGTTTTTCCTTTATTAATTTTTTGAGGTTTACTAATCTGAGTGGAATGGTCTTGCACCTGCCTGGCTTGATTTAGTGATGCACCAGCCCATGTAAGAGCATGGGGCTAGCTTTGCACTCAGCTTGCTGGCTCAGGGAGTTCTGTGGGTAACGAGAGCTATGAATGCTGACTGCCCTAAATATGAATTAGCATAGGTTGTTTAGAAAACAGTGGGAAGTGAGCAGTGGAGCTTGAATGTGGAATTGTGGAAACAACACAGGTGACTTCCGAGAGATGCCTCGCACAGCATCCAAAATGCTCATTTCAGAGGCGGAGGAATGCCAAGCCGCACATCAAATAAATCTAAGTCTTCTCTGGAACATAATGTATTTGGAGGGAACTCCATCCAATTTCCCTTTGGTTGATATTTTCGTGTTGATGCATAAGCAATGGAGTCTGACTTATTTTGGATTTTTTTTCATTTTCAAAACATTAGGCCTGTGTTTAACAAATTCTCCCTCCCTCTTTCCCTCCCGTTCTCCTTTCTTCCTCACCAAAGTCTTTTCTTCTCAGCTTGAATTTCTGATAGAGGAAAATAAATGGTGCTTCAAACCTATAGCTGACTGAATCCCTGCTAAAGTTCCCTGCATATGCAAAATCCTGTGTCTCCTTTCTTCTGTTCTCAGTGAGAAATTGGGTTGTTTCACTCTAGAATCAGAGGGTTTCCCATGGATACTTCCTCTGGAGCAAAGCAGATCTACTCACGAATAATTTTTGATTTTCAGAAACTTGGAGGGAGGGTTGTTTGTTAGTTTCATTCTATAATCCAGGCTTGTTTGGAACTCACCTTGGAGCCAAAGCTGGCTTTAAATCATGGTCATTCTTCTGCCTCAGAGTACTAGGACTACACCCTTCACAGCTGTGATTAGAATAATTTCAAAAGACTCTTCACACATGTCTTAATCAAGGTTTCTATTCCTGCACAAAACATCATGACCAAGAAGCAAGTTGGGGAGGAAAGGGTTTATTCAGCTTACACTTCCATATCACTGTTCATCACTAAAGGAGGTCAGGACTGGAACTCAGGCAGGTCAGGACGCAGGAGCTGATGCAGAGGCCATGGAGGGATGTTGGCAACTGGTTTGTTTCCCCTGGCTTGCTCAGCCTGGATTCTTCTTCAGACACCTCAGTCTGCTTATGCATTTATGATAGAAGGCTGTATGACAGGTCACATGGCTGAATAAACAGTTCATTTTGAGAGGCAACAACAGGTTTCCCTTGGGATGTGTGGAGCATTTTCAGGGACGGCTGGTCCCCAGGGCAGAGTTTCACAGGGACCTTGTATTTATATAACAGAATGAACTTTAGAGTCTAGGACAGTGATTATAGGGGAATAATTATGTCCTTCTTAGAGATCCAAGGTAGAAGACTTGGGTGCAAGCAGCTTTATGTATTGTTTGTGTGTGTGTGTGTGTGTGTGTGTGTGTGTGTGTGTGTGTGTGTTTACACAAGTCCCTCTAGCAGCTTCCCATATTACTTAGATTCAAAACTATTCTCTTGTCTCTGAAGTATACATGGTAAGGTTTGACCACCCCCCCCCCCCACACTGCTACCACTCTCTCCTCACTGCACTCCAACTGTACTCCCCTCTTGAAAGTCTGGAACATTCCAAGCAGAATCCTGGATCAAAGATTTTGTATTTGGTATTCTGTATCCTTTGAATGTTCTCCCCTAGACAACCTGCGTGGCTCACCCCCCCCCCCCCGCGCCCCTCCACACACACATCTTTCAGGCTCAAGGTACCAGAGAGGCTTTCTCTCAGTGCCTTTCTACAGACTTTCTCACACCCCTTCATTTGAAAAACTCCACAAGAGCCTGGACTCTGTGTGTTTTGAGCATGAGGCACAATGGTGCCATTCTGTTAGAGTATAGGAAATAGTCAGGTTCTGCAAGTTCCTGTTGAATTGATTCATAAGTCAGATCACTACACTTGGAGCACATTGAGCGCTCTCAACCCTTCCTAGCTGTTGATGTTCATTGTTTCCATCTCATTGTTGTAGATCTCACGATTTCCACTCTACAGATAGACAAACCAAACTACATGAAATGAAATATTCCAGTAAAAACCGAATGGAAAGAGAGTAAGCCTAAGCCTGGGCATTTTTTCTCTAAACCTCTTTGCCTTTGCAAAACTCTCCTGACAGTGCCATCACTGCCAACAGTGGGGACCAAGTGCTTCCTTCCCAGTACTGAATGCTGAAGCCTGTTTCCAGGGGTCACTTGGGTCACACTTAACATTCACTGTGAACAAGGGAAGGCAGAACCTTTATTTCTGAGACTACCAAGAGAGCTCTGTTTCTGAGGAAGGTTTACATGTTCTTTTGAATACAGGGAGAGATTTGGGTTTCGAGGGAGTAAGAGGAACCATATAATTGTGTTATGAACTGAGAGTAAATCTTTGGGAATGATTTTTCTGATTTTGTCTAATCTACCTGGGAGCACGGATCTTACGTAGATATTTTGATGCTGATCTGATCTTCTCTAAAAATGGACCGAAGCTTATTAGTTTCATTTATTTTAGACCAAATGTGTTACTAAAAGCAACAAATGTGAAAGATTTTTGAGGTAATTTTTGGCAACCCTGAAAAGTACTCCCAATTTATAGTATATTTTTGCTTTGGGTTGATTCATAATTAGTGGTAGTTTCTTCTTGTGTTTTTACCATTCTGAAAAGCTTACTATTTTTCTATACTGACTGTTAATTATTCTATATAGTTTGGAAGAAAAATGGTCTACCTTGATGAAAAATATCAAAATTCTGAGGTATATATAACTTTGTAGTAAGATGTACACTTAGCAGACACATGGTACCATCATAATATCAAACTAAGAACCCAGACATGTTTACATGTGTTTGCCCTTTTATTTCTCTCTTATGATAGAAATTCTTGAGAAACAAATAGCTCTTCAATGTGGACACGACACAATCCAACACTCAGTAAAAGCTTTAAAATATGTCTTATGGGCTATAATTAAACTAGTAATTTTAAACTATACATGTTTGACTTTGCCAGTAAAATGCTATTTTCTAAAAGGAAGAAAAAAGCTACACTAAGAAAAACTAAGCTACTACTCTTTTTTGTGAGTTGAAAAGATTCCCTACTTATCCCTGAGCTCTGCTATATAGACACTAACGTTGGCAAGATACAGCCTTCCCAGAGAGAGAGAAAAGGCTTGGCTAACATGATGATCCGTTGAAGAGACCTGGTCACAAAATCCTGAAGCTTCTTCACAGGGAAATATCTTGCCATTGTCTCAGTTGGCTGCTCTTCCCTTGAAAGTATTCCTGTGATTACTAACTGCTACTTCATCCACATGTAAAGATCATTTGAATTGTTGCGGAAATATTTAATCCCAATCCAGGGTTTCTACCCTGCCTTTGACCATTTATTTCCTGGATAAAAGATGCATACAACCTTTATATTTATAGTATTCCTTAAACAGTACTAGTGCTGGGCAGATATCTACCTTCTATATATTGTGTCTATTTCCCAACCAATTCTCCCATTATATAATTTGCTGTGTTCCATCTGGGATGCTTTTAACTCCAAATAACCCACCCGCATGGTCATTGTTTTATAAATTACCTGATCCATGGTGACTTCTTTCTTAATACCAAGCACTGCCTATGTCAGTTCTGCTCAGTTATAGGCTGTAGGCATCTTTATTTACCAATTAGAAATAACTTGTGTGCAAGGTCACATAGCATCACTTGGGTCCTCGTGTGGACACTCTCATCTCTGGGGAAGCAGGTATGGGGGCCCACACTTATCATACATACAATACACAGCAACAGACCAAACCTCACTATTTCCCCTTTTTAGTCCAATAAAAGGCTCCTGTTCTCTCAGACATAAATCGAATACAATTATAACAATTATGAAAATTATAAGATATGATATACATTTGTAATGTCCAGTTCATATGTCTCGTCAATTAGGTAAAATATTTTATTATCTATCCTATCTCAGTGAGTTAGAATTTTATATTTAAGTCATTTATTATCTTAACCTGTATTACCATTCTAAAAACATCTTTCTAGACCTAGAACATCTTATTAAACCCTAAGCAACTTAAGTTTAATTGTAAGACTGTAACTATGTATTCTTCAACTTCCTCAGAGATTTGAGAAGGAATAAATATTATTTGAGTATGCAAATAGATGCAGCTTCCAAAAATCACAGAAATGACAGAGATAGCTCACTGCTTGGACAGTCCCCAATATTCCTTATAGCATCACAACACTGACAAGCTTTAAGTGAAGCAGGAATTATAAAGACTAGCTTATTGTGTCTTAGCAGAGCTTAGCAGTTGACTATCCTGCTTCCATTTGTCCTGTTTGGACAGCATTCTGTATGCAGATAAAATTGGGGCCTTTTCCCCCTAGTGACTTGCTTGCCACAATAGAAGCAACTTCATATGGAGATTATTGATGCTCATAATCTTCTGTGAAGTGGAATGAAGGTATTATCAGCAGTAACTATGTCTCACAGTCAAAAGATTTTTAAATAATGAAATAATTTTAAACGCCATATTCTGTGGATCTTTGTTTTGAAGACTGTCTATTTATAGCATATCTATCTGAACAAGCAAACATTGCCTGACTCCAGGTACCTATTATCTGTATTACCCAGGATGTATATTTTTGTGAAAATCCATAGTAGTATCTAACATGACTATGAGTTTGATGGACTGTTAACTTGCATTACTTAATTATTTTTTGTTTTAATAGCTTACTGTTTGTCATAGCAGCTATTAAAAGTACTGGGATTAAACCTTGTATTTTTAAATGAGTTTCATGGGCATAATGCCTAAGAGTAACAAAATTTAGAAATAGCAAAACATTTCTGTGCCAACAAATTGTCTCTACCAGTGCCCCATGAGAACTATTAGGATTTACCGAGTAGGTATACAGAGAGGCTAAAATGTCCCATGAGGATAAACTCAGTGAGAGCAAGCTCATCCTGGCCCTGTGCTCTCTGTACCTTATTTTCTTTGTTTAGCCAGTCTATTTTTGTTAGGCCCCACCTCATTCACCATAGTAATCTGACGGTCATGTAATTGATAACAAGCCCAGTATTCCACAATGAAGTGTATAAGTATGTAGAAAGTAGTTAACTTGCTTCCACCATTTTGGTTAGGGGTGGTCAAGGAGAAGGCACTGAGCAGGTGGACAAGCAGGCATCTGTGATACTGTCTTGAGACTAAGAGAGACCTGATACTGGCTTCCTTGTACTAAAGATTAAATATTCTCCTACAATGTTCAGCATCTGTAGCTTATAACAAGCTTTGATGATTAGGAAGGAGCCAGAGGAAGAGGCAAAAACCCATTTCATTTCTCTTTTTGATATTCTGTGTTTCACACTGCAGGCCTGGTATTTATTTGCTCCGCCCCTTTGCCCTCTTCCCACCCAAATCTCGTGACTTCCTTTTAAGCCATTCTGTTACACGAACTTCTGTGGAGCTCAGGGATACTGCAGCTCTGGAAGTGTATTCTGAGAGCTAGAGAGACGCCCCAGTCAGCCCACAGGTACTTACTTAGTCATGTGGTACCCTCTAGCTCCAACTCTGTCAGAGTTCTCTGAACCACACTGCAATATCCAAAAGCATAGTGGTCATTGTGGCGTACTTAGTGCTCTTCTCATTCCTGTAGATGCACAGATGAATGGTCTTTGAGCAAGCTCTGAAGCTTTTAGGAGTTGATAGGAGATGAACATCATAACATGGGTAATGGGGGGGAAGTAGGCACAGAGCATCAAAGAGGGCCATGACAATGGGGATGCCCTTGGGACACTGGAGAGGCTCTTCTGACAACTAGAAAGGGTATGGCCATTTGACTCTGAGGTGATTGGATGTCATTTAGTGCATTTTCCTGGTACTTGGGGACATGGGAACAACCAATTCCTAGAACATTCTGTTATGTGTAAAAATGAGCTGGTTACATGAGATTCAGTTCACTTTGATGCTCTGAAATGTACTGCTGTGGTAGCAAGAGATATTATCATTTATCCAGAGTTGTTCATTACTGAAAAAATGTAGTTCTAGGCTTTCCTGTAAAGATCTAAAGAGCTCTCATGGAAACAAATTCTAGAAAGTTGTGAGGTACAAGTCATTGGAAAACAAAATGGTGAGATACCTAAGGTCTTGAAGGGGAGAAAGTTGTCAGGGCAACCGATGGAAGCAGTGGGGTTTAGGAATTAGTCAAGGTTATGATGTTATCAGGATATCAGGAGCTTTTAATCAAAAAAAAAATTTTTTTTTGAATCTTACTGAACTTGTTCACGTCAGTGCTGAATCCTTGCTCCAATGATCCTCTTGCTTCAGCTTCCTAAGGCAGTGGGTCTACAGGCATGCACCACTCACCTGACTCAAACCATTTTACCCCCCATACTTTGCACTCAAGGTTCTGTTTTTCTGACCTGTCTTCTGGTGAAGATGACATAGCAGAGTGATTGAGGTGAACCCCAAAACCCTCCTTTTAAAAAATTATTTTATTTATTTACATTACAGTCATTGCCCCCCACCCATTCCCTTCCCCCCACAGTTCTCATCCCATTCCTCTTCCCCCCTTGCCTCTGAGAGGGTGTTACCCCACCGTCCAACCCCTTTCCTGAAGCCTCAGGTCTCTAGAAGATTAAGATCATCTTCTCTCACTGAGGTCAGACCAGGCAGACCTCTGCTATATATGTGCCAGGGGCCTTGGACTGGTCAGTGTATGCTCCTTGTTTGGTGGTTCAGTCTCTGAGAGCTCCCTAGGGTCTGGGTGAATTAAGACTGCTGGTCTTTCTATGGGGTCACTGTCTCCTTCAGGTTATATAATCCTTTTCCTAATTCAACCACAGGGGTCCCTGAGTTCAGTCCAATGGTTGACTGTAAGTATCTGCCTCTGTCTCAGTCAGCTGTTGGTAGGGCCTCTCAGAGGACAGCCATGCCAGGATCCAGTCTGTAAGCACAGCATAGCATCAGGAATAGTGTCAGGCCTTGGTGCCCACCAATGAGATGAATCCCAAGTTAGGCCAGTCATTGTATCCTCTTTCCTTCGGTTTCTTCTCCATGTTTATTTCTGCAGATCTTGTAGACAGTAACATTTCTGGGTCAGAAATTTTTGACGGTGTAACCTAGTCCCTCAACCTGAGACCTTGTCTATCTACTCTTCTAGAGTTCCCTCTCCCCAATGTTGGGCATTTTGGTCATTATTGGTCACCTCCAATGACCTCCCAGGTCTCTGGTACTCTCTAGAGAGTCCCCCCCACCTCCCATCCCCAGGCTGCCTATTTCCCTTCATTCTCCTGGTGCTCTGTGGTTCTCTCCTGCCCCCTCCCATATCTGATCCTGTCCCTCCTGCTTCTGGTTTCTAAACACCAGTTCAACCCCTCCTCATTCAGTGTGCCTTCAATGTTTTGTTTAATACCATGATCAGGAAAACAGATCAAGGCAACAGGATTACAATCTAGAGAATATAAAGGTCCAAATAAATGCCTCCAGGTCTCCATTAATTTAATTAATTTAGAGTACTAATCTTCTTCGGACTCCTGCAGTGTTTTTGATATTGACATACTCTACCGACAGTCTTTATTAGAATTTATTTTTAAACGTTCAGAATCAGCAGTCGTTCCTGCCCTGTGAGTCACTGATGAATGCAGCTGTCACACCATACTGTGAGGCTCAGCACAGCATACTTAGGAAGGTGCTCAAGTGAAAATCAGTCCCAGTTTGTCTTGAGAGCCAACCTGTGGTTGCACTGCAGTGGTGACGTTTATCATCTGTGTGTTTTATTTTCACTCTGTCCTTGATCTCTGCTATGTCTTGGAGCAAAATGTGAATGGAATCATCTAGCTACAGTGTTGTAACTGTACAAACACAAGAGCTGATTTCCTAGGCGAACCTTATGGTTTGTCTCCAAATATGTACTGTGTTTTCATTAGTTCTGTGGTTCTAAGGAAATTAATTTAGCCCATTCTTTGCTTATTTCTTTGTCAGACTTCATGTAGGGACCTAAAAACTCATAAAGAATTTATTGGTAGGTGTACTGGCTGTTTTTTTTTTTTTTTTTTTTTTTTTTTTTTTTTTTTTTTTTTTATGTGTGTGTGTCAACTTGATGAAAGCTGGAGTTATCACAGAGTCCAGTTGTAAGGCATTTTCTCAATTAGTGATCAAGGGTAGGAGGGCCCATTGTGGGCAGTGTCATTCCTGGGCTGGTTGTCCTGGGTTCTATAAGAAAGCAGGCTGAGCAAGCCAGGGAAAACAAGCCAGTAAGTAACGTCCCTCCATTGCCTCTGCATCAACTTCTTCTTCCAAGTTCCTGCCCTGTGTGAGTTCCTGTCCTGACTTCCTTTAGTAATGAATAGCAATATGGAAGTGTAAGATGAATGAACCCTTTCCTCTCCAACTTCCTTCTTGGTCATGATGTTTTGTGCAGGAATAGAAACCCTGACTAAGACAGTAGGTTACATGAATTTTAATTATAGGTTGTATAAACAACTGCAGTTAACAGTTATTGATACAAAGTGTTGGATGCCGGCTGCATTTAATTTAAATCTAATAATACTGTAAAGTGAGACAGGCAAAAGCATGTACAAACTGGTCTCGCACAGATAGTGTGAGAAGGAGCAGGTTTTGAACAAAAGTTCCTTGGTGAGACATCTACACCTTTCCTACCTATGCTCTATCATTTATGCAGAAAATGGTTTATCAAAGGTCTGTGTTGGTAGGGCTCCATAAGTGTGGTCAGTTGACATCATTCCTCCTAAAATGGGGCTGCTTGTTCATTAACAATCCACATGGCTGCCTTCACACCCAATGCAGCTCTTTTTCAAATAATGAGAACAAAGTGGGAGCTCCCTGTAGGAAGTGTTCCTCAGAGGCCTACGGACTATTCACATCATTAGACATCAGACTTGGGATTCACTGTGACACGTCTTATCTGAGCTACATTAAATGTAAGAGAGCCTGACAACTAGAGAAGTTCAATGTATATTGATTTCAGCTGTTAAATTTAGCTTCCGTGACATGCAGAATTTGAAATCTCACAAGGAGGGTGACAGTAGATGAAAAGAGAAGATGAGATTGTCATTCTATATTTGCAGCTTTCCTTACAGAGCAATATCTTGATACAACTTGTTTTTGAAGGTATAATATCTAGCTACTTAACATTTAGTCAACACTAATTTTGACTAAGTTAAGAGTCTGTCTTTGTAAAAAACAACCCATCCAAGATTTATAATGCTCTTCCATTTTTATTTCTATTCTCTTTCATTTATTTATATATTTGTCTGTCCATTCATATATCTGTCCATTTATCCATTCAGAAATCATAGAATACCTCTTAAGCCTTGCACTGACTTACACATACCAAAGCCTTCTTAACTATAGGTACTTTAAGTTACTGTAAGGAGTAAAATCATTAGGTGGAATTATCCGAAATGCACTGGTTCTGACCATGTACGTGGTTTGACACCAGTTTGGGGAAAGATCTCATCTAGTTCGTAGGTGGAAGTTTAAAGAAGCAAAACAGGCAAATGGCGATGGTGACCTCCCTTGTATTTGGTGTGTTGAGATCCACAAGAACGCAGAAGCATTTTACTGTTTCAAAGACAAGACCCACAGTGCACTAGGCCAGCCTACAGCCTCAAAGAAAATGTTCGTGCGTGCGCTTAGTGCTGCGAAGTTAAAAAGGTTAATCATATTTGGAAGAGGTCAGAGGTGATGTTGCTTACAGCCGGGCTCCACGTAAGCCTCTAAGAAGCCACTTGGGAAGGAAGTTAATAGGTAAAGCCTGGTTTCTCTTCATAATCCCTTTTTTGTTTTCATTTGGAAGAAAGGGAACTGTGGCTAAGAGAACCTGGAAAAGAAAAAGTTCATTTAAGCTTGGTCATGCATTTTATTAATGAGCAAACTAAAGTCCAGACCATCTCAAGGGGGAAAAAAAAAAACAATAACCACAAGAGAAAGTGAGTACGGTATGCAGAGCCACTTGGCCCCTGCAGTGGTCTGGTTCACATGGTCACTAGAAAAGAATAAAACCAATTCCGATGGCTGAAATTAACAACAAGGTTGTGTGTGACAGGCCCTTCCTGAGAGGACTGAAAAGGAATGGTGGGGACACTGGGGCTGCAAGGGAGACTTGTAAGAAAATCAGGTGTTCATATACAAGTGGATAATCTCTACACTTGACACTGAGGAATAAATGGCATACTAAATATAATGCTGCAAATGTAGGAGAAAATATAGGAAAATATGGAGCTGAGGAAGGAACCAAGGCTGTGCTAGTTTTTGTGCATCTGTTATTATTTTTTTAATGAATAGGATTAAGTCTCTTTCAGAAGAGGGAGGTTGGGTCGGATGCTTGCTTTTTCTGTGCCATTCCTCCTCTTGGCAACTAACTACAGCTTTTTTAAAGAAAAGCATGCTTTGGGGGAGAATAATGAGGGGATATTATACTTGGAACTGCATATCAGGTGGGTCAGGAATTGAGGCTTGAGAGTCCAGACAGTGTTTTCTTGGTAAACCTCGTCAGGGGTCCCCCCCCCCGAGTTATTCCGAGGATGATAGCTGCCCAAAGAGAGGGGGACAAAAGTTTGGAAATAGCCTCTTTTTTTAAAAAAGTTGATGTCTTTGATAGTTCCCATTTTTCCTATAGTCACACCAACCCTGAGTAGGAATTACTCCCTAAATAATGCTACCATTGTCCTTTAAAACAGGGAAATGCGCATAAAATCATGGAGAAGTGTACATTACCGCTGACTGGGAAGCAGTGTGTCAACCGCATTATCACGGAAAAGGTAAGTAAGCCACTTCTCTGCCTCCACGCACATCGGCCACCACCTCTGCTTCTGCAGTGTGCTGTAATCAGAGAAGACTTCTCTCAGTCCTTCATTCTGGGTTCTTAAGGCGTCAAGATGGGTGATGGATGTGATGTTCAGAGTGCACGTGTCTTTCCTCAGTTTCTTTCTTGTCTGCCAAACCAACAAGAGTGAAAGGTTGGAATTTAATTTTAGGAAATTCACCCGCAGTTGAGTTTAAAGTCACTTGGGTTCAAGTTGTTGCGTCGACCACAGTGGGTGTCAACACACACATCCTTAGCATGGCTTCTGACCTTCCTTCTTATGAGCTTCTCTCCAGAACGCATCTGTTGCTTCCATGCCTCTGTATTTTGTTTCATAAATGGACGATTTTGGCCAATTATACAGTAAAAGAGCTGCTCCTATAAGAGGAGCATTCGGGGCTGCTGTCCACAGCCAGACTCCTTTCTCAGATTTAAACTTATGGTGTGGGATGTCATTATTTAAACTTCCGGTGTGGGATTCCCATGAGTCATCTGGGAAGGTGGTTTTCTTGAAGACACAGGACAGAATTGCTTGTCTGGGTTCCCCGTTTGTCAGTGGACCCTCTGTTCTTTTGACCAGAGCTGTATGGCTGCGTCTCACAGTGTCTGGCTCACTGGCCTTCCTTACAGGATGGGCACACCCTGACGCACACTATGCAATAGGTTAAGTGTAAAACACTTCCCAGAAGCTGCATTTTCCCAAGGAAGTTTCCATCTGGCCCTGCATCCCTGAGACTGCTGGTGTGGAATTCCATACAGGTGCCTGATGGTACACAGGGGCGGAAGAGCAAGCCTGTCAGCCATTGTTAGTTCTTGAGCCTCCTCTGAATGATGAACTGGACCTGTGGAGATGATCCTTTACTTTGCAGTTAACACAGATTAACTGTGTTAACTCATCCTGATTTCATTAATATGGCAGTAGCCTTATCCAGGAGGTTTCTAGCAATATTCTTCCCAATTCTGAACTTCCTTTACCCCCTTGAGTAAGGCCCTCTCTATGCTGCCCTTGCTTGCCCTGCCCTTAGCTTCCCTGGTCTTGTACCTACACAGCCTCCTCTATCACACTCTGCTCTCTTATATTCCACCCCCTCCTTTAAACCAATCTATACCTGCATCCCGATGGGGCATGTCACCCTCTTAGTGCCCAGTGATCTCATCCTCACAGTGGCCTATCATCCCCATCGCTCATACCTAGCACTTTCTGTTACCTGTGTTTTCTTATGATATAACTTTTTTGGGTGACACAGCTTAATGACATTCCAAGCATCTTCTTTTACTTCCTTTTCCCATTTTTACACATGGCTTTATTCGTTGAATAAACCTTTCTTTGGAGGACCTTTTCAGACCCACACTTTTTCTAACAATGCTTTACACAAGGGAGAAGGAGGAGGTTACAGACAGGCCTCTAAGGACACATTCCATAGGATTAGACAGCAGCCATCCAGCACCTCCAGCCGAGTAACAGACCCCATAGAACACACAGCACACCAGATGCCATCCCGTATGGCAACCCAGCAGCAGTACCAAGAACGGTTACTCGGTGGGTCATACACAGCATTTCCCAAGTTACACTTTTTACAGTCAAGTCTTCCTGACTTAAAACTCTCCTGCCTCAGCCATTTTTAAAACTCTTTTGACCTCTCCTTCCTGTGGACCATGTTCTGGAACTGTATGTTCTCCACCTCTCCCTGACATCCCATTCATCCATCAACTACTTCCTGTTCATCTTTTGTCTCAGTCATGTATCCTTAGGTGTCTTTCTCGTACATGAATCCTTCCATGCATCCTTAGACTGAGCCTGTCTTTGCACTGACAGCTGTGTTGAAATTACCTCTGACCTCTGCCTATCACTTCAGCACATAGCTGATTCTACAGCACATAGGGCGGTAGCTAACTCTGAGCCATATCATTAAGTATAGGGGCCATACTCTTCCTGCCGTGAGAATGGGCAGGTTGGATTGGGAATCTTGAAAGACAGATGGGAGTCTTACGATCGAAAAGAAAATCAAGTAAGACATCGCAGGCAAAAGGGGAAAATGGTGCATAGTCTCAGGTTGGTGAAGAAAACCCAGCCTGTTCAAGAACCTCCAGGCAGGACAGCTTGGAGCAAAAATGCAGCTAAAAATGCAATTAAAGCAGAAAATACATGGAGGGAATCACATCAACAATGGATGTGGATGCTCTCTTTAAATTGTGTTTCCTATTAGGAGGGGAATGAGGAGTCCCTCAGCAACCCTTGTATTACCTAGGAAACCATTCTGCATTAGTAAGAACGCTATAACTCTCCCCGAATAAACATAGGAGAAGAAAAGGCAAATCTCATTGAAAGGGCTCATCCATGGTTTAGGCAAGAAACAAAACTTCCCAAATCACAAGTCCGAGAGATATTTTAGGGAAATTTCGGAGATTGGATTCAGCCTAATCTTATGAGTAGGGCACTGCCAGTAAGACAGGCGATCCCTACATTTTCTAGCATGGAGAATGTCTGACCTGCTGTGTCCTGGCAAAGCTCAGGAGGGGAGGAGCAGTGGGAGACAGGAAAAGAGGAGGTTGAGTTTGACACCTTCAATTTCGTATTCCTGCGTTTGAAAAAGACAATGGGAGATTCAGATCTAGGGTTCAGAAGAGAAAGTCAGTACTGGAATAAGCTACTGAGAATCCCTAGCAAATGGCCCCCATCAGAGCATGACCAGGAATGACACTGTGGGAAAGAAAGTCAGGACAGCTAGTCCAGTGTCTCTAGCAGCTCAGGAAAGGGCTGCGTGTTCACCTCTGAGTCACGCTGGGAAGGTGCTCTGCAGAGGATGTGAGGATGTATATTATGCATGATTCCATAATCTGCTCCCAGGATAATTCCATTAGGTTGCCCTTTGAAAGCAACTGTAATTGTTTCCTGGATCAGGTTATAATAGATATCTTCCCTATCAGCACCTGGCTGTAATTAACCATAATGTAGCTCTTATGGAGGTAATAAAGTAATTAACTTACTTACCTGTAAGACAAGGTAGTTTCAGTATCATTTAACAATTTAGCCTTTAGGTTTTACTCTCTGTTTTGTATCAAATTTTTGTTTGCCCCTTAGGCTACTAAATGAAACTCTTCCTAAATATTTTAAGCTTCCATCTTTTTAAAATGTATAGATGGTTGGCCTTCTGTATAACTTAGGAGTTTATTGGAGTGTGTCGAAAATGTTAATAAAAGGGTGGGTTTTTTTTTTGATAATGCAGCCAATTTTCAATCTTACCTCCCTGATTCTTGAAGCCCCATATTAATTAATAACACCACAATTATCTTTTTGTGAAATTGTGTGTGTGTGTGTGTGTGTGTGTGTGTGTGTGTGTGTGTGTGTATACTATGTTCTTAATAAGTCAGGGTTTTTTTTTTTTTTCTCTCTAGTTTTACAAATTTGTAGTTGTTTACAATGCATGAAAAAGCAGCAGATTAGTTTGAATGGTGCTCTATATAGACTTTCTACAGAAGAAAAACACCCATTTAAAAAGTTTTGCATCAGAATAAAGGCAGCTAATAGAATCTACAGACAGTTTTTAATCTATTAGCATTTCCCACTCATGGAACACACATTTCTGCTGGAAAACCAGGTGAAAGTTTTGTTGATTTGGAGAACGTAAGTGTGCAAATAGAAGCCTGCTCTAGTATTTGCTCTTAAATTTTAGTGTTTTAGGAAAAGCAACCAGGTTATCAATCAAATAAAATAAGCATCTTTCATCACACTTCCTCTGGAGAGAGTAATTATTTCAGGCCTTTGACTTGGTTTAGTCAATCTGCTAAGTAATAACAACACATCTGTCCCAGTTGTAGTCCAGGTAATATGTTATGGTCCTGTTTGTTTCCTATACCATAGGCTCCTGTACCACAGCCTGAGGGAGTGGTTTCTGAGCTCTCTGACCACAGGCTCCCCAGGTTGCTTAGCTGTAGTGCAGCAGAGCTGTGTGACACAGCAGTTCAAAAGCCAGTGCTTTTTCCTCCGCATAGTGCCTCCTCACTAATGGTGCATTTAAACATGACTTCAAAGGTAGTTGAAAATAAAGATTGAAGGCTACAAAAAAATAGGTAAATTTAAGTTATATCCACCGTAGAAAACCTGGGAGATATAAGTCTTTAAGTCTGCATAGAGACCTATAGAACAGGGTTTAAAGCCCTGTAGAAAGAGTTGGGTTTCCGTTACAGTTTTCCCTGAGATAAGTGACCCCATACCCCAGGATGAAGCAGAGCCCAACAAATATTTGAGAAGACTTCTGAGGAATTCTCGAGTATAAAGCTATGTTGAATGCTTTGTAGACTTCTTCTAAAGTCAAACAGTACTTTGGTGGAACCATCACAAGATGGTGCCGTGGCCATGGTGTTGAGTGGGTTGTTCAGGCGGGGTTTGGCATTCCTGTCTACCTTAGATACCAGCATTGCCGTTTGACTTGCTCACCAAGAGGGTGGTGTGGGATCTCATGCCCTACTCTTGGGACTCACTTGTTTTCATGGGAGTTTCAAGGTTGGGGAGCCTAACCAAGGAGCACTTTAACAGCTACTGAGATGAGTTGGCTGGACCTCCATTTCATAAGCACAGTTGGGTACTGCAGTGTCTTCTGTTGTTTACCCAGCATCCTTTTCCCCATCATCTCTATCTTTTCTCTTCCCAGCTATCCCCCTGCCTCATTCCCACTTTGTTCATTCCTTGAGATCATTGGTTGCCTCTCTGGCATTTCATCTAATGACTTCACAAATAGAAGACAGCTTTGGAAGATAGAATAGAGTGCTAGAAGATGCCAACTGTAGCCAAGAATAATGGCTGAGGAAGGACGGGGTATTATTTATAAACTTAAAAACCTAGCCATTGCATGTGATATCTTTTCATGATGAAAATGGTTGTCATTTTCTTGACTTTCCTACAGGGCGTGTTTGACGTGGACAAGAAAAATGGGTTGACACTGATCGAGCTCTGGCAAGGCCTGACTGTTGATGACATCAGGAAGAGCACGGGCTGTGACTTTGCAGTAAGTACTTCTGTGAGCAGCGTCTCGCAGGGGACCGCAGGCTGGGTGGACTAATGGTTAGAGACACCAATTTCTGCACATTTAAGGAGCTGGTCTGAGCAGGCGTAGAAGAGGAAGCTGTGTGTGACTCAGGCCAGGGCTGCCAGGAATGTGACAGGACCATGACAACATACCAAGGAGCTAGAGAGGACAAGCACCTGCTTGTCTGCTTTGTGTGAAGTCCTGGAAGTTAGTGTCAGATGTGGGCAGTCCTGAGGGTAGCCACTTGTGGAGAAGGGATGCTTCTTTGTCCTTTCACCTCTCACACTGATCCTCTCCTTGACACACTTCTGTGGTTTTTATTCCATGCATTAGAGATTCTAGAAGGCACCAGGAGCAAACTAGTTGCATCTTTCCTGCAGGTAAATGGTAGTGCACAGAAAAACTCAGACTTGGAGAGCCAGTGAACATACAGGGAGAGTTTCTAGTAAGATTTCTGTAACCACACTTACTTGTGTGTGCTTTAAAAATGTATTTATTTATTATGTGTGTATACAAGTGTTTATTATAACTCATTAGTGGCCTTCTGATAGGGTTGACAGACAGATGCAATTAACTTAAAGTTAACGGAAGGTAAAAGGAATATGTATGTCTGAGATGATGAAAGACAGAATCCATTTACTTATTACAGTGAAACACACGGAGAAGAAATTAGAGAAACTCATTCAGCAAAAGGTGTTTGATGCACCATCCATAGATTTAACTTTCTGAGCACACAGGCTTGGCATTTGCCTACAAATGCATAACAAATTTCTTTGAAACAACTTTGTTGTATAATTCATTATGTACATAGTAACCACCTCTTGGTACTGTTCCAAGGCCTTTTGTTTATTAACCTTTTTCTGAATTTCCCTTTGCAAAAAAAAAGAAGAAAAAAGCAGTCTCTCAGTAATAGCTTGCTTGAAAAGCAAAATTTTAATTAGCTTTCTCATAATCTCAGGGGGGGAGAAAAGGAATTTACTTCTTCTTGAACTATTTAGGATTTCTTACTCCACGGAAACAAGCAAACAGTTCTTAATCAGCTTTTCTTTTCCCCTGTGTGGAATAGGAAACCTCTGACAGGTAACACCTTCAGAGAGCTGCAGAAATTTCAGTTTCTGCTGCAAAAGAATATACAGCATAAGACCCTCATTATCTAGCTCTTTGCTATTCGTGTGGGTAATTCAGAAAATTCTGCTAGTTTTGTTATACACACATGGGGGAGGAGGGTCTGTTCATCATATCTGCATAGGTTTGAAAATGTCAGCCCTTCTGGTATTCCAGTACCACCCCCTCCATTTATCATTATTGCACTGATAGGAAAATCTGCTTATTTAAGAGGTACACTTTGATGTTTTAATATGTATATGCATTGTGTTCAAGTCAAGGGAAACATTCCTATGTACTTATGCATCCGTGATAGAAACGGTTAAGATCCTCTCCACCAGTGCAAGGACCTATAGAACACATCGCTGTTACAAACATAGGTAGTCACACAGCTCAGCGGCAACACACATTCTCTCTCCCAACAGTACGTCGGTTCTCACTGATCGATCAGCTCATTCTGCCCCCACCTTTCTGCTCCCAGCCTTGGGGAACCAGGATTCTAGTCACCCCTTTAATGGAGTCATACTTTATCTACTCTCCACACAAGTGAGATCACACAGCACTCTTTTTAATGTCCCTGCTCCTCTGTTTCATCTAAAGCAGCGACTTTCACTTTTGTGAGTGTTGCCACAAAAATCCAATAATTTTTTTTTTTTAAAGAAATAGTAGCTAGTACTCCATTGTGCGTGAGCACTGTTTTCTACGTCCAGTCCTTAGGTGGTAGGTACTCAGGTTATTTCTATGTCTTGGTTCTTATGGGGAATGTGGTTGTATTGTTGCTGTAATGATCTTGTCTCCTTTGTAATGAGATTGTTGGATCACATGGGGATTCTATTTTAAATTTTTGAGCAACTCTGAGGTTCACAATGGCTTTCCCATTCTGTTCCATCCAAGTGTCCCCTGTTATATCCTCACCAACACGTGGTCTCAGCTGAAAGGCCAAGAACAGTAATTTTTGTCTCTTTGATAATAGCTAATTTAACTAGATTGCTGTGGGATCATATTGTGGCTTTGGTTTTCATTTCTTTAATTGTTAAGGATATTGTGAATTTCCATAAACCCTTTGGCCTTCTGCATGTCTCCCTTTCATGTCTTATTTAGATATATTGTTCACATTTTGTTTGTTTGTTTTGAGACAGGGTTCCTCTGTGTAGCCCTGGCTGTCCTGAAACTTGTTCTGTAGACCAGGCTGGCCTTGAACTCAGGGATCTCTCTGCCTCTGCCTTCTGAGTGCTCAGAATAAAGAACTGGTGCTACCCACAGCCATGCTGCCCCCGTTTAATTGGATTATTTAAGGGATGCTTTTGCTGTTGAGTTGTTTGACCTCCACCAGTACATTCTGGGTACTAATTCTTTTGTCCTATATATTTTAGAAATCTATATGAACATCCTGCATGCTCCTGTTCCTCTGCACATTGTCCTTTCGTTCTGAACTATGGCTTGTTCCATCTGCCATAGCATTTCAGTCCAAATAATCTTATCTGTTTACTTTCACTTTTTTCTCCTGTGCTTTTGGTGGCTTGGCTGTCTTCCTCCCTCCGTCCCTTTCTGACAACACTTCTCCATGTAGCAGCCCTGGCTGTCCTAGAACTCACTCTGTAGACTAGGCCGGCCTCGAACTGTACTGATCTGCTCACCTCTGCTTCCTGAACCTTAGGATTCAGTGCTGGGATTAAAGGCATGCACGGTGTACCACCACAGCCAGCATGGAATCCTTTCTTAAAAAAAAAAAAAAAAAAAGTCCTTGCCAATTCTAAAGTCCTACAGCATTTGTCTTACTTTCTTCCGGTAGTTTCAAACCCTGAGAGTCTTATTATATTTATGTCCTTAATCCAAGTTGAGCAAGTTTATAATCGGTGAGCCACAGACCAGGTTGCAGGGGGCAGGGGTGGTGGTTTCTTTTTTGTGTTTGCACGTAGATGTCCAGGTCTCACCTGGACAAGTATAGAGGAAAAGCCTGGCCTTCCTTTATGTTTCAAAGCTTTCGATATTGTTAGTGGCTTTGTTAAAAGCTTGTCACTTTAAATGAGTCTTTGTTCTTTTTTTAAAAATGTATTTATTTTATGTGTATGAGTACACTGTCACTGTCTTCAGACACACCAGAAAAGGGCATCCGATCCTATTATAGATGGTTGTGAGCCACCATGTGGTTACTGGGATTTGAACTCGGGACTTCTGGAAGTGCACTCAGTGCTCTTAACAACTGAGCCATCTCTCTAGACCTAGAGCCTTTGTTCTTTTCCATAGGTTTACATCTGTTTTCATAAAAGCACCACACTCTATCAGTAGCAGTACATTTAAAATTTTAATTCAGCAGATTTGCAGTATATTTTAAATTTCAATAGTGTAATGTACTGACTCAAAACATCCTTGACTATTCAAGGGCTTTTGTGGTTCCATTGAAATTATAATGTTGTTTCTTCTGATTCTGTGAAGTGACTTTTTTTTTGTTGTTTGTTTGTTTGTTTGTTTTTTAATAAGAACTTGGGACCTAGAGCTTAAGCTCAGAACTTAAGAACACTTGCTGCTCTTGAAAATGACCTGATTTCAGTCTTAGCATCCACATAAATAGTGGCCCATAGCTGCCCTAATTCCTGTTCCAGGGGATCCAGCACCCTCTTCTGGCCACCACAGGCATGAGGCACACACATGGTGCATGTGCAGAACACCCATACACATTTTTTAAAACAATTGCACTGGATCTGTAGATCAGATCACATTGGACAGTGTGTACATTTCCACCACATTTCTTCTTCCAGGCCATGGCCGTGATATAGCCTTCCATTTCGCTGTACCATCTTCCATTTCTTTAGGGCGTTGTAGTCCTCTCTTGGGTCTCCTCTTTGTTTTCCTGACTGAATATTGGTGTTGTGGACACTGGCTCACTGTGTCTTTGGGATCCTGTTCTGAAGTGTTCTGCGCATGTCCCCAGAAGTAGGATTGTGGGTCATATGTTAACTTCCTTTTTAGTTTGTGAGGCACCTCCACACTGTTGCCCACAGTGACTGGACTGCTTCCCATTCTTACAGCCAGTTGTCAGGACCTTGTTTGCGGTGCTCATACAAGCGGCGTGCAGAATCATTGTGTATCCTCCGTCAGAGGCTCTTTGAAGAATTATCTGTTCAACTGACTACTTTTTGGTCAGGTTATTGCTCTTTGTTGTCTTATAGATCATCCTTATGTATTCCAGGCATCACTCCCCCTTTGTTATGCATGACTTAGGGGTGTGTGTGTGTGTGTGTTTACATACAGAAGTTTAAAAGTTAGACAGTCAGTCCTCTGGCTTATTTTTGTGCAGCTCTGACCCAAAATTTTCACAACTAAGAAATTCTGTTTGCTTTTCTCCCCCTTGTGCTCATATTTTGAAAGAAGGCTCTTCCTAGATTTATCAAATAATGTATTTCCAAAGAACCAAATGATATATATCCATATACTAAAGCTTTGACAAACAGGTGAGAATATTAGAGTCTTTTTAAAGAATACTTTTTATTTGTTCTTTGACAACTTCATACATGTTACCAATGTGTCTTCATCATATCTACCTTTACCTTCTCTCCCCATAGCCCAGACTTCCTTAACAAGTCTTCTGCTATGATCATAACCTTTAATCTTTCTTCCACTAATTAATTAATTAATTAATCCCGATCACAGCTACCCCTCCGAGTTCCACCCTCACAATCCTCCTTCCCTCCTTACCCTCTCCTCTTCTCAGAGATGAGGGTGCCCCTCATGGTCACCAACCTGCCTAAACACATCCTCTCCCACCTGAGGCCAGACAAGGCAGCCCAGTTAGGGGAAGGGAGACAGTAAGGTCAGAACGTGCCTCCCCACCCTTCCCCAGCTCCACTTGTTCGGAGACCTACATAGAGACCTTACATATATGTAGGGGGCCGATGTCCAGTCCATGTGTGTTTGATTGGTGGCTCAGTCTCTGTGAGCTCCCATGGTTCCAGGTTGCTTGACTCTGTCTTGTGTTTACTTGATCCTTCCAGCTCACTCAACTCTCCCATTCCTCTCCCAGCCTTTCCCAAGACTCCCTGAGCTCCACCTAGAGTATGGTTCCTACATCTTCTTCCATCAGCTGCTAGATGAAACCTCTCACAGGACAGTTATGCTAGACTTCTGTCTACAGCAAAATATCATTAACAGTGTCAAGGGTTGGCTCTCTCCCATGGGGTGGGTCTCAAATTAGGCCAGCCATCGGTTGGCTATCCCCTCAATCTCTGTTCCATCTTTATCCCTGCACATCTAGTAGTCAGGACAGATTTTTTTGGGCCACTTTATTCTCCATATACATATCCTTCACAACTACGAGTCTCAGCTAGGGGTCATCCCTATAGACTCCGGGGACCCTACTCTCCCAGGTTTCTAATCTCAGAGATGCCCTACAGACTGGCTTCTGTTCTCTTTCCTAACCCTTACCCACTCTCCCCATACCTGATCCCCAACCCTCTTTCTTTCCCTACCTCTTCTTGTGTAACCCACTGATTCAAATTACTGCTGTCCCGCTCCACCAGAATCTGGGCTACTACCAAGGGTCACACATCCAAAGAGAAATGACCCCTCTTCCCCTAGCAGCCATCAGTTGCCAGTAGGTTTTTTTTTTTCCAGCTAGATGTGCAGTTTCATGAGTTCCTTTCCTAACGAGGAAGGAACATTGCCTGGCTTACGCTACATTGATATGTTTTATTTTGTCTATACTTGCATTAGTCATTGTGTGCTTGAAGGCAAACTGGGGAGTGGGGAGTAATTTTTCTACCGCTTCAATTCCATGAAGTGTCTTTTGCAGTGTATATTAAGCTAAATTGGTTATTTACCTATTTCTTTCCCGATGAACAATTAAGTTATATGAATAGGGTTTCTTTATGCTGTATCTGTGGATTACTTTTGAAATGTAATATTTCCCTTTAGTTTTCATTTTTTAATTTAAAATGAAATTATTAAAAATAAATTGGAGCAGTACCTGAACATTCTGTGGTAGAGTAAACTTTAATTATTTTTTTTCCTCTTTCTTTCACCAGGTTTCACCAAACCTCATGCCAATGCAGCAGATTTCAACTTGAAGTGTCCAATGGTCCTTTGTCCCAGGCTGCTAAGATTTCATTTTCAACACATAGGATTTAAATGAAAGGATGTCAGTAATCAACAGTTAGACATTTAACAAGAAGTTGTGACTAGTTTTCTCCTAGTATTTCCGGATTTGGGCAGCCATGGACATAGTTCTTTCCAGTGTGATATAGCAGTTCTGTGAAAAACAAAAGGAAAACATTTCATTGTGGTCTTGCTTCATGAGTGCTAAGAAGGCTGTGGTTGTTATTGGTGCTCACAGTAGATAGATGTTCACCTTTTATGCTACATATATTGAACCATGACTTAGCAGCCCTGAAAGAAAATTTTCATGTGTATTTGTGATTAGGTAGGATAGTATTTTGATGACTATGTATCTTTTACCTTCTTTTTCTTTTTCTTTTTTTTGGGGGGGGGGGTGAGATGCTGGTTATTCTTGCCTCCTTAGAGCATCTGCCTTCCTACCACACTTCTTATAGCTAAACAGAGACTTGAGAAGGCAAACAGGGACATCCCTGGGGAAAGTAAGCAGAAGAAAGAGCAAGGCATAGGCTTTACCGGTGCACCCATCAGATGTTGCCTTTAAAGACAACCAGCCATCTTCCTATGTGTGTAAACAGCTAAGGAAAGAGGATGAGAAACCTACTGGCATATTTACCTAGTTCTCCTATTTTAAGATGGTGTGCTATACCTTTGTATTCTAAAGACTCTGTTTCTTCATTGAGTCTCAATGTTTACTTATACAATATCTCTTGAGCAAAAAGAACCATGGGCAATATATTTATCCTGAGTCTTGAGTCACAATGACAGCAGTATTTAAAAAGATAATATTCCAAGACATTTCCCACTTAGGTTCTGCTCCAATCTGCTCAGCAAAGATTGTAAACACTGAATAACTTTTTCTACACTACAATGGTATTCTGCATAGGTTAGTTCTCTTGACAAAGTGCCTTTTACTTTAGGCTTATCTGTGTCTGGGAAAGCATGGGGAAGGCTCAGATCTGAGTAGTTAGCAGGCTTTGTGTGGCAGAGTAAACACAGTAGCTTGCATGCATCAGGCTTGCTTCCTCAGAAGTAGCCACAATGCTAACAGTTGACAGAGGATATCAGTCCAGAAGCACTTTTGGTATCATTTGCCTGAAAACCTAGGCACCCTGAAGCCAGACTAGACAGCTGGTGTCTATTCAGTGAAACATATATTTCTAGCATTAATTGTAAGGATTTATACATGTCTTAGGTGATGGTTGTCACTGGAACTCACTCCTCAAGTAAAGCCACCGTTGACCTGTATACCATGTGAAGGGAAGATACGCTTTTTCCCCACAGTATACTCTCCACATAGGACTGCTTCTCTGGATGGCCACATGGTTGAAAGCATCCTCTGCCAGTGTTGATAAGAAGAATCCATCTTAGAAGGTACAAGGCCCATGAGAGTACATATGTCTATGTTAGAGTACACATGTGAAAAATGTTCTTATTGTTGATAGCGATATGTCTTCACAAGCACTTGCTTATCATTCCAGTCTGTTACTTTAAGACAAGGAGGCTCTAAGAATGTTTTAAACTTCAAAGCCTGAATCAAAGACAACTTAAGATTCAGAGAGTGCCATGGTATTTTTTAAAAAAATGTGTTAAGTGATCCAATAAAAATTGCAAATTAATAAAGGTGAATGTGTTTGTCCTCTCTTCTCCTTGGGGAATGGTGTATGGCAAACATGTCAAAGGTTGATTTGAACAAATGTTGGTAATTAGGTACTTCTTATAAAGTTGTTACTTTCTCTTTCCTTTGGGGGGAGGTAGAAATTGTGGAGAAAGGGTCTCTCTGTGTAGTCCTGCCTGTCATGGAACTCATTAGGTAGGCAGGCTGGCCTTGAACTCACAGAGATCCACGTCTCTGCTTTCTGAGTACTGGCATTAAAGGCATGCACCACCATGCCTTGCATTAGCTTTTCTTTTTACCTTGCCAAACAGATATATTTCTTTCTCTAGAAAGCAAAAGAAACATCACTGAATTGAATTCTGCTATACCCTTCTCCCCATCACTGAAAATCGTACCTGTGAACATTGATTATCAAGCTTCCATATGTTAATTTTTATATGACATTTTTCTTTATGGTATACTTTTTAAAAAATTATCATCCCAGTGTTTTGTTGAGTATTATTGCAGTTTTAAACGCCTTCTTGTAGTCTGTCCAGTGTCTGTTTCCTCTCTACTAACACTCTCTTTCTAGCCAAAATCCTGGGACTGGGGACAGGTTCTAAGATAAGTCATTCTTTACTACATCCCCTCTGTCCACTTAAGCTATGTCCAGGAGTTATCACATGATAACCATGATATCAGGTGATTTCTCCCATATTGAAGCATAGAGATGGAATTTTTTCCTCTCTGTCCATGAAGCTGGAAGAACATGTTTTGGTATTGGTACCAGTCCTCTGCTAAACATCCATGCACACATATACATGAACACACACACACAGCTGTCCTATAGTTGCAAAGGAAGATGCTGGCTCTTTGTCCTTAGCACTTATACATCTTTTAGAATGCATGGTCACATGTTAAAAGGTTCATCACAAGTTTACATATAAATTCAAACCATAAAGAGAACAAGAAGTTTACAACAGAGATTGTTTACATGCGTATCCATTAGGAGTAATTATCTGGATAAACATTCATCATCTGCCACTACAGGTTCATGGAGAATTAAAAACCATAACTGTTGGAACTAAGTTAGTGAAATTTTCTATAGATAAACCCAGTAAGTATTTGATTTTCTGTCTGTGCACCTATAGTGAATCCTTAGTTCCCTTTTTATGACCTTTGTTTAATGGTTTTCTTTTCTCTTTTTTCCCCATTGGATATTCTCTTTGTTTACATTTCAGATTTTATCTCCTTTCCAATAATCCCATCCCCTCTCTCCCTCCTATTGCCTCCATTCAGGTGTTCCCTTTCCCAAACTCTCTCCCACCTCAGCACCTTGGCATTCCCCCTACACTGGAAAAATGTGCCTTCACTGGATCAAACTCTTCTCCTCCCATTGGTGCCAGAGAATGCTATCCTCTGCTGCATATGTACTTGGAGCCATGGGTCTCTCCATGCGAACTCATTGGTTGGTGTTTTAGTCCCTGGGAGCTGTGGTGGGTTTGGTTAGTTAAAAATGTTGTTCTTTACATGGGGTTGCAGCCCCTTTCAGTTCCCTAGGTCCTTTAGCTTCTTCATTGGGATCCCCCTATTCAGTCTAATGGTTGGCTGCAAGCATCCTCTGTATCAGTATGGTTCTGACAGAATGTCTGATATCAGGTTCCTGCCAGTAAGCACTACTTGGCATCAGCAATAGTGACTGGGTTTAGTGCCTGAATATGGGATGGATCCCCAGGTGAGGCAACTGGATAATCTTTTCTCCAATCTGTGCTTTTCCGTTTGTCCCACTAATTCCTCCTCTTGAGTGTTTTGTTCTCCCTTCCAAGAACTGAGGCATCCACCATCTGGCCTTTCCCAATGTGTTGGCTGTCATTTTGTTTTCTTGACAGTGTCCTTAGTCTTACAGAAACTTTCTCTTCCAATAGCTTCACTGTACTTGGTTTTATGTGGAGGTCTTTGATCCACTTGGACTTGAGCTTTGTTCAAGGAGATAAGAGAGGATCTATTTGCATTCTTCTGAATGCTGACTGCCAGTTGAACTAGCACCATTTGTTGAAGAGGCTGTCCTTCTTCCATTGAATAATTTTAGCTCCTTTGTCAAAGATCAAGTGACCATAGGTGTTTGGGTTCATATCTGAATCTGCAATTCGATTTCATTAATCTACCTGCCTGTCTCTGTACCAATACCATGCAGTTTTTATCACAATTGATCTATAATATAGCTTGAGGTCAGGGTTTTATTGCTGAGAATAGTTTTTGCTATCCTGAATTTTTTTAACAGGCTGAGAAAGAAATTAGGGAATAGTAACTCTTCACAATAGTCACAAAGAATATAAAATACCTTGGGGTGACCCTAACCAAGCAAGTGAAGAATATGTATAACAAGAACTTCAAGTCTCTGAAGAAGGGAATTGAAGATCTCAGAAGATGGAAAGATCTCCCATGCTCATGGATTGGAAGGATCAACGTTGTAAAAAATGGCCATCATGCCAAAAGTAATCTACAGGTTCAATGCAATTCCCATCAAAATCCAACTCAATTCTTCATAGAGTTAGAACGAGCAATTTGCAGATTCATTTGGAACAACCACAGTATTCATTAATTTAGTTTAGAGTCCTTGAGTTTTGCATGGTGTCTGTCCTCTTACAGATTTTTATGAGAAAAACAGCCTGGACACTGAGTCCAGAGAACACATGTAAGCATGTGGTGTGGGTACTATTGGTGGGCAATAGGTTGAAGGTAAAATGGAAGATATCAGAGATTTAATGGTTGGGTTTCTTTGGTTGGGTTTCTTTGGGCCTAATATTCATTTTTATAGGCTATGCTCTTTCTTTCAATTCTTAAGCTTAGTTTTGGATCATCTGTGTTTAAAATGAGGGGATGGCAATATTTCCCACAGTGTTTTCATAAGATGAAATTTATATATTCAAACTCAAAGAATCTTACACATCTTTCAAAAACATTATGTCATATTAGCTTAGTGTGGAATGGATAGCTCCTGGTTTTTCTTTAGTGTCTCTCTCATTGGAGGCCATATTAATATCAAATATCAGGTTGAGCATAAATACTAACAATGGATATATTTGCAGGTATATCTACATGACATACTTGACCTCCCTTCCATTTAAGAAGTTAGACATGTCTATCTATGAAATCTTCTGGAGATAGTTTGTGAATCAGCCAGCATCTCTGAGATCTCTAGACAGCTAACTGGACAGATGACTCCTTCCTTCCAGTGTTTCATTGTGAGGCTAAATGAACTAAATAGTGGTCCCTATGATCTGCAAATGGAGTGTCTTCTTGCAAAGTACCTCGGGTAACTGTTTCCTGGCTCTTCTGTGAGTGGCTTAGTAATGTGAGTATCTGTGCTGATAAACCATGGGTTGCTGGTGTCAATGCAGCCCACTGTATGTGTGGCTCACTGCTTTGCAGGGGGCATTCCATTTGTTGCTCTTTATTCAACTCAAGAGGGAATGACTTCAGAGGTTCGTGTATAAACCCTGCTTTCCTTGGAACCCTGTTTTATATTTAGGAAGAGAAAGTAGCATCTCCTACTTTGTTTTCCTGGAAGCAGAATGATCTTTGACCTCTCTAGATATCTTCTCTAGCTGCCAACCTTTGTACACATCCAATTTGGGCAAGAGTTAGACAGTCTTGCGGGTTCTTAGGCAGATCTGTCAAAATCAATGTGTGTGTACATATATGCATACACACCAACATACTTGTTTAACACCTCCACAGTTGGCCATCACTATCCTGTGATAGTTTTCTGAATATATTTATTGAGTTAACCTACCAGTTGAAAACGTAATTAATACTAAGTCAGGCTTAGAAGGTCTTCACGGTGTCAAGTGATATAAGATCTCATTAAGAATATGTATGGGGAAAAATGGAACTTGGGGTTGTTGCAATGGAATAAACAGGCCTGAAATACTTATATCTGTTTAAATACTTTATAATTTACAAATAATCCAGAATATGTGAGCTAGCTTATTTAATTTTTACAGTAACTAGCCAGGGAGACATTGTTACTGCCATTAAAATTAACTTGTTTTGTGTGTGAAAAGTAATGTCCACCAGTTCTTTAATCAAATGAGCCTTTCTGAGCTAATGTTGGATTTTGCCAAGTTAGTTAATGAGATACAAATTAAATTCCCTGAACAGAACTAGATTTGTTGGTGCTCTCTGAATAAGTCATAAAATAAAAGCCACACCCTTTAAACCCAATGGGACAGATATTCTAATTGTGTTCTTTCTGTTCAGACCACTCTTGTGTAGAGCCCAGTTTATGATAAGATGGATAGTTCTTAAGGCAAAACGGATAATATTCACATTGGGAAAATTTTTCTGTGGAAGATGCCTAACCATCCAGATTAGTTCACTTGAAATGCTTTATGTAGGCAACCAAGGGTTTAAAAAATATATATGATGCCAGCAAGAAGGACTAACAGATTGACACCATTCTGATTCCTCTCTCTCTCTCTCTCTCTCTCTCTCTCTCTCTCTCTCTCTCTCTCTCTCTCTCTCTCTCTCAGAATAATTTTTAGCCATGGATTTCACAGGGATAGGAGATGAAGTATGGAAGGAATTGGAGGGAGAAGGGGAAGGGGGGAAATAATGTGGTTAAAGATAAAGCAAATTCTAACAAAGGTTAAATTTCCCAGAAAATAAAAAGGATTTAGGGAATTCTAGAGATAGCTCATGAAGTATGTAGTCCCTATATAAAAAGGGGTGATAAATTTTAGAAGTTGACTAAATCCCCCGACAAATAGACCTTAAAGAACATACATTTCTACAGTTGTCTTAAGGAACTTGGCTCTTTGATGAATTTCATCCATGTATGTGATGTGTTCTGATTGTTCTACACCCTCTTTCACCTCCCTTGCTCTCCCGTCTGCCCCCTTCTTCCATGCTAATTTATTTCTCACAATCATTTTGGGTCCCTCTCGTCTTGACCAGGGCTATCTGTGAAGTCTTGGAATTGGGACAGTTCACAGGAGTCTGGTAGGTATTCTAGTGATATGCAGCTGAAGATGGTGGCTTTACTCTTATACTCAGAGCCATCACTAATGAGCTCATAGAGTTCAGCAGTAATGCATATATTCCCATGTACATGTACACACACACACACACATACACACACACACACACACACACACACACACAATTCTGGCCATCCTCACTCTTATCCCCCCCCACCCCATCTCCTACTAATACCAACTCTTCTGATCTTAAAGGTTCCTTTCTTACAGTCATATCTTTGTATTTTCTCTGATACCTCACTGAGTTTAACCAGGGCCATCTGTGTGACCATAGGTTTTAAACAACTGGAACCTGGTGGGCTATTGTAGGGTATAGAAGTGAGGACAGTGACTACCTCTCTCCAAGAATCTATTAGTAGTTCATTGGGGTAGGGTATGGTCCTATGAATCTTCCAGCCCATTCCATTCCTGACTGATGATAGGCCCAGTCTTGTACAGGCCCAGTGCAGATCTACCGTGAGATCATGACTATAATGGCAATGCCATGCCATGAAAATAGAATTTTGCAGCCCTTCCCCCAATCTTCCAACTGTTAACATTCTTTCTCCTCCCGATTCTGCAGTGTTCCCTGAGTCTTAGAGCACATGGTTTAAATGACTTGGTTAAGGCCAAAAAAAAAATCTCATCTTTCACTTATTCTCAACATCTTGAGGAGCTGAGTACCTGTGTTCACTACCATTCCTTGCAAATAAAAGCTTCTTTAGTGCTGAGAGTAACTTTTTCTTAGGGTATAAACATAGATATGTAGAAGGCAGTTTGATATGTTTACCCAGCTGCTTGACAGGAGAGCCCAAATGCTTCAGCGTGTTTTCTTGTTTGTTTTTGTTTTGTTTAGTAGAAATGATCAACTCTCATTATCCGACAAAACCTAGTAGCTTATACTTTTTACACAACAGATGCTCAATAAATTTTAGCAAATAAATGAGCAAAATTGGTGATGAAAAGCATAAATTAATCATGAAAAATTTAATGACATAAGATTATGTTCAGAAAAATGCTAAATTTGTCTTTTAAAACTTGTAGTTTTAGTTTATAACCATAAGTGCATACCTGGTTAGGGGCTTTCTATATAATAAATAATAGATAATCTCCTTTCTTTATTGACTTGACTCCACTTTCCTCTTGCTTCTTTCCCTCTCCCTTGCCCCTCTGCATTCCTTTGGTCTCTCATCTTTTCCTCTTCATTTGTTTATCCTTTAAACAGATATTTATTTATTATTTCATCATCGAAGTCTACTTTGGAGACAAATTTCGTAGCAGATAGGACAGGGAAAGTTGAATATAAAAAGTTTTTAACTAATTGGCATTAAGCAAAGTGAACACTTAACAATACAGAGTACAGCCAAGAAGACAGCCACACAGAGTTAAAAAATAGTCCTTCCAATGAGTAGATCACCACGATCCAGAGCTTGAAGAATACAAATGGGTGGGACCCGCTGGGGAACAGAGACATTATAGTCAAGAGGAAATTTGTCTGTGAGGTAGAAACAGAAGCTGTTATGTATGAGAGGGACATATCAGTCATTGCTACAAAGTCACCTGGAAAGGTACTAAAGAATTTGTTCACAGGGAAGTGTCTCAACTGTGAGGAGGTACTGTTCTGCAGAGATGCTAAGGAACCCACAGAGGAGGTTTGTGTCACACCATGCAGGAGCCAGGAGATGGAAAGCCAACCATGCTGTGTTTTCTGGATGTTGGCATGATATAGAAACTGGATGGTGGAGAAACTGAGAGATAGGAAGATGGCAGGAGAATTATACCTGAAGGAGAGACATCTCTTCCTCGATACTGTTCTCCAGCACCTCATTCCAGCAAGGATGAACCAAATATCAATGGTGAAAAAACACAATCTTTGCTGTGCCCATCTTGGTTTTCTTAGAGGAGGCAAGGAAGAATGGATGTTCTTCCAAATGATGTAACAAATTGCTAATGGCAGGGGTACCTTCTATTAGCCAGCGCTGTGTGATAGCAAAGGGATACTGAACTAAGAAAGTATATGTGGTCTCTCTGTTAAGAGCTTAACCTTCTAGTGGAGAAAAATAACCCAGTCAAACAGTGACACTCGAGAATTAAATTTTCCTATTTTGTGAAGGGAGATCATGAATGTGATAAGAGATCATTTGAGCAGCCTTGAAATTACATTTTATATGCATGTCATCACATTCTTAAATATATCACAGTTTTTTTTTCAACAAAATTATAAGCATATTTAAGAAGCAAAAGCTAAAGTGACTCAGTTGGCAAAACCCTGCAAACAATAAGGAGATCAAAGTAACTTGTGACTTAGGATTTATTTAGAACCACAAAAGAAATTCTGCCATAATGGCAGCCCATGAGGAAGAAGTGCTTGGAGAACAAACATTAAATATCCATACGCTTCCTTTCTGAAAATTTAAACCTCAGAGTTTCAGAGAAATAATAGGGCTATTGAAGGCACATGCAATAAGATGCTGCTGGCCCAGAATAGGGAAGCACATCATTCAGTGCCTATTGTAGCCATTTGATTATGGATGTTTCATTGTTGAAAGAGATCACATAGATACAATCTGTTCTGAAGGGGTCAATTGAAATATTCTAGTAACTCAGGAAACACAGCAACGAGAAGGCCACTAGCCAGAGCCAGCTGCGCTTTGCAGAAGAGAAGCAATTGTGAAATGACCTCATTGTCATCGGCAACGTCGAGGAGAAGCAGAAATGTTCCAAGGACATCTGAGCTGGTAGTAGAGATGAACATATTTACAAAACTAAACCAAGTCATAAACTGCAAAGAAATTCCTGTTGGTAGAAAGAGAAAAATCAGAGAGCAAAGTAATTAACTGTCATACACAGAGAGTAAGCCCATGTATATTTCATATGACTGTAAATTAATAAGGAAATAATTTTCTCTTGTATAAAGATCATATCAGAAAGGATCAAATTACCTATGCATATAAAAACTCCTTTGCCTAGTCCATATGGAGAATAATTATGCTAAAATGTATCTACTAAAGTATTCTAAAAAGTTTACCTGTCAAATACATCATATTTTGTAAAGACTAGTTTTATTTTTTAAAAGAATTTTATTTTATTTTATGTATATGAGTGTTTGACCTGCACTACCTGCATTCAGTAACCTCAGAGGTTGGATGAGGGTGTTAGATGTCCTGGAATGGGATCTTAGGAGGTTATTAGGCACTAGTTCTCAGAACCTAGTTCAGCTTTGTTTGTAAGAATAACAAGTGTATGGCAAAAGAAATAAGTAAATAATATAAAACTCAATATGACCACATGATAAGGCTAATGGAACGGCTAAAATGAAACAGTGTTACAACCAGATGCTGGGGAGGTCACAGGAACACTAACCCATCCTTGCTATAGAAATCGAAATGTGTAAAACAATCCAAAAACACTGTGGCAGGTTTTTATATATATAAAATTTCACATGTAACTTAGTATGTGGCCCTGAAAATACAATATTTCATTTCAAAAATGAAAAATTATTTTCATGTAATATCTTATAAGCAAATGTTAACACTAGCTCCCAAACAAAAGCATTCCAGATGTCCTTCAATGTATAAATGCTTAACCAAATTACTAAATTCATATATGGAATGTTACTCCACAGTTAAGAAATATAATAACACATTACTAATATATGCAACAATCAGAAGGAATCCTCAAGAAATTACAGAGTGAAGAAAGGCCATACATATTTTATATATGTATATACATATATAATTATATTTATATATTTATAAAGTATAAAATATATTTATAAATATATCTACATAAATATAACATTTATAAATATATAAAAGATATATGCTATATAATTATGATTATATATATAATTTTATTTATAACACTTTTAGAAAGATAAAATTTGAGGATCAGAGAACAAGAGAACAAATTAGTGATTTTTAGGGGTTAGGGATCTGGGCAAAAGATAAAAGAGGTGAGTGTCATTATGACATAGTCACCCAAAAGGTCCTTGTGTTAAAACTGCTCTGTTTTCTTACCTTGATGGTAGCTTTGTGAATCAGTACACACATGCATGAGTGTGTACACGTGCGCGAGTGCACACACACACACACACACACATATATGCACACACACACACACACACACACACACACACACACACAGAGAGAGACAGAGAGACAGAAAGAACAGACAGGCAGACATAGACACTGTGAAGATGGTGAAGATGGTTGAACTGGAGAAGTAGGAGCAAAAGTAGTGAGTTGCCTTTAGCATGCCCATAGGATTGAAATATAGTTTCTCAATATGAAAACCTTGGGGAGAAATAGATGAGGCCACAGAGGTCTCCGCTGTTATATTTTACAACTACATGCAAATAAAGCATGTTCTTAGAAGCATCTCATACATGTAAAGTTCACAAGTAACTGATGTACAGTGTCTGGCCTCTTTCCTTTACTGATACTGAAGGTGGAGCCCATGGCCTTCAGCCTGTTGGGTTAACATGCAATTAGGGACCTAGAAACACCTTCTTACTCTGAGGGCTGCAGGAATTAAAAATATATTTTACATCTATAACCCATGGTATTCATGTAAAGATTTCTCTTTGCAGTAGATATCAGTTTTGTGTGTATGTGTGTGTGTGTGTGTGCGTGTGTATGGAAATCCTAATGGTGGTCTCCTATTGGCCTTCATTTATCACCAAGAACACATGTGGATTTAAAAAGTAACAGCATTCAGAAAAAGCTTTTTCTGGCCTTTTAATGCAATGTTATTTTTAAACTGCATTGTGTCATCGGTAATTATGTTTTTACCCTTATGCATCTATTTTTATAAACCAGACCATAGCCCTTTTAAAGGTAAAAGAGGAAAATGTGCTCTTTTGAAAAGCAAGCAAGAAATTTGCTACCTCCAGTAATAGTGGTATAGATAAAAACAGTAAAACTGGACACAAGAAACTAACAGAAATCTGGATACAATTTCTTCCCTGCTTCTACTAACAGAGAGAATCATGGACATTCTAAATATTTGAGGCATAAAAGTAGTACAATGAAGTGGCATCTGAGCGATCTTTGCTTCAATCCCTGCTCCTCTATTTGACCTTGCATTTCCTCCCATGAGAGATTTGTTCTCTTTCCTAAGAAGGACTGAGGCATCCCCATTTTGACTTTCCTTCTTTTTGAGCTTCATAATGTCTGTGAATTGTTTCTTGGGTATTGGGTATTCAGACCTTTCTTGGGCTAGTATCCAATTATCAGTGACTGCATACCATGTCTATCCTTTTGTCACTGGGTTACCTCTCTCAGGATGATAGTCTCTAGTTCCATCCATTTGCCTATGAACTTCATGAAGTTATTGCTTCTAATAGCTGAGTAGTACTCCATTGTGTAAGTGTACCACACTTTCTATATCCATTCATCTATTAAATGACATCTGGGTTCTTTCCAGCTTCTGGCTATTATTATAAATAAGGCTGCTATAAACATGGTGGAACATGTGTCCTTGTTATATGTTGGAGCATTTTTGGGGTATATACCCAGGAGTGGAATAGCTGGGTTTTCAGGGAATATTATGTTCAATTTTCTGAGGAACTGCTAGGTTGATTTCCAGAGTGGTTGTACCAGTTTACAACCCCACCAACAGTGGAGGAGTGTTCCTCTTTCTTCACATCCTTGCCAGCATCTGCTGCCATCTGAGTTTTTAATCTTAGCCATTCTGACTGGTGTGAGGTGGAATCTCAGAATTGTTTTGATTTGCATTTCCCTAATGATTAGGGATGTTGAGCATTTTTTAGGTGCTTCTCTGCCATTTGATATTCCTCAGCTGAGATTTCTTTGTTTAGCTTTGTACCCAATTTTTAATAGGATTTTTTGATTCTAGAGTCTAGTTTCCTGAGTTCTTTGTATATATTGGATACTAGCCCTCTATAAGATGTAGAATTGACAAAGATCATTTCCCAATTTGTAGGCTACCAGTTTTGTCTTTTTAACAGTGTCCTTAGTCTTACAGAAACTTTCTCTTTCAATAGATTCACTGTACTTGGTTTTATGTGGAGGTCTTTGATCCACTTGGACTTTAGCTTTGTATAAGGAGATAGGAAAGGATTGATTCGAATTCTTCTGCATGCTGACTGTCAGTTGAACCAACACCATTTGTTGAAGAGGCTGTCCTTTTTTCATTGAATGTTTTTAGCTCCTTTGTCAAAGATCAAGTGACAATAGGTGTGTAGGTTCATTTCTGGGTCCTCAATTCTGTTCCACTGATATACTTGCCTATCTCTGTACCAATACCATGCAGTTTTTAAAATCATAATTGCTTTGTAATATAGCTTGAGTTCAGGGATGGTGATTCTCCCAGAAGTGATTTTATTCTTGAGTATAGATTTTGCTATTCTAGGTTCTTTGGTTATTCCAAATGAATTTGCAAATTGCTTTTTCCAGGTCTATGAAGAATTGAGTTAGAATTTTGATGGGGATTGCATTGAATCTATAGATTATTTTTGGCAAGATTATTTTTTTCTAATGCCTGCTTTCCAGAGGAACTACTTCACTAAACTCAAAGCTGCAGGGGTGTTACCAGATTTTAGCTGACCTGGAAGAAGGGTAGTACTCAAGCCCAGCACTGTGAGTCTGTCCTCATTCAGGAACATAGTCAGCAGGGAGCCTCAGTCCCTCAGAAAGAAGGGGGACCCATGGCTGTTTACTCCACATCCTTATGCTCAAAGGGGACCTAGACCAATAAGAGATCAGCAGAACAGAGCTCCTCCGCTCCTTGTCATAGCACTAGCTGGTATTTCCATTTGCAACAGTTTCTTTTATTTGGGAGATTATGTCTTTTGATCATGAAAAAAAAATTACAAAGCACCTTAAAAGACACAACTGTTTGAAGACACAGAGTGAACATCAGAAACAGACATAGCAAAGATGTCTCAATTATCAGACTGGGTATTTACACCCATTAGGATGTATAGGATATAAGTCCTAATTGGAAAAGTATGTAGCATTCAGGAACACAGGCAATGTAGGAAAAGGCATGGGAATTCTAATTAAGAATGGAAAAGAAAAACTAGAAGGCAGAAGCAGATAATGCTTCTCTAGATGTCCTAGTGGCATGGATATAGTTGGGGAAAGAAACAAAGCTCTGGGTTCAAGGACGTACCTGTAGAAGCCTCTAAAGCTAAAAATAAAAAACCAAATAAAATGGGACAGAATCAGCGTTTTGCTTGTTCCTTTTCTACAGCTACTTATTTAATTGATTTCTATTTTAATTCTCATTTTTTTCTCAGGTTACTTTGTATTTAATTTGTGGTTGATTTAGTAACGTACCAAGGGGAAGCTTAGATAACTGATTTTAAGCCTCTTATTTTCCAGTATTTCTATTGGGACTAAACGTCCTTCTAAGTGCTGTTTTCACTATGCCTCACGGGTTTTGATAAAGGGTATTTTCATCTTTATTTACTTTAAAATATTTTAAATTTCTTAAGCACTTTGACCATTGGGCTGTTTCAAAATGTGTTGTTCAATGCCGTATATGCAAACATGTCCTCCTTACTATCGAAAAGCTATGAGAAATAGCCCTGCTTTAGAGGCGAGAAGAGATCCAAAGCTAGGAAATAATAGTTTGTATATGATGGCTGTCACTATATTTAACCCTCATTTTCAAGTTCTGATACTTAAGAGTAACTCGATGTGCGGGCCAATCTTCTATCAACTTGGCACAGCTAGAGGCATTTGGGAAGAGGGACTCTTCAACTGAGAAACAAGCCTCCGAAACCTTTACCCGGAGGCAAACCTGTACTGCATTTTCCCGACTAGTGATTGACATAGGTGGGCACAGCTCACTGGGAGAAATGTGGTTCCTGGGCAGGTGGCGATAGATAATGTAAGAAAACAGGTTGAGGGAGCCAAGAGGAGCATCCCTCCATGCTTTCTGATTTAGCTCTCACCGACAGGTTCCTGATTCCATGTGAGTTCCTGTTCTGACTTCCTTCAGTAATAGAGTATGACCTGAGATTTAGGTGAAAACTTAAACTATTTCTTCCCTGAGATGTTTTTGTCTTTTATCACAGCAATAAAAACCTTACTTTTTGAGCCATTTGACTATAGGCACACATTTTTTTTTTTAAAGTTAATATCTCATTAAATAGGAAGTGTATTATGTTACATGGAAGATACACAAAATCACAAAATCAAATATCTTTAAGATCCAGGGAGTTTAAGAAAATAGAAGAAATGCACTGAAGTAAATAGACACACAACAGGGGATAGAACACTTGAGAGGGAGCAGAACCCACTTAATGAAGCCCACCGGAGCATCAGACAAGCAATGTGTGATATGATGTTGCTTTTTGTCTATCAAATGAATCTGACCTGAGAATTCACAGATTTATAGTATTTAATTTAAAAACAGTGAAAGTCAGGTAACTATATAAATGGGACAAAGCCCAGGAGCTCTTTCTCCTTGAAACAGTATACTATTAAAGGAATATGAATAGAAGCCACACCCACAAATGTCTTCAGGTGCCCCTATGTAGGAAGCCACCAAATTTGCCATTACAAGATGGTGCTCAGCCTGTAGGGAGGAAGGCCAGTTTTGAGATAAACAACCTAAGTGCGCATGCACGCCTGCCTGTTTTTGCTGAATCATGGTGACTCTGAGTATGCTAATTAGGGTGCACAGAATGCACCAATCAGGTGGCGACACAGTCCTCCTAAGCATATATGAGGAGGGCTGGTTTCTGGGCTCGGGGTCTTTTGCAACTACAATCAAACCCACAATAAATGCCTGTAGAAGGATCCTGTTGTGGTGCGTCTTTCTTGCTGGTGAGATAGGCAATCGCTACATCCCTATGACATGTACAGAGATTAAAAACGGAAGACTCACCCGGGTGAAAATTTGTATACTCAGAACATGTAGCAGGTGGTGCTCTAGGAATGGAAAGTGTATTACTGAATAGGCAAAGTGTGATCCTTGATATGATGGGGCTTCTGAGCTGGACCAAAGGAAGTCTGTGCTGTGCAGTGTATGGGAAAGCCTATTTAGGCTTTTGGACAACATGAGACAGAAAGAAGGAAAGGAAAAGTTACTTTGTTGTTGTTGTTTTGGTTAGAACTAAGCAAAGCTTAGAATTGCTGGATGGTAGGTCCACCATAAGCAGCTACTACACTGGGCTGGGCCTACAGGGACATACACTGCTGCATTGCTTCATTAGTGGGATAATTAGTCCTCCCATCTTCTAGCAGGTTTTGAGGTGAATCATCTTTCCTGAGTCTCTTTGCCAGGTGATTGACAGGCCCAGCTGGGTTAGTTTTTACAGAAGGAGACAATAGTATCTACTATTCTAACAGAGTATCATGTCTCCTCCAAGCACAAGAGCTAGCACCTAGATTCTATCCTTTTGAGCAGGAGAAAGTATCTTTCCCATAACTGGACTTCACAAGTCCCTGATAGCCTCCCTCTTTTAATGTGGTATTTTAAACCCAAAGGAAGGCACTTGTAGGCTCCAAGACGAATAATGAGAAATTGCCCATGCAATGGCCTCCAAACGAATGGTTCTCAACCTGTGGGTTGTGATCCCCATGAGGAATCACACAGTAAACAGTCTACATTTCAGATACTTACATTACAACTCATAACAGTAGAAAAATTACAGTTATGAAGTAGCAACAAACTAATTCTATGGTTGGGGTCACCAGAACACAAGGGACTATATTAACTGGTCCCAGCATTAGGAAGGTTGAGAACCATTGCAACTCTCAACAACCTCCCCATCACAAAAGCCTGTGCAACTTCCTTCTGGATGTATTCGTCATTCCAAAGTGCAGCGGACATGATGCTCTGCTCGGCTGGCGCTGGAACTCTTTGTCACTGAAATATTCAGGTAATCAGAAATACATGGCATAGAAAATCGGGGCTGCGCTTCAGTATTTCATCAGGAAAGATAAGAGTACAAGGTAGCAGATCAAACAGGTTTAAATGATAACAACACAATCCTCAAACCCAAAGAAACAAAACCAAAACCCAAACATTTTTATTTTTAGCTCTTTACACAAGGAAAGGCTCTTGTTATTTTCCTCAGTGCAGTTTCTAAGGGTACTGACATCTTAGGTAAATCCTCCCTAGGAATGCATTTTACTGTGTCAGGGGAGACGCTTAGATGGTGGGGATGTTAACTGCTGGCTTGGGTGGTCATTGTCTTTCCCATATAAGAGCTTGTGTTCACTCTGTCCTTTCTGTCTGGGATTTGTTCCTGTTCATTTCAAACCCCACTCATCCTTCAAGACACAGCAGAAGGACGACTCTGCAGCGAGGGAGAACATTTTAGTTCCTTCTGCAGAATCCTCCCAGGCAATCATTCCTTATTGCAACAACAACTGATATTTCCTTAATACTGCACAACTCTGTGTACTATGTTCCCTTTAAATTGTTAAGTAATCTTCTTTCACGCAGAAGGATATAATCTGAAACTAAATGGCGTTCACATAGAAGTCTGATCTAAAGGCCTTCCAGGCAGATGACATCAATACAAAATCAAGGTTAAGTGAGCTCTCTATGCAACTGTGAAAGAAACAGAAACATGCTGCATTACTTTTCACTAGTGTTGAAACAATACTGGGCTGCTATGGAGCAAATGGGATAGGATGTGGGGAGGAAATTACTACTTGAAATCTGTGCAGGGGCCTCGCTTTTTCATGAAGTTGAACTGGGACACTGATCAATTGAAAATTAATTGTGTCAGAAATGTCAAGAGAAACGTTCCTTTTGGTGGCAGTACAGCTGAAGGCCAAGCTGTGGGCAATTATGAGGTCATTTCTGGAGATGGAAGAGAAATGTTCTGTTCCTCTGGAAAACACATTGTGAGTACTCTTGGTCACTTCTGCTGATGGCATCGTATGACAGTGGTGTGCTGGATGCTGCCTCTCACCTCAACCAGTCACCTCAACCGGTCAACCATGCAAGTGAGCACCAGCAATGATAACTTTAAGGGAAACCTACATTTAGCTTTTTTTAATCTTTATTTTATATTCATTAATGTTTTGTTTGTGTGCATATATGTGTACCCTGTGTGTGCCTGGTGCCCTCAGAAGTCAGGAGAGGGCTTCAGATCCTCTGGAACTGGAGTAATGGTTTGTGTGCTATATTGTGTGGATGCTGAGAATCAGTCCCAGGTTTTCCACAAAGTAACAAGTGCTCTTAACTGCTGACTCATCTTACCAACCTCAACACGGGCTTTACTTTTATTTTACTAATGCCATGTATCCACAATTAGTGTCAGTTTCTCTACCCTAAAACATCTGTGTTCTACAGATTTTTCACTCTCTGTCTCTGTTTCTCTCTCTCTCTCTCTCTCTCTCTCTCTCTCTCTCTCTCTCTCTCTCTCTCTGCCTACTCTTGGCAACCATTGTTCCTTCTACTACAACTAGATCTGTATTATAATGAAGTTATTGCTTAATACCATAAATCCCCCTCACTGAACTCATTGCATGAATTAAATAAATTGCATGAACTCATTTAATTGAATCTACTAACTCTATATGACAAGGACAAACCCCATTGTAAGAATGAAGAAAAGATTTGGATAGGTCTAATCACCTGTATGAAATCATACAGCTCTGTGTGTGCAGAGTCAAGCTTCGGATCTATAATAGACTGCCTTTTCCTAGAGCCTATCTTATTGCCCCATGATACTCTGAAATACATGAGTTTCTACTCAACATCTATTCCTATCTGGCATTAAGGTTACCCACATCTCTTTACTTTGTCAAGTTTGTCTTCTATGGCTCTTTTCCATGTCAGTGAGATTGGTGTTCTTCTTGTAGAACCTTGTTTTCTTGTCATTTTAAAAACTGTAAATAAATAAATAAACTTAATTTTCTTACACCAAAGGACTTCTTCACAGTAACTAAAATGTCCTTGTTTCCTTCTGAAATTGAAATATAATTGCATCATTTTCCCTATTCCATAGCCTTCATCCAACTCCTCCCACATCCACCCTTCTCCTTACTAGCTCCCCCAGATTACTAGCACCCTTTCTTTAACTGTTACTCTCTCTCTCTCTCTCTCTCTCTCTCTCTCTCTCTCTCTCTCTCTCTCACACACACACACACACACACACACACACTGACACATAAGCACATGGACCCTGCTGTGTCCATGTAGTGTTATTTGTATGTGTACATCAGGACTGACCACTTTCTCCACATTTTTAATGCCTATAGGTCTCTTCCAATCCTCTCTGTCTGAGTCCTGGTCTCTGTATGAGGTTAACAGCCTGTCTCCTGAGCCTGTAATCATTTTCTCTCCGTAGCTCTCATTCAGTAGTAAGGGGATTCTCTGAGTTTCCTGTAAATGTTGCTTTCATGTCCTCAGAGGAAGGGGTGGGATGAGAGCTGTACCCAAGCCATGCAAATACATGGCTTGGACTGAATCCAGAGAATTTCTGCCTAACTATCTCTAGGCCTAGGCCTGGAAGTTTCTAGCCTTCAAACCATTCAATCTTATGTAAGCCCAGACCTTGGAGGCTTCAGCTTCCAGCCTACTCCATCTGTTAACCAGACCTTGAGTGTTTCAGCCTCTGAACACAGGTACAGAGACCCAGCTCAGAATGGGTGGACCCAGGGCTGGTAAGATTTTGAGACTAATTATGACAAACAAAGAGCCTGACCAAGTCATTGGATGTTCAAGTCTCAGAGAAAAACTTCACACTTGAAAACTATGAAAACCAAGAAATAGACCGAAGGAAGGAATCATTTCTGAGACCACCTGGCTACTCCTTCAAGACAGAGTCAGCATGGAGTGGAGGCACAGACCCACTTTAGTACAGCTGTCATAGCAGTAGCTCGGGGATGTAATTAGTGACGTGAGCACAGATTCCTTTGGCTTCCATTTTCCTCTTTCTGACAAAGGAGGTTGAGTGTGTGTGCATGTGCATGTGTGTGTGTGTGTTTCCAAATATGTTGCTTCTCTTTCACTACTGTCCTCAGGTAGGAGAGAAGTAAATAACTTGAAAAATTTGGATCCTAGGCCATGAGACTTCAAAGAGTTATGTGAAAACTATGGTGAGGACTGTACACTATCCAAGAAATAATTTTATGCCATTGCTCACGAGCCAAAACTTAATTCCCACTGTGTTAAACTACTTATTTCTTTGGATTTTGAAAAAAAAAATCAGTTTTGTTTACATTAAGGTTAGCTTTTAAGATTATTTGTAGGGTTGTCTTGAATGAATTTATTGATATGGGAAAACTCATCTTAAAACTGTGGGCAGACACATTCTCTGTACAGGGGCTATGGGACTGTATGAGAAAAAGGATGTGAGCTGAGCTCTAATGTAATGTATAGCAGGTGGGCAGCTGCTTCTAGCTCCTGATGTCTCAACTTTTCCACCTGGATAGTTCCTGGTACCATGAGTTTAAAAAAAACCTCTTCTCCTTTAAGTGACTTTCTCCAAAGTATTTTTTCACAGCCACAGATAAAGAAGTGCAGCCATTAGTTTTACTTTGTATCTTTCCATCAACTTTACAAGGTGGAGCTGAGGTTTACAGAAGTGAATAGACTTGCTTTAAGGTTCTAGAACTGTGAGGATGACAAGAAGAATTTGACCACACGTATTTTTACCCCACACAAACTGTTCATAAACTAGAGAGAATAGGCATCAGTTGCAGACTTAATAATTAAAACCAACACCTGAAATAGCTAATACTCAGCTGCACGTGTGCCATACCCACAGTGGGCAGGGAGCTTCTAGCAACAGCCCGGGACATATATTTCAGGTAAAATCCAGTTGCCATGCAGAGTGCCTGGCTTTGCAACAGAAGGAAAACAAAATTCATAGCTTCAGAGGAGACTTTGAAGATAAGTTTTTCAAAGGAACAGATGATTATTTAAAAGGTATTTGGACGAGTTTCCAGGAACGGCTGATGTATTTTTAAACAACACTTTTTTTTAAACTTTGTTTTAAGAAACACAATCTCTGAAAAATTTGAAGAGAGATAGTAGGAATAATAATTCAAATAACTTTCTAAAATGTAAGCAGCCTTGGCATGAAGCCTAAGCTAAGAGCTCAGTGAAAAAGGCAACTGCTACCAGCAGCCATTAGTCCTATCTTCTTTTGTTCCTCTTTTCCTTCCATTTTATTCATGATGAATACCACAAAGCAGAGTAGAACGTGCACATAGTGACCTTATTAAGCTTTTATTTTTAAGACAGGCTCTTGCCATGTAGCACAGGCTGGGTTTACATTTGTCACTATTCTTCTGCCTTAGCTTCCCAAGCGCTGGGATGATAACCATGTACCATCCAGTTGTGGCTTCAAAAACTGACTATAAAGCAAACGCCCAAACATAAACAATATAACAACTACTATCTCATCAGAGGATGAGTTTCTAGGGTCCTTCCCTTATCAAGTCCCTTCTTCCTAGAGATTATCAAGTTTCTTAGCATGTTTCCTTATCATTTCAAAGAGAAAAATATCCAAAGAATGTTTATATTTAATTACAAAGACTGGAGGATGCAGAAGAGAGATGGAGGAGGTTAATTAGTGAACATCCACACCAAAACCAGTGAGATAATAAATAACAAAATCTTACCATTGCCCAATAGATATCTCTGCATCCTTCCCAAGCTCAGCATCCTAGAAGCAACAGTTGCTTACCCCTAAGAGATGCTAATTTTTCCTCTCCCAGCAGTCATTAGGTCTTTTGTCTAGGAGTGGAACACCATAAAATATATAAACATCAATAGATCACATTCTTTTATTTTAGAGTTCCAACAGCCTCTGTACATGAATCCTTCTCCTTGTCCTCTCTCCATCCTCTTCCAGTCACCCTCCCTTGGACCCCTCCCATACTCCTTCCACTCTCAAGTTGATAGCCCCATTTCTTTGATTATTATCGGTGTGTGTGTGTGTGTGTGTGTGTGTGTGTGTGTGTGTGTGTGTGTGTATACAAACATATGTACCCAATAACTTGTTAAGTCCATTTTTTTTTGTGGTTCATATAGTTTCAGGGATGTCGACTCTGCAACGAACAACCAAAACACGTCTCATCCCTGGGAGATGCTAATTATTCTTCTCAGAGGTCACTGGTTGCCTGTGATTCTTTGTCTAGCTGTGGGACCACATGAGATTTTCCATCTTCTAAGTTATTACCATATTAATTGATATTACCCTTGTGCTACCCTGTCTATGTAGTCATTTCTAGGGGAAATAGCTTCACAGTAGACTTCCTGGTGTTCTGGCTCTTACAATCTTTCTGGTCCCCCTCTTCCATGATGAGCCTTGAGCTGCAGATGTAAGAAGCAAAATGTAGATGTATTGATTAGTGCTGGGATTCCCATGTTCTGTTTATCTTTGCATTGTATCCAGTTGTGGGTTTTTATTTACTGCAAAGAGAGGCTTCTCTGATGAGGCTTCTATGGATATAAAAAAGATTTAGAAAATAGTGAGGAGTTATGCTGGTCTAGCTCTCCTTCCTGAGGCTGAGTTTGACAGCCCTGTCAAGGAGATATTGTTAAGTATCATTTCTGCTACTCCTAACACTAACAACAATACAGCTGTAGGAATGTAGTTCAATGGTAGAACACAAGTCAATATTCACAAGGCTCTGGGATCCATCACTATGATGTAATAAATGAAAACCAAACCAAGAAAGGTTATAATTTTATTGGATCAATTATTTTATAGCTTCATATAGCAAATCCAAGGGTATTAAAAAGTCAATTAGAGATCAGCTATTTCATAATATTTAAGACATGTTTCATTTTTTTCTGGTATACTATTTGATTACAGAAAACATTTAATGTGTTTTTCACAATTAAGACATTCACTTTTATTTACAAGGCATAAATGGAGAAAAAACTAGATCAACTTTAAAGAGTTAGATATTCAATATCATATTTCTATTTACATGCCATTCTGGGAATAGTAGATTTGAAAGACAACCAAGGTTAATGTTCTAGTAATCAGCCAAAGTTAATTGATGGAGACACTTAGGAGTAAAATAAAATTATCTTGACAGCTTTTCATTAGGATAACAACCTGACAGTCAAAGGATTACCTAATTTTTTTCCTTAATCATGGCAAATTATTATTAATAGCAGCTTTCTTAGTTGCTTTTCTTGTTGCTGTGGTAAAAATAGCCTAACAAAAGCAACAGAGGGAGAAAGGTTTATTTGGCTCACAATTTCAGGCTCCAGTCTCACACTGGGAGAAACATCAAGGTAGCTGGAAATTGAAGAAGCTGCATCTACAGCCAGGAGAGCAATGGGCTCATAGATGAATGTTTAGCTAGATTTCTCCTTTTTAGTTAGTACAGAACTCCAACCTTAGGAAATGGTGATGCCCTAATGGGTACGTCTTCTCACATCAATTGATGCAATTAAGCTAACTCCTCAGGCACTCTCAGAAGCCCTTCTCTCAGACTCGAGACCGTGTCAAGTGCACAATGTTAACTACAGAGCAGCTTACATATATGGTGCATACATTAAGATTTTTGGAAACTTAAAGCATGATTTATGAGTCTTCTCCATTAGCTAGGACCACACAATATTCAAAGGTCTCTTTAGCTTTGTAGATCTAATTCAGAAAGCAAAGATCTAAACCAAATGGGTACTGAAAGGGTCAGTATAAAGTTGGTCAAGATGCTAGCATTCAGTACAAGGGGTCCAGAAGTCCCCACTCACAACCAAGGATCTGTGCATAGTTGTTTGCTTCTGATCAAAGGAAAGTTGGTTTCATCTAGTGGTATGGCTCTTAGAAAATTGACTGTGCTCCAGTGCATAGCCCCAAACTGATATATTTATGGGCAACACACACAGCAAATAACGTGTTAAATGAAGGGCAGTAGGAACATGAGAATAGGTCTGGGAGGACTTAAGAGGAGCAGTGGGGGTAAATACAATAAAAATACATTCTATAAAATGCTCAAAAAACTAATAGCTAAAAGAATAATGTTTCAGAAACTCTGAACAAGTTATTTTTGTCTGTGTGAGTAATTTTTCTTTTTCCTCTTCTTTATTTTCTTTCCTTTGGGGGAAAATGACTTTCTTACTTTTTTCATCGCTTATGGAATATGTGTTTCATGCTACAATATCAATAACTTTTCATAGTTCTCAGCTGGGTCAAAAAATACTGACAGAAGAGCAGGAAGACATTGTTGGTATTTGGACACATACCCTGGTATAGATTTTAATAACTTATTGCAATACTTACTGGTGAGAATCACAGTACTTCTTTCTTATGCTGTTGATTGTGGGTGATCTTGGACAAAAAGGAGGAGATCACTATTCATGTCTATGTCTTTGAACCTGCGGAGATGATAAAGTAGTCACATGGAGAGCAGAATTGGCAAGATGTTTCTCATGGACTGGAGAGTTCAACACATTATTGGGGCAAAGAACAGGCACGCTCCTGATGTGCTGGTCATGCATAAACCATCTTAGTTTCTAAAAATCTTTGCTCCCCATACCTTTGATTCTTATATTTATTACAACAAATTTAAAACTATCATTTTTATATGATAGATTTATATAGTTGTGGCTATACTTGCCAAGTAATCTTAAAAGACTAATAAAAATAATAACTAATGAATGTCATATACATAAGTTCACTTGAGAAAAGTTGAAATTAAACATATTTTAAAGCATATTTATGCTTTATTTAATAGTATTATTATTTATAATTACTGATTTCCCAGCTGATCAGCATTGTGCAGAAGAAACATCATATCTAGATATATACACTTAAGGCTGAATTGTTAATCAGGAAAATCTTTATCTACCATGTACAATTGTTGTGAAAGTTGCACCAATTCATTGAGGTTTCCAGAATTTATTAATTTACATAACAAAGAAAATATAAGAAAAACATTTAGGATTGGCAGGATACAATTGTCTTATTATATAAGAATATTGAGTGTGTCAGGTTTGACGAAAAAGATTTGATGAAAAAGTCCTTCCTTTCTTCCCCACTCCCCTCCCTTTTTATTTTTTGTACATATGCTGCTTACAACCTTTTCTGACTACATATATGTTTTCATCTTCCATATGTCAACAGGGACATACCCTCAAAGCTGCATGATATTTAGCTACATTTTTCTCCTCTAGGGCATAGGGAGATTAGAAGAAACCTTAGGACCTGAACAGTCTTGGTTCTAGGCACAGCTACTGAAGCCCATATGCTCTCTATCTCAACTGAGCATGGGATCTAAAGGAACATGTTATGCTTTTAATTTTTATCTCTATGCATATTTGTCATATACACTTATATAACTTATTGCTTAATATTTTTCATTATCAAAACTGTGGTTTTCTTAAATTTTTTTTCTTAGTATGTGCCTGTGGTTTGGGCTCTCAACAAGCCATGTTTAGGTAACCATGTGCAGCCTCAGAAGAGGATCTAAATTTTTTGAGGTAGGTTATGAATTCCTGCTACTCCACTGTGTTTGTAGAAGGCCATGAGAATTTTCAGCTAGCCAACAAAGACAGGAACAAGTGAAGCCCAAGACCACTGGGAGAGTGTGTGCTACCTGATGCTTTGGATGCAGGAGCGTATATATGTAGGATACAGGCAGGAGGCATATGAGGTAGTGAGGATGGGAGAGATGCTTTGAAGGCAGCATTTCTTGAGCTCCCTATAAAAGCAAACTTTGGAATAGGAATTGTAACTCTTCCATGAATATCTAGATTGAAAGTAGTAGATAGAGGTATCATGGAGTCTTTTCTTCTCCATAAAAATCTGCCAAAGATTCTTCAAATAACCTTGTGACTGTCCCTCAAACCTCAGTTGCTGTAATAATGTAAGACAAAAGTGATGAAGTCCTTGATGATAGGCTCAGCTTTTAAAGCATTTCTTCTGTGTTTTCTTCATGTCTGGTTCCTGGTTTTGGGGTATGTTAGGAAGAAGAGAAGAAGCTGCATAGTGGGGAAGCTCCAGACACTTATTAAGCATCCCTTTATTTCTAGAGAAGCCAAATCACAGCACAATGCACACTTTAAAAGAATTTTCTTTTCTTGCCTTCTCATTTATAGAAACAAACCATTTTTTAAAAAAATAACATGAACATTGAAGTTGCCTTAGAGATGTTCTGTATATATGTGATTTGTGAGTATTTCATCTTGAAATATAGGTGGTCTTGAAAGAAATATAAATTTAGGTTGCTACAATAATAATTACAAACCTAAGTTAGTAGGATACTTTTTTTGATTGAAGAGATTCTTTATATTCTCTTAGTTTAAAAAACTTTAGTAATATAGTTCTCTATTTTAATAGTATGGTCAGAAACTAAATTGAAAAATCTCCCAATTGTTCATCTGATATATTGGTGTCAAGTCTGGGAGAAAATTAAAACATGATCTTCATAACCCAAAAGGGGCAAGCTTTTAAAATATTGGAACAATGAACTCACAGTCTTCAAAAGGGGTTTTCTAGGCAGAATGGAATGTTGCCATCTATGTTTAAGAGGTTGGCACAAAGAATCATTTCAGGTACAGGGAGTTCGTCATACAACCTAGGTTTGGGTAGATCTTGTCAATCTAGGAATTCTCATGGCTGTGAGAAATAATATGGACTGGATAAAAGAAGAATAGTCCCCATGGAAGACAGGAATGTTTTCACACTTGTTTTATTTAAAAATTCGCTGAGGAATTATTCTCCACACTTTCAGTAAGACCTTCTCCTGCACTCTCTAAGTCATGTCTAAATCCAGTGCTTTTACTTTTGGAGGGGTCTGGCTTCTTTCTCTTTTCCATAAGTCTATTTAAATGTATTCACTGTTCATCATGATCACAGCCCCCTCGTTCCACTCCTCTCTCACACAGCACCTCTCCCTATTCCTCCCCTTCTCCTCTGAGAAGGGGGACATCCTAACCCCAACCCCTAAACCAACCCACCCTAGCACATCAAGCCACAAACCACTGAAGGACTAGGCACTAGGCACGTCTTCTTCCACTGAGGCCAGAAAAGGCAGCCCAGTTAATGAAACAGTATCCACAAACAGGCAGCAGACTCAGGGACAGCCCCTGCTCTATTTGTTTGGGGAACCTCATGAAGACCAAGTTGCTTATCTGTTACTTAAGTTCAGGGGGCTAGGGCCAGCCCATGTATGCTCTTTGTTTGGTGGTTTAGAAAGAGTTGGCTGCTTTCTTGAAAGTCCCAAAAATCTTTAAGCAGTGTTTCAGTAGTAAACAGAACACACACACACACACACACACACACACACACACACACACACACACTCCCTGAAATTCAGCTCCTTTTTTATTTTTTGAAGCTCAACACAGAGAGAAGCAAATATGAAACCAAATCTGTTCTCCAGTTTGACTAAGATGCTGCAAAAAACTTCACAGTGGAAATGAAATATCAGCCTCATCCCATGAACATCAAGGATATTTTCCATTGTAACTCATCGCATAGATCAGAATAATGCTTGTCACAGTTTTATGTCCTGTCATTATTATTAGGCTCTGTTGTTGTCTCGTCTGAACTCGTGGTTTTGTGGCAGACACTTAAAGAGGTAGATTAATTTTCCCCTGGCAGTAGGAGCCAGTTAGTGTATTATTATTGCTGTATCCTTAATGATACCCTAACGACGTAAAAGTGTTCAGTTTTTTTCTTCAGCATTAGGAGCTAAGACTATAGAAAAGTCTGCATTCTTGTTATTATAGTCAGAGATAAAGGAGACAATATGCAGAGACAATTGGTGCACATTGACTATGAAAGCTTGACAAACTTGGACAATTCTCTTTGGTCAGAACACATATTATTGTAAGAGAGTAGCTGATAGACCATGCATGATTTATTTTTCTGGTAAACTTTTTTATCATTTTTATTGGATAGTCTATATATTTACATTTCATATGTTATTCCCTTTCTGCCCCTCTTGACTACATACTGAATGCTGGATGAGTTAAAACTGTTTTGTTATGGCCTCTCTTTATTACTCGAGGGAAGGTGACGTTCTCTGTGAGTCTCAATGTTCCTATATCACTGAGCACAAAATAGAAGTCTTAGGACACATCACTGATGTGAGCGAGGTGTGTGGCCTAAGCCCATCACTGTCATGTCCGTTCTGAAGGGAAGGGCAGCAGCTGGGTTATCAATACTGGCCAGGGTTTGCTGCCCAAAGGGGTCATTTTGAAAGTTCTTTTTTTTCCTTTTTTTTTAAGGAAGGATAAAAAGAAGGGATGCTATGAATTGGTGCTAGACAGTAGCTAGATATTCCACAGTATAATTGTCCTAATTGTCCTATCATCACCAAAGTTGACGGGGCAAACCAGTTTCTTCTCTAGCCAAGTGGCATCTGCTCTCTCACCTTCCTATGGCTTCTCTTTTAATACGTTGAGTGTTTGTGTTAATCTGATCTTGCTTTGATCAATGTATGGGAGAAGAGGGTCCTAAATACCCATATGCATTGTGCTTATTTATTTTTGCAATTGGCCACTGATGCTACTATTCTTTTTATAAGTAATTAAGTTACTTATTTACTTTACATCTGGATTGAAACTTTCCCTCCTTTCTCTCCTACCACTCCCTTCCTTTTTCTCCCCCCCCCCCAATCCATCTCTTTTCTTCTCCTCAGAAAAGGAGAGGTCTCCCATGGGTATCAACTTGTCTTGACATATCAAGATGCAGGAGACGACACATCTTCTTCTATTTATCCTAGAAAAGGCTGCCCAGTTATGGGAACGGGATCAAATGGCAGGTAGTGTAGTCAAAGCAGGCCCTGTTCCTGCTGTTAGGCATATCACATGAAGACCTAGCTGCACAACTATTACATATGTGCAGGGGGCCTAGGTCTATCCCATAATGCTCTCTGGTTGACAGTTCAGTCTCTATGAGTCCCTGTGGGCCCAACTGAGTTGATTCTGTAGGTTTCCTTGACACCTCTGGCTCCTTCAATCCTTCCTCCCCATCTAATTTCCATAAGTCCCCAAGCTCCACTGGATGTTTGGCTGTGGGTCTCTGCATGAGTGTCTATCAGTTGCTGGGTGAAGCCTCTCTGATTACAGCTGTGCTATGCTCTTGTTTTCGAGTATAGTAGTGTTAGAGGTCAGCTTCCTGTCATGGTATGGATCTCAAGCTGGGTGAGTCATTGGTAGTCCCTTCTCTAAATTTATGCTTCAATTTTTACCCCTACACATTTTCTAGACAGGACCAGTTGTGCTTCTAAGGTTTTACTCTAGCTAAAGCTTCAAGTATTATATTGAATAGATATGGAGAATGTAGACAGCTTTGTCTTGTCTCTGATTTTAATGGAATTCCTTTAAGTTTCTCTCTATTTAATTTGATGTTTGTTATCATCTTGCTATATATTTTCTTTATTGCTTTTAGGTAAGTGCCTTGTATCCTGTATCTCTCCAAGACTTTTGTCATAAAGGGGTGTTGGATTTTGTCAAAGGTCTTTTTGGCATCTAATGAGATGATGGCAGTTTTTGTTTCATTTCTTTTAGTTTATATGGTAGATTATATTGATGGATTCTTATGTTGAACCATCCCTGTATTCCTGGGATGAAACATACTTGATCATGGTAGATTATGTTTTGGATGTGTTCTTGGATTCAGTTTGTGAGTATTTTGTTGAGTATTCTTGTATCAATGTTCATAAAGGAGATTGGTCTGACATTCTATTTCTTGGTTTTGGTCTTTGTCTGTTTTAGGTATCAGGGCAACTGTGGGACTGTGGCCTCATAAGAGAAATTTAGGCATGTTCCTTTTGTTTCTACTTTGTGGTATCATTTGAAGAGTGTTAGAATTTGTTCTACCTAGCCCTGAACTTTTTCTCGCTGTTGGAGACGTTTAATAATTACTTCTATTTCCATAAGGGTCATAGGTCTATTTAGATAATTTACCCGATCTTGATTTAGCTTTGGTAAGTTGTATCTACCAAATAAATCACCAATTTTGTTTAAATTTTTCAATTTTGTGGAGTATAGGTTTTTTCTTTAAAGAAAGACCTAATGATTCTTTGGATTTCTTCTGTGTCTATAGTTATGTCCCCTTTTCCATTCTGATTTTATTAATTTGGAGATTCTCTCTCTGCCTGTTAGTTAGTTTGGCTAAGCGTTTTTCTATCTTGTAGATTTTATCAAAGAGCCAACTTGTTGTTTCGTTGATTCTTTGTATTGTTGTCTTTGTTTCTAACTTATTGATTTCAGCCATGAGTGATTATTTCCTGACATATACTCCTCTTTGCTATGTTTACTTCATTTTTTGTTCTAGAACTTTCAGATAAGCTGCAAAGTTGTTAATATGAGATCTCTCCAATTTCTTTATGAAGACACTTATTTCTATGAACTGTCCTCTTAGCGCTGCTTTCATTGTGTCCAATAAGTTCCGGTAGACTGTGTACTTATTTTCACTGAATCCTAGAAAGTCTAATTTCTTTCTTTCATTCCTGTTTTTGCATTAATTCAGGCAGTCTGTAGTTTTTTTTTTTAATTTCAGAATTAAGTCCATCAGTGTTGAGAGATATTAAAGACTGAAGATTGTTAATTCCTGTTATTTTGATTTTGTGCTTGTAGTGTGTGTTTCCCTTTTCTTGTTTTGTTTTTTTTGTTTGGTTTTTCCTGGTGAGAAATTATTTATTTCCTGTGTTTTTTTTGGGTGAAGTTAACCTCCTTGGGTTGGAGTTTTACTTCTAGTATTTTCTGTAGGGATAGACTTGTGGGTATTGTTTAAATTTGGTTTTGTTATGGATTATCTTGTTTTCTTTGTTCATGGTGAGTGAAGTTTTGTTGGGTATAGTAGTGTGGGCATTTGGTGTTTCAGTTCAATTCAATGTTAATTTAATATGATACTTGCCCTTTTTCTCTTGTAGATTTTACTATTCTTTATGTGTTTCATACATTTAGTGTTTTGCCCAAAATCATGTGGCAGGAGAATTTTCTTTTTTGGTTCAATCAATTTGGTGTTCTGTAGGCTTCTTGTCTACTTATAGGCATCACTTTCTTTGGGTTAGGGAAATTTTCTTTTGTGATTTTGTTAAAAATATCTTCTGGTTTCTGTGAGCTGGTAATCTTCTTCTTCTTCTATTCCGAGTAGTATTGGGTTTAGTCTGTTCACAGTGTTCCAGATTTTCTGAATGTTTGTGTCAGAATTAGCGTTTTCTTTGAGGAATATATCAATTTCTTCTATCACAGCTTCTTCGTCTGAGACTCTGTCTTCCATCTCTTGTATTCCGTTGGTGATGCTTGTGTCTGCAGCTTCTGTTCTTTACCCTGGATTCTCCATCTCCAAGGTGCTCTCAGATTGTGTTTTCTTTATTGCTTCTATTTACATTTTCAGGTCTTGAACTGTTTTATTCCTTCAACTATGTTTGATTGTGTTTTCCTGTGTTTACTGAAGGGATGTATTTATTTCCTCTTTAAAGACTTCTATCATCGTCATAAGATTGGATCCAAGGTCATGTGTGCTTCATCTGTGTTATGATATCTGGGACTTGATGTAGTAGGATAGCTGGGCTCGGCGCTGCAATCTTGCCCTGGCTCTTGTTGATTGTGTTTTTATGCTGGCCATTAGCCATCTAGGCTTTGTGGTTGTTATAGTTTTAGATGCTGATTTCTGAGTTTAATCTTTGTTGGATGGGTATTTTGGGGGCCTGTGTGGCCTCTGGGCTTTTAGGTGTCAATCTTGCCTGTTGGATCCCTAGTACAGTTTGGCCTGGGATATCTGGTTCAGAATGGCGTCCAGAAATGCAGGCAGACTAATGGGCTAGAAAATGGAGTAGAGGGGACAGGGTGTAGTGCTCTGCTGTGTGTGCTGTAAGGGGGCTTGATGCTACTATTCCCAAAGCACATCTTTTGTCAAACCCTCTAAGTTTAAAAAAGAAAAAAACTATCAATGCTAAATGTCATAGAGTTTGTTTTATTTCTTTATTTTAAAAAATCCCATCTTCCATCATTCAGACAAAACATGTAACCAGACAACACCGAACAGCTTTTACAACCAATGTGTCTCCGTTGTATTAAAAATAATGATTGTAGGTTGTTGAAGTGTTTTCTGATGGAAATGAAAATCAGAGGAGAAGTGTTTAATCTTCTTCCCAGATGGCCCTGAAAGCAAATTCAACTTTAGTTTCCAGTTGTTACATGAGCACTTTTGTACCTGTGAGAATCATTTGATATGATACATTGGAAAGTCCTACATAGAGCAGTTCTATAAAAGTGTAGGCTTTTGCTGTTATTATCCAACAGCACTGTATTCTGGGGAATCTAATAGGCCACTCTGTGTTAGTTAACATTTCATTGCTATGATACTATATTCTATGGAGGGTAACTATAACATTTTGGATACTGAAAGTCCAAACAGAGGCTCTTTATCTGCATTACCTCATGGACAGTTGTTATAGTGAGAGCATTCTGGAAAGGCAGATACATTTCTAGATAGGAAGCCAGAGAGAAAGATTTGGTAGTCAGGGTCAAGATTGTATAACAATGTTCACCAAGAAACTTCAGAAACCACTATTCCCTTGCAAGGCGGCAGCTACAGTTACTGTTGGATCTCTCACCAAGCTGTATTTCACCATGCCCACACTGCACCTCACCATCCCCACACTGCATCTCACCATCCCCACACTGCATCTTACAATCCCCACACTACTTCTCACCATCCCCACAGTGCCTCTCATCATCCCCACACTGCATCTCACCATCCCCACACTGTACCTCACCATCCCCACACTGCATCTCACCATCCCCACACTGTACCTCACCATCCCCACACTGCATCTTACAATCCTCACACTGTATCTCACCATCCCCACACTGCATCTTACAATCCTCACACTGTACCTCACCATCCCCACACTGTATCTCCTCACCATCCCCACACTGCACCTCACCATCCCCACACTGTACCTCACCATCCCCACACTGTACCTCACCATCCCCACACTGTACCTCACCATCCCCACATTGTACCTCACCATCTCCACACTGTATCTCCTCACCATCCCCACACTGCACCTCACCATTTCCACACTGTATCTCCTCACCATCCCCACACTGTACCTCACCATCCCCACACTGCATCTCACCATCCTCACACTGCATCTCACCATCCCCACACTGCACCTCACCATCCCCACACTGTATCTCCTCACCATCCCCACACTGTACCTCACCATCCCCACACTGCATCTTACAATCCCCACACTGTACCTCACCATCCCCACACTGCACCTCACCATCCCCACACTGCACCTCACTATCCCCACACTGCATCTCACCATCCCCACACTGTACCTCACCATCCCCACACTGTACCTCACCATCCCCACACTGCACCTCACCATCCCCACACTGCATCTCACCATCCCCACACTGTACCTCACCATCCCCACACTGCACCTCACCATCCCCACACTGCACCTCACCATCCCCACACTGCATCTCACCATCCCCACACTGTACCTCACCATCCCCACACTGTACCTCACCATCCCCACACTGTACCTCACCATCCCCTCACTGCACCTCACCATCCCCACACTGCACCTCACCATCCCCACACTGCACCTCACCATCCCCACACTGCATCTCACCATCCCCACACTGCATCTCACCATCCCCACACTGTACCTCACCATCCCCACACTGCATCTCACCATCCCACACTGCATCTCACCATCCCCACACTGTACCTCACCATCCCCACACTGCATCTCACCATCCCACACTGCATCTCACCATCCCCACACTACAATGCTAAGCATCAGATCTCTGGCATCAAGAGGCATACCACATCCAGGTCATGGCAGGATGTAAGAAAAGTATGCCTTTTCACCAGACGATACATCATGAGTCTAAAACAAAATTCTAGAAAAAATTTCCTGACACATTAAACATTTTCAAAATCAACTATGTACACACTGGAAAAATAGTAGCTTTTAGAAAGATAGACTCCACTGATGAGAGACTGGGGTCATAATTGTCATAGGGTAAAATGAAATCAAGGTTTGGTGAAAATGTGGTAGAGTAAGTGTTGGGTATTTGTGGGTTTGTATGTGGGGGTATATGTAGATTATGTTAAGGTGTTACATGATTAGATGGGGTGAGGTAGGCGGAGAAAAGGGAGGAAGTCAGGAGGGAGAGTCCAAGATGGAACTTCAAAAGGATGAGCTGGATCCAGATGGACTTAATTGGCGTTAGGTAGCTATGAATATTTAAGGATTCTATGGGTCTTTCATGAAAGGGCAGTTTATATTTGTGTCCGTTGGATGTAATCTCATTGTATAGAGGGTTTGTGGATTGAGAATTGAATATATAAACCTGTATGAAAAGCTAGTGGGCCTTAGAGTCATGTCTGTGTTGGGTGGTGGGGTAAAGGAACACGCCAGGGCAGAAGCACCAGGGCAGGCAGAGTGAACCACTTGGGAAGAGAAATCCCTGGAGAGGGCTCCTAAAGGACCGAGTGACACAGTCTGAGTGTGCAGCTCCTTATTAAGTGGTACCCTTGGAGTGAGATCATGGGGGCAGATAAAGAGTTGAACCAGTTTTGATTTTTTTAAAATATTTACTGCAACAGGTATATACAAAAGAAATGGGAAGAAAGGTTACCAAAATTCACTACTATATTCATCTAAGTATATTGTTTTTTGACCATAAAGTATTTTTTTCATATATCAGTTTACAACACCACTTGATCACCTGACTTCCTTATTCTCTTGAGTGTTGAAGAATTTCTACCTCTTTTCTTTCATGGACCTCACTGTTTCCATGCTCCCAGGTAGTTTCTGTAGCTGAACTACTACCATCTGTCTGTTGCCATGAAATGCTTCTGCTCTGCTTGACTAGATAATAGAAAATGAAGTATTAGATGTGCTCTGTCTTGGTTGGAAGGACTATGGAATATCTCATCACATAGAGAGCTTCAGCTCATGCAGATGACATACTTATCTCTGTCATGTTGCTAATAATCAGGGTTTTGTGACATTATAACTCTATATTATTCATGGACAAGAATCATATCTCATTGGCAGTTTCATTAACAAGAGGAGGAAAACCTGGGTACCATTTCTTAGTGATTAAGAGAGCTCTAATCTGGATGGTGCCAATGGGATACAAAAGTTTGAGTCTCAGCATATGACTTGCCATGGGAAACTGTGGAGTCACTTTCCCAAATTTCTTATAAGAGTGGGTCTTCCACAAGTGCCATTTAGTCCTTCCATTCTGCATGACACCTGGAAATATCTAGAGACATTTTTAATGTCCTTATAGGAAAAGTGCTGCTGGTATTGAGTAGCTGGAGGTTAGGGCCTCTTCTAAACACCCTTTGCTGCATAGAACATCTCTCTCCTTCCCAGGAAGTATCAGGAACAAGATGTCAATAGTACCAAGGTTCAGCAAACCTGCCTTTGAGCCAAACAGCTGGCAGGATGAATGGGGAGTGATATAAAAGCTTGGGTCAGATCTATCCCACACAGGCTGTTTTAAAAAGTCAGATTTAATGATGATGAAGAATGATTCATAGAGTTCCTGCTCTGATAATACAAAGACCTTCTTTCTCTTCCTGAACTACATTAATATTGCTCATATTTCACTACTGATCTTTAAAATGCAAGCTTTTGGTGCCCACTTCTCTTGCTAAGGGGAGAGATGTTCTGCAATTACTGACATGTCACATTCCCATCATAGTCCAATCTACTGACACCACAAACGTCTGGAGAAGGCTGCAAATTATACACTTTCTTGTCAACTTTGAATAAGGAGCTTGCAGAAGGCATACACTGCCTGTGTCCTAACTATGCAGATGCCCTGGCAGAGCAGCTTCTCAGTGATACACCAAGTTTCCAAGTTCCAGGGATCATGTCAAGACTCATTCACATTTAGGCAACCTGGGAGTTGCAATCCACTGTAAGCTAACCTAATTTAAGCAGGGCATCAGTTGCAACATCCCTGCCACAGCCTCCAGCAGGTTTCCAGTTTCTATAAGTGAGGTTTGTGTTTTCTTGTGTCTCATTAGGGCTACCCCCTACCCCCCAGAAAAGCTGAGCCCCTGCCAACTTTCCAGTTACCTTCTGAATAAGCTCTGGTCCAACAGTTTCCAGAGTTTCCTTGTGCTGGATGGTTTGACACACCTAAATTGAAATAATATATTTTTCAGATGCTTTTGATATGCTGCAAGGAAATATACAGAATGCCACATGATGACCTATCAGCTTAAATAGGAAATTTGGAATAAATAAGTTTCACTTTGCAGAGAAATGGTGTTTGAGAGGAAGACAAAAAAAAAAGAAACCCTACCTCCAGAATTTGTTCTTTACTAAGGCAGACAGCTATGCCTAAAAAGGGCATCAATTTGAGGCTAATGTTATAATAAAGTGAATTAAGAAGGATACTTGTACAAATTAGCTGTAATTTAGGGAAAGAATAGCTTTTGAAAAGCCAACATAAAAGTGTATAATTTAGAAAATCAAACTCCCTTCCTGGGCTGCAGAGTCCACAAAGTAGGAATAAATTTTCTTGTAATAGAATTTCACTGGGGCCTGATGGGAAGGAACAACCAACTTAGTAGCCTAAGCGCCAAGAGAGATGCAGGTGTGTGCAAAACTAACAAGCAAGAAATGGGGTTCCCTGAGGAAATCTCCAAATTAATTTTTAGGTCTGGTTCTTGGGATAGAGAAATATTTGCAGTGGAATCGATAGATGTAAAAGACGGACTCGCTAATACAGGCAGAGTATTGGCTCTTTCTTCAGTCTAGTTAGGTTCTTTTGGAAACCCAGGGGTGTGATAAGGAGGCCCCGGCTGGGAAAAGGGCTGCCAAGGTGCTGTTCTGAAGGCTCACCAGGAGAAAACAGTATAATAATTAGTTAGAGGGAAGGAGAGAAAGGGTTTATGAATAGGACTGAGCTGGTGTTTGGAGCATCCCTGTTGCATAACTCATGACTGTCTAGACTGCTCTGATCGATAGCCCAGACAGCCCCTTCATCCTTCCCAGGTCTCACAGCAGAAAGACAGAGCTCAGAGATGCTTTCCTGGAAGGCTTGTCGATTTCTTAAGGGCCTGGTCTTTAGTTATTTATTGCCAATAATTGGAAAGAGAGCATAGAATGAGCAAAGCTGGCATTTCTAAAACAATCTGTATAAGGTTGTCCTTTTTTGGCAAATAATTTAAAATAAATGTGGTTTGTGCTGTGTCCCAATCCTCCTTCTACTCAGGCTTTGTGTAAATGTCACCACCTCAGGGAAGTAGGCCATCTTATGCTTAAATGTCATCACCCCAGGGAAATAGGCCATTTCCTGATATTCCATCCAAAAATACTTGAATCTATCTTCTCTGTCTGGTCTAGTTTGACTTGTTGATATCGTTTATTAGTTGTCTGATATCATCTTTCAAATTGAGTTGGTTTTATTTTTCTATTCTCCTTCCACTTTCTCTCCCCACCCCAAGAGCACTATAGTAAAGGGAGGAGCCACAAAGGCCTCTCTTGCTCACTGTCTATTCTAAGGTCATTGCCTAGAAGCTGGTGTGTGAATGTGTAAATCCTCTTGATCTATTCCAAACCCGCTTCGACTTTGTGTTCCAACTGAAGTCCACTTCCCCCTGAAGAATAAATGCATTGTCATGAGTCTCACCCTAGTTAATGGGCACGAAGGTAGTGGTAGATAGTGGTGGGTGTCTAAGGTACTCAAGAGATCTTTACTGAAGAAGCCTTTGGCCTCTCCTCTTCAGATTCTGATCCTGACATATGTTTTCCTCCCTCGTTGGTCTTTAGACCTCTATTCTTTTTTCTCTTAACATATGAACCCAATTCAAGTTCTCTGAATTCCTGATTTTAGTGACCAGAGACCTACTCTTATTTGTACAAGATTATAATCAAATTTATGATTTAAATACCACCTTCATGTGATAAGTAGGTCAACCCACCAAATGCTTAATACTATGTAGTGATCCATGCAAGAAATGCTGAACAAATATGTATATATATATATATATATATATATATATATATATACATATATATACATATATATGTATATATATATATATATATATATATATATAACCAGAATATCAGTATGTATGTATAAATAAAAAGCATATAAATGTATACATGATTTCTACTTATACATTTGTATAGTAAATATTACATATAATAACATAAATATATTTTACTATATTTGTATACAATATATAAAATATAAATTTTATACTTTATACATTTTAATATATAACATACATGATCTATCAATATAATATAATATATACATTTAAATATATACTATATTAAACATATATTAAAATATATATTATAGAAGAGAAGGCTCTATGGATTTGAAAGAGGTAGGCAGATATCAGAAGGGTAGAAATACCAGAGAGGGTAAATGGAAAGGAGAAAGAAGCAGAAATGATGTAATGTTATTTTAATTAAATAAAACAAAGGAAACATAAGATCACATTATTACTCTCCTTTGTAATAGTTAAAATAAAATTAAAAGTCTTGGTGTGGCAAGATGGCTCAGTGCATTAAGTTACTTACAGGCCTGATAACCTCAGTTTCAGCCCAGAACGCACAAAGAAAACCCAGAATGGTCAGCTGTAGTGATTGGCATCTATAATCTCAGGGCTAGCACAGCATGGGTGGGTGGTAGACATAGGAGAATTTCCAGTGCTAGATACATGGGATACACAGCTTACAGGCTGGAGAAATGTATTACACGACAAGGCAGAAATTATAAGAGAGCCCTGCTTCAGCATGGTGGAAGATAAAACCTTCTTCTGAAAGCTCTCCTTTTGTCTCTATTCCATGCCAAAGCATTCACATGCTGGTGTACACACACACACACACACACACACACACACACACACACACAGAGAGAGAGAGAGAGAAAGAGAGAGAGAGACAAAGACAGAGAGACAGACAGAGACAGAGATAGAGACAGAGACAGAGAGAGGGAGGGAGAGAGAGGAAGAGACAGAGAGAAACAGACAGACAGACACACATACGGAGTCAGTCAGTCAGTCAGTCAGCCAGCCAGACAGACAGACAGACAGACAGAGGGTAAGGAAATCAAACAGAAATTCTTACTTTCAGTTTAATGTATTATTTTGCTTGTATAGTTATTCTCACTTAAACAAGACTCAATGTATTTACTTGGTTCTATGTATCTAATTATTATATAGGGGTAGAAATAATTTAGTAGAAGTCAGTTAATGCTAAGTATCCAGTTTGATATGGACAAGAAACTCTGGAGATTCAGGGTATCATTGATGAATTTTACTGGAGTCTTATTCTTTTTTTTTTTTTAATTTGGGTTTTTATTAAACGACTTTATTTTACAAAACAAAGATAAATGTACAGATTTTAAACATTTTTTGCTTAAAATTATACTTTTTTGTCAGTACTGTTTTTTCAGACATTAAAATAATTTTTCACATAAAACCATGTGAATATATTTTTTTTTAGTCAGTACTTGATTTTTTTCAAGGGCCTGACAGTACGCATTGAAAACCCAATAGTTACAATAAGCATAAAGTACATGCAAAACAAAACGAAACATGGAAACAGTCAAAGTCTTCTTGTTTGTAAATATATGTATATTTTTTTTGTTTTCTTTATTTCTTGGATTTCATACAGTCTGTGAGTTGTTTCTGGGGAGTGCAAGCCTCTGGGGTTAGCATCCCACTATCAGTGACTGCATATTATGTCTGTTCTTTTGTGACTGGGTTATCTCACTCAGGATGATATTCTCTAGATGCAGCCATTTTCTTAAGAATTTGGTTAAGTCATTGTTTCTGGTGGCTGAGTAGTATTTCATTGTGTATATGTACCACAATTTTTGTATCCATTCATCTTCTGAAGGACATCTGGGTTCCTTCCAGCTTCTGGCTATTATAAATAGAGCCGCTATGAACATTGTGGTGCATATATCTTTGTTGTGTATTAAAGTGTCTCTGGCGTATATGCCCAGAAGTGGAATAGCTGGGTCTTCAGGTAGTACTATATCCAATTTTCTGAGGTATCGCCAGACAGATTTCCAGAGTGGTTGTCTTAGCTTGCAGCCCCACCAACAGTGGAGAAGTGTTTCTCTTTCTCCGCAGCCTCGCCAGCATCTGCTGTCATCTGAGTTTTGGATCTTGGCCAATCTGACTGGTGTGAGGTGGAATTTAGGGTTGTTTTGATTTGCATTTCCCTGATGGCTAAGGATGCCAAGCACTTCCTCAGGTGCTTCTCGGCCATTCGGTGTTCCTCAACTGAAAACGTTTTGTTTAGCTCTGTACCCCATTTTTAGTAGGGTTATTTGATTCTCTGGTGTCTAGCTTTTTGAGTTCCTTGTACACCTTGGATATTAGGCCTCTATCTGATGTGGTGTTGGTAAAGATCTTTTCCCATTCTGTTGGTTGCCGTTTTGTTTTCTTGACGATGTCTTTAGCCTTACAGAAACTTTGCAATCTCATTAAGTCCCATTTGTTAATCTTTGACCTTAGAGCTTGAGCCATTGGTGTTTTGTTCAGGAAATTTTCTCCTGTACCTATGTGTTCTAAGGTTTTCCCTACTTTCTCATCTAATAGTTTCAGTGTATCTGGTTTAATGTGGAGATCTTTGATCCACTTACACTTGAGCTTTGTACAAGGAGATAAGAACCGGTCTATTTTCATTCTTTTGCATGCTGAGTGCCACTTGGACCAGCACCATTTGTTGAATAGGCTGTCCTTTTTCCATTGAATGTTTGCTGCTCCTTTGTCAAAAATCAGGTGACCATATACATGAAGGCTCATTTCTGGATCTTCTATTCTATTCCATTGATCCACATGCCTATTTCTGTACCAGTACCATGCAGTTTTCAGCACAATTGCCTTGTAATATAGCTTGAGGTCAGGGATAGTGATTCCCACAGATGTTTTTTTGTTGTTGAGGATGGATTTCGCTATTCTAGGTCTTTTGTTATTCCATATGAAATTGCACATTGATCTTTCCAATTCCATGAAGAACTGGGTTGGAATTTTGATGGGGATTGCATTGAATCTGTAGATTGCTTTTGGTAGGATGGCCATTTTTAAAATGTTGATCTTTCCAATCCATGAGCATGGGAGATCATTCCATTTTCTGAGATCCTCCTCAATTTCCTTCTTTAGAGGTTTGAAGTTCTTGTCGTACAGGTCCTTCACTTGCTTAGTTAGAGTCACACCAAGGTATTTCATAGTATTTGTGATGATTGTGAAGGGTACCTTTTCCTTAATTTCTTTCTCCACATGTTTGTCCTTTGAGTATAGGAAGGCTACTGATTTGTTTGAGTTAATTTTGTATTCAGCCACTTTGCTGAACTTGTTTATCAGCTGTAGGAGTTCTCTGGTGGAATTTTTGGGGTCACTTAAGTACACTATCATGTCATCAGCAAAGAGTGATGTTTTAATCTCTTCCTTTCCGATTTGTATCCCCTTGATCTCCTTTTGCTGTCTAATTGCTCAAGCCAGGACTTCCAGTACTATGTTAAATAGGTAGGGAGAGAGTGGGCAGCCTTGTGGAGTCCCTGATTTTAGTGGGATTGCTTCAAGTTTCCCACCATTAAGTTTGATGTTGGCTGTTGGTTTGCTGTATATTGCTTTTATTATGTTTAAGAATGGACCTTGGATTCCAGTTCTTTCCAGGACTTTTAACATGAAGGGGTGTTGGATTTTGTCAAATGCTTTTTTAGCATCTAGTGAGATGACCATGTGATTTGTTCTTTGAGTTTGTTTATATGGTTGATTACGTTGATGGATTTCCTTATATTAAACCATCCCTGCATCCCAGGGATGAAGCCTACTTGGTCATGATGAATGATCGTTTTGATGTGTTCTTGGATTCGGTTTACAAGGATTTTGTTGAGTATTTTTGCATCAATGTTCATAAGTGAGATTGGTCTGAAGTTCTCTTTCCTTGTAGGGTCTTTGTGTGGTTTAGGTACGAGGGTTATTTTAGCCTCAAAAAATGAGTTGGGTAATATTCCATCTGATTCTATCTTTTTGAATAGTTTGGTGAGAATTGGTGTTATATCCTCAATAAAAGTCTGATAAAATTCTGCACTGAACTCGTCTGGACCTGGGCTTTTTTTGGTTGGGAGGCTTTTGATGACTGCTTCTATTTCTTTAGGTGTTATAGGGTTATTTAGATGGTTTACTTGGTTCTGGTTTAACTTTGGGACCTTGTATCTGTCTAGGAATTCATCCATTTCCTCCAGATGTTCCAATTTTGTGGAGTATAAGTTTTTGTAGTAGGATCTGATGATTTCTTGAATTTCCTCAGTTTCAGTTGTTATGTCCCCACTTTCCTTTCTGATTTTGTTAATTTGGATACTCTCTCTTTGCCCTCTAGTTAGTCTGGCTAGGGGTTTATCAATCTTGTTGATTTTCTCAAAGAACCAACTCTTGGTTTTGTTGATTTTTTCAATGGTTCTTTTTGTTTCTATTTGGTCTATTTCTGCCCTAATTTTGATTATTTCTTGCCATCTACTCTTTTTGGGTATATCTACTTCATTTTGTTCTAGGGCTTTTAGCTGTGCTGTCAGGTTGCTGATGTGAGCTCTCTCCAGTTTCTTTGTGGAAGCACTTAGGGCTATGAGTTTTCCTCTCAATACTGCTTTCATTGCATCCCATAGGTTTGAGTATGTTGTGTATTCGTTTTCGTTGAATTCTAGAAAATTCTTAATTTCTTTCTTTATTTCTTCTTTGACCCTGCTATCCTTTAACAGAGCATTGTTTAGTTTCCATGTGTATGTGGGCATTTTGTTGTCTTTGTTGTTGTTAAAAACCAGCCGTAGACCATGGTGATCTGAGAGGATGCATGGGAGTATTTCAATCTTCTTATATCGATGGAGGCTCGTTCTGTGTCCAATTATGTGGTCAATTTTTGAGAAGGTGCCATGGGGTGGTGAGAAGAAGGTGTATTCTTTTACTTTAGGATAGTATGTTCTGTATATATCTATTAATTCTAGTTGGTTCAAAGTCTCTGCTAGTTTTGCAGTGTCCTTGTTCAGTTTCTGTTTCCCTGATATGTCCATTGGTGAGAGTGGGGTATTAAAGTCTCCCACTATTATTGTGTGGGGTGAAATGTATTTTTTGAGCTTTAGTAGGGTTTCTTTTATTAATGTGGGTGATTTTTTATTTGGAGCATATATGTTAAGGATTGAGAGTTCCTCCTGACAGATTTCCCCGGTAATGAGTAAAAAGTGTCCTTCCTTATCTTTTTTGATAACTTTTGGTTGGAAATTTACTTTATTCGATATTAGAATAGCCACTCCAGCTTGCTTCTTGGAGCTGTTGGCTTGGAAGTTTTTTTCCCACCCTTTTACTCTGAGATAGTGTCTGTCTTTGTCTCTGAGATGAGTTTCCTGTATGCAGCAAAAGGCTGGATTTTGTTTCTGTATCCAGTCTGATAGTCTATGTCTCTTTATTGGGGAGTTGAGACCATTTATGTTAATAGATATCAAGGAATAGTTGTTTCTGTTTCCTGCTATTATTGCTTTTTTGGGTTGAGTTGTGTCTGTGTTTTTTTCTTCTTTTAGTTTTCTTGTTTAGGAGTTTTCTTGTTCTTACTAGGCTGTATTTTCCCTCATTGTATTGGGTTTTCCACCTATAATTCGTTGTAGTGCTGGGTTTGTGGTCAGATATTGTGTGAATTTTGATTTGTCTTGAAATATCTTCGTCTCTCCATCGATGGTGTTTGAGAGTTTTGCTGGGTATAGCAGCTTGGGCTGGCACTTGTGCTCTCTTAAGGAGTGCATGATGTCTGTCCAGACTCTTCTAGCTTTCATAGTCTGTGTTGAGAAATCGGGTGTGAGTCTGATTGGTCTGCCTTTATATGTTACCTGACCTTTTTCCCTTACTGCTTTTAGTATTCTTTCTTTACTTTGGGCGCTTGATGTTTTTACTATTATATGTCGGGAGGTATTTCTTTTCTGGTCCAACCTATTTGGAGTTCTGAAGGCTTCTTTTATGCTCGTGGTCATCTCATTCTTGAGGGTAGGGAAGTTTTCTTCTATGATTTTGTTGAAGATATATACTGTGCCCCTTAGTTGATACTCTTCTCCCTCTTCTATTCCTATTATCCTTAGGTTCGGTCTTCTCATTGTGTCTTGGATTTCCTGGACATTTTGGGTTAGGAGCTTTTTGTTTTTTGCATCTTCTCTGGCTGTTTTGTCTATGTTTGCAATGTTGTCTTCTGCCCCCGAGATTCTCTCTTCGATCTCTTGTAATCTATTGGAAATGCTTGCTTCTGTGACTCCTGATTTCTTTTTTTGGTGTTCTGACTCTAGGGTTATCTCTTTTAGTGTTTTCTTTATTGTGTCAATCTCTGTTTTAATTTCCCTCTTCCATTCCTTTATTTCTTTGGTTCTGTTTTCCTCTAGTTCTTTGAGTTCTTTGAGTGTTTTTCTTGTTTCTTCTTTAAAAGCTTCTGAATCTTTTTGCTTTTCCTCCCTTTCTTGTTTAAGTAACTCTATCAGCGTCTTGAGGCATGATTTCAGGTCTGTGTCTTCTTTTTCTGGAGTGTTTGGAGTTCCGATGTTTGCTGTTATGGGAGAGCTGGGCTCTGGTGTTGCTAGATTGTCTTGGTTCCCTTGGGATATACTCTTTCTCTTTCCTCTTGCCCTTTTGTTGTCAGTGATATGTTCTTACCTTTCTTTTGTATCTGGTCTCTGTCCCTGGTTTTCCACTGGTTGAGGTGTCAGATGGGTCAAGCCCTGTTTTATGCCACATTGTCGTCGGGTGTGAGCAGAAGTTCCAACGTTCTGTTTTTGTTTGCTGGATCAGGCACAGTTGCTCAGCCTCTATGAGCCGCCGTTCCGCCTGGCAGGTAGGCCAGGCTCTGCTCTGTGTCCGGAAGTCGCCTCCGGGTGGAAACAGAAGTTCTAATTTTCTGTTCCCAATCGCAGTTGCTCAGCCTCTATGAGCCGCCCTGGAGTCTTATTCTAACTTGCTAATGGCATAGTAATTGGAGACAAGGTAATTGTACATACTACATATATGCATACATATATTTAAAAGAGTATTTAAACTGTCATTTGTGTTCTCCATAATTAATGCACTGAAACACAACCCACCTGATATGTATGATGGCATTTGAATATGATGATATTTGAGGCTGGGCCTATGAGGAGGTCGTTAGAGTTGAACAGGGTCTTTAAATGGGACTTTGAGTAAATCCATGTTGTGGCAAGAGAAGTACTGAAGGGCCCCTGGCTAGCTCCAGCCCAATGTGCTAATCATGGCTCTGCTGAGCTTTGCCTTTCTTTCCTTTCTCTCTGCCTTGCTAAAACCCCTTAGACTACATTCCTAAGGCCATCTCCTAAATTCTATTACCTTATATGGCTTCTTCCTCCTCTTCAGGGTGACTACCAAGGTCCAGCAATCAAAAGTCTCTGCTGGCTCACCTAATTAACATGCCAGTTAAAACCAAACACCTCATTTCTGGTGGGATTTTTCCCTTTGCCTTTATAAACTGCCATTTTCCTATGTGTTATGACTGTCTTCTCTATCCAGAAATAGCACCTAATCTCATCCTGGACAAATATCTCTTACCCCTCTCCTTTTTTCTCCTCTTTCTTTTGTTCTCTTTCTCTCCCTTTCTTCCTCTTTACCTATCACCTACCTTTGTCCTGTATCCTTGCCCTCTTTTCCTCTGGGATGAATTAATCTTCTTTGTGCTGAGAACTTGGTCTTTGGGTGTCTTGAGATATAAAGAAACTTTTTTTTATAGCTATACCCTGACACAAATTGTACAAAGAAATGCTCATTTAAGCTCAAAGCTGGTCAGTGATTAAATATCCCATTTGATTTGGCCACTTTATGTTTGTTTTAACAGTTTTGGGCATTTAGGGATATGAGATAACCAAGAGCCAATGGAAGAGACCTCAGAATAAAACTTGCCCCATGGACACTGTGTGCATGAACTTGTCCACATTAAGAACTGTGTGACATGAATTCCTACTGCAACCCCCACCCCGAACTAAAGTCATTTGTTATATCAGCACAAACACATGACATAAAGAAACCATTTTAACAACCAGTTTTAGACAGATGTGTTAGTAGGAAGTAAAGAATATGATAGTTGCTTCAGACATTGGAGAGGTCTGAGGAATGATGGTGGTAAAGTCTCACTGGTATGGTGGGACTGAGCATGGGAGGAGTTTACAGACCCACAAGCATGAGTATTTTTAACCAGTGTGGGATTCATATTTGGCTACTTATGGGACATATTGTGTGCTTGGGCCAACAGTGCCTCTCAAAGCTTTGGGTTTGCCGTTTTCCTGACTGGTATGTTCTTTTCACTTTAGCTTCAGGATTCAGTGCAAATGTGTCATCTTGAGGAAAACATTTGCTGACCCCCCAGGTTGGTTTAAGGTCCTCAACTATGGACTTTTTTAACATTTTTCTTTCAAATTTTGTAATGCCACTTAAATTATTAATTAGCATATCTTCCATTGATCCTTATCCATCTTCCAGAATGCAAGAACAGAAATTACTCCTTTTAAATGTGATTAGTTCCCTGGTTCCTATCATAGTGAGAAATTCTTCCATGCTTTCTGGAGACAGAAGATGGTCAATGATGTTTTCATGCTTGATTAATTGTCTAGATAGATAAATCACCGTTATTCCACAAAAGAATGTTTGTGTTGCAAACACTGTATGTTGGCTAATCTTGTTCATTATTGTGACCAATCTAGACTTACCAAGGAAACAGGATGAGATGTTGTTATGTATGTCTAGAAAGAATTGCCTTGATTGGCTTAGTTAAGGTGGGAAGACTCGACATAAGGTGAAGAGCATTCTTATATGGGCTGCGTCCAGGAGAGCATAAAAATGAGAGTCTAACTGAGCACTAACATTCCCCACCCCATGGTTTCTGACTGTAAATACTTCCCCATCATCTCAGGAAACTCAAACTCTCAGACCAAACCAACCAACCAACCAATCAACCAACCAACCAACCAACCAACCAACCAGCCAATTAGCCAACCAACCAACCAACCAACCAACCAACCAACCAACCAACCAGCCAATCAGCCAACCAACCAACCAACCAACCAATCAACCAACCAACCAACTAACCAACCAACCAATCAGCCAACCAACCAACCAACCAACCAACCAACCAACCAACCAACCAATGAACCAACAAGCCAACCAATTAACCAACCAACCAACCAATAAATATAATAGCAGTAGCAACAACAACAAAAACAACAAAATCCCTTTCTCTTAAATTGCTTTGGTCAAGGCATTTTGTCAAAGTGACAGGAAAAATACCCAATACACACTGTCTTTGTTTTATTTCTTTTAAATTTCTCTGTCATCTATGCATATATGTATGCATGTATGTATGAATCTGTCTGTATGTCTGTCTATCCATTTATCTATCTAGAGGACTGAGGTAGGGGTGGGCCACAGACCACAAACAGAATTAAAAAACTAGATCTTGCTCTTCCAGGGCATGATTATAAAATAAACAGGTTGGCTCTGTGCTCTTTAGAACCCCGAACTGTTTCTTATTTATAGAAATGAAGAAGGAAGTATCTCAGAGTCCAATGAAAAAAACAGGTGGGTGGAAGAGATGCCAATCTAACAGCTAAATGAAAGCTTTGAATGTAGCTTATATCTTCAAATGTCTGAAAGATAGCTTACAGGAGGCTAAAGATCTCATTATTTTAATACTTTGCTCAAAAGAAAATGAGAATTCAGGAAGAGAATGAACCAAATTTCAAGTTGATTAGAGACATTTTCAGTATAGAAGAGTAAACAGTATTAAAATATATTTATATATGGATACTTTATCTACTCAGTAAGGCAAGTAAAGAAAGTAAACTAAACACTTCTTTCCCTTGTGTCAGGTTCTCTGGAGTCCTCAACTATACTCAGCTGTCCCAATTTCCAGTTTCCTGTGGTGTCAGATGTTTGGCAGAAAATGTGAGATCCGTTTTTAGAGACATCCACTTAGCAGGAGGTTAGAAAACTCCATTGTGATGCCTTTGAAATGATCTCCTCTGATCTATTTCTAGGTGAGTGTCTATCTAATGACAGAGGTGACAGTTCTGCTCAGACACTGAGGGCTCCTGTGCCTCCCTCTGCTTCCAGAGATTGTGGCATCCCACCCAGATCATTCATGAATACCAGAGAGTTTGAAGTGGTTAAAGTGACTTTGTCCATTGGATGTTTATGGCATTTGTTAGGTTCGTGATATTAAAAAGGCTCTCTTAACCAAGGTATTTGGGTCCAGGAGCCAAATTGGTCAAATTAATCATGCAGTGGTTACATATTCAAAAAATAAATAAATCCTCAGCCGACAATAACAATGTCAAGAGGCCTTTTCTAATTGCAGAAGTCTTGCTCTCAAAATCACAATCCTACTGAAGAATTCTGGTGTTACAAGAACCATGCCTTGCACAAGAGTGATCCAAGTACCTCAGCACTGAGACATTGTCCTGGTCCTGTGTGTCTGAACTTCAGATGGAAACAGTGAGAAGAAAATACTCTTAGAAGCTCAGAAGCATCAGATTGGATTTGTTGGTTCATATTTACTTGGTCATCCTCTGAACCTCACTTTGATATTTTTGTTCAGTACAAATTTTTATGAACATCAGACCATGAGTTCCCAGATTATATTGGGGATATATCCTCCCTCATGATTAGCTTTGGGCACTCCTAGTTTCCCTGACAACATACTAATTTTAAGAAAGGGAAAATATCCTGATTCATCTTAGCATTCGAAACACTATCTGAAAGGAGGTAACACACATCATAACTGGGAGGCGGCTTTGGCCCATTAAGAGGAGTCACTTTCCTAGTAGTAAAGGAGGGCTATTTAATATATTTTAACATTTTTTAACCTTTAAATTTAACTGTGTTGCAAAGTTGTTAGTTAAAGCAATAGGACCCAACTCATGTCTCTGACCATGAGTAGAAATTTGGCATTCAAAACGACTTCAAAAAAAATATCTTGAAGAAATACTATTGTCCCTTCATATTAAGAGTTAATGAAAGTGGGTTCTGTAAAACACCTAGAAATCTCCCCTCAGAAATCTGTTCTAGAATCTTCAGCTACACTATAAGTCATGCTAAAAAAATAGGAGTAACTATTTCTGTACTGAGATCCGTAACCCTGGACTCAGAAGCCTTTCCACTGTTACAGTTGCTATAGCCCCTCATTGCTAAGTTCTTACAGTTTCCTTGAGATGCTGGCCAAAATCCTAAGCATGCTCACCTTAACACTTTGAATTCTGTCTCTGTATCTTTCTCCGTCTCTGTCTTTACATCAGTCTGTATGTGCATGTCTCTCTGTCTTTTTCTGTCTATTTCTCTGTCTCTCTGCCTTTCTGTCTCTCCATCTCTGTCTCTGTCTCTCTTTCTCTGTCTGTTTCTCTGTCTCCCATACATACAATGTGGCTCTTCACAGACTCCCATTGCTGAACCTATCCACATTGCCTATTAACATAAAAAGCACATTGGCCACTCTTTTATTTATCTAGCTAGCCTTTTGATGGCTACTGATATCTATAGTTTGCTGGCTCATTTCAGATCCCTTTTCTTTAAAGAATTAACTCAACTGGCACATTTTTATTCCTTCTTTTTGTCACAACTGATGGTCATCTTATGATCTAGGTTGTGGACTCAAGGGCACCAAATACACATTGTAACAAGTAGCCTGTGTTCCTTTTGTATGTGGGCAAGTGTCCCTGATCAGTTAGAAAGCATTTCTATATAAATCTGCAAAGTAGTAAATAAGATGTTCCAAGCACTGACCATGAATAGCAAACAACATAAATAGACAAATGTGTGACCAGTAACCTCTCTTTAAGTGGCAGAGAATTCTCCAGTGTATTTTGAAATGCTTTAAATTAAACATATTACAGGACTCAGTCTAGTAGATAAATCACAGTTTCTAATTTATTAAAAACATTTTATTTTGTAATGGCATCAAACAAATGAGGTATGTTATATGATGGTTACTGTAGAATATAAATAATAAAATCTTGATTTCATCAATGTGTTGAAATTTCAAGAGATCCCTCTCAAATAAAAGGGATATGACTGCATTGCAGCTGTTTAATTTTTAAGGATCTGGAATCAGGGTTGGGAATGGAAATTCACACAATAAATCTGAGCTCTAGCCTGTCTGTTAAATGTTTGCACCTGAGTAGTTACCGCTAACTGGGAAACGGCTGGGAAGACAAGAGTTCTCCAATCTGTGTAAACTGCAGACAGTCTGATCAACAACAGATTGAAACAGTTCAGTTAGCAAATGTTTTCAGTAGGATCCTGGAACATCATTTAAATTACCAAAACTAAGGAAAGAAAATCCTATTCAGTGTCCTCAAAAGGCTGGCTCTCTATCTGGTGCTGTGTTTGGCAGACAGAATGGGCCTCAGATTCATGTGCTCACATTTACCTGGTTTCTTTGTAGGTCACCCTCCTGATAGTTTCTCCTCTATTGGTACATCTGTCTGTCTGCCTTTTGAGGCACTCTAGTAGGTAAGGGCTTTGCAATTGCCCAAAGTGAAGCAGATTAATGGTTTTATTGTCCAAATAGCATAGTAAAAAGAAGTGAAGATTATCTGTAAAGTTGTAAGTAGACACCCAGAGAACCTTGGCAAATTAAACATTCCCTTTAGATACATGGGGTTAGCACCTTGGCCTAAAGATCCTCGAAGTAAAACTGTTCTTAGCTAAAGTCAGAAATTCTCAGGGGTCCTCATCCCCAATTCCGAGATTTTCCTCCTGGCAAGGATGGGTGTTATTTTTTCAGACACTGTTTTGAGCTTCCTTTCTATCTCCAGTCCTGTGATTGGAGCTGTAATGGACTGGCACAGCATATGTAGTTTCTCATCTATCACAGTTTGAGGGAGTTTGTTGAAAGCTGTTAAGAACAATGAGAGTCCAGTGATTGACATCATTTTCTGGAGTCTGGGCAGTATGTATCTATGAAGATGATGACTCTAAGTACCACTCTAAGAATGCCTCACAGGGGTTGTAACCAAGACTTGCTGTTGGAAGAGGAATGTTCTGCAGAGATGCCTCAGCCCATATTTCTGTCCTGCTTCTTATTTTCTATATATCTTCCTCTCATAAATGCAGCCATCACCTGAGAAAATGACACCTTTATATCTTGGCTCTAGATAATGTTATCGGTTACTTTTTCCTTGTTCTAAGCCATTGGCTGTGTGATCTTTACATTGACTTAAAGGACTGCATACTAACTTAAACCTGCCCAGATGGCTTACATTCTACACATTACTTCTATTTACTATCATCAGGATTATTGCTACTATTATTTTGAGTGTGCATGGATACATGTGGTTTTTTTTTCTCTCTCTTGTGAACACACATGTATAGATGTGTGTGTGTGTGTGTGTGTGTGTGTGTGTGTGTGTGTGTCTATGGTCATACATGTGCCTTGATGTGCAGATAGAAGTCACAGGACATCTTATGAGAATTTGATCTTTTCTTTACCAGTGAATTCTGGAAATCAAACTCAGCAGAGACCCGAGGCAAGCTCCTTTATCCACCCACTGAGCCATCTTGCCAGTCTACAAAGAAGGTTTTATACTCATGACTGATGTAAAATTATAGTTCAACATGAAGATACAATAACAGAAAGAGCACTGTGACACTTCAGTGCTCAGGACCTTTTGTGAACCTCAACACAATCTTGTGAAGAAAGTCACATAAGGTTTAGTTTGACCACTTCTATTTTACTGAAAAGGTGGAAGGGGAATGACCTACTCTAAGTCACACATCTAGAAAGGGGCAGACGAACAGTGGAGTGAGGGCTCTGGGTCTTTGAAGTGTTTTACTTCCAGCTATTGAATTTCTTGTTTACATCAGGAGATCACGTGCTGCTTAGATATAACAATAAATCAGCATTGGCTGGCATGTAAGTATGCTGTATATATGTATTATAAAAGGCTGGCACAGAGCCATTTATTTTCTTGTTCCTTGTGTAAAAGTCTAAATTCCCAAGCCCTTTGGAATTCATGTGCAGTGAAGCTTTTGAATGACATATACGGAATGGCCTTCTGGCAGTGCCATTTTTGACCTGATTCTCATCAGGTTCTATGCAATGGAGAGGGCTATCATATGTAATGAATAGATTAAACTGCTTTTATTAAAGGGCAAAGAAACTCAGAGAATGCTGACAGATGTGTTTTATACTCCGCTGCAAGTAAACTCTGTGCCCCTTTTGATTTTAGATCCGATTAAATGGCTCTATCCTTTTGAGCAGAAATTATTCAGTGAAACTGGCAAAGGCAGGGCACAGGTGCCTGAATGTTGCCGGGACTCTTGCCTCCCTCCCTGCTCACACATGTTACAAGCACATTTCAAAGCAATCAGAACTTCCATACTCCTGAGGTCCTGCTTGCTCAATTAGAAGGGCCAGCCTGACCTTTCACATATTGCCCTGTGGGAATAGCCTTTGATATTGGTGGGAATCCTAGGGTTGAATATGAGAACAGAAGGAGAAGCTGGCTCCAGGGGAGTGTGTGATCTCTGAGTTGGGTCACAGAGGGAACAGATGCCTGCAAGGACAGTCTCAGACTAACGAGACATCAGTCCCTGCCAGTTTAACTGCAGCCACCTGCAAGAATTTACCCTGCTAAACCCGAATGAGCGACTATGTATCAGCAAGCAATATACTCACCAAGCTTGAGATTCCAGACAGCCATTATGCCAGGTCTTGTACAAGCAGAGTTCTCACTTAGTGTCTGAACTGATTAGAGTGTTAGAGAAAATCCAAACTCCTTTCTAACAGAGCTCAGAGTCTGAATCAGTGGACAAAGCTACGAGGAACATCTCATGTTCGGCCACTCTCACACCCACTGCATCTTTTCGCTCTGGTTCTAAGATGACTGGTTTGTCCATTCCTGTTTATTTTAACTGGGAGAAGAGGTAAAGATGGAGAGCTATGAGGCTAGGAGTCAAATGGAGCAGAAAGAGAGAAAATTAAGGCTGGTTTCTGAGTGGCTTGTACACCTGGGAAAAGAAAGAAGAAATGGGAATGAAACCAGCGATCAACCAACACAACAAAAACTCTAAATTAAAACTAGGTCTTTTATATGTTCAGCCTCAGACAACCAAGCTTCCTTCAGTAGACTCCTTAAGGTGGCGTCACTTGTATTCACGGTCTCAACAATGTGTTCCCTTGAGGGATGTGATGTCAGAGTTTTCCCCTCAGGGTTCTCTTATGCATTTTATCAGAGGTCCACTATTGTTCAGGCCCAACACCAAGGAATACATCAACCTACTGGGAGCTGAAAGAAGAGATGTCTCATTTGAAATGAAGGCATGCCAGAGCAGACATTCCTCGAGGTGATCCCCTGTCTGAAATTTCCTCTCGCTGAACTTAGGTGAAGAAACATAACCTTTTTTTTTTTTTTAAAGGCTAGAAGTGCATATTGTATACACACTGACACTTGCCCATGCTTGTCTTCAAGTCTGTATTTAGAGCTGGGATTAAGAGGGCTTTGGATAATGGATTCACAGATACCAACCCTCAAAGAAGTCCAGACAACAGTGTTTCTACACCAAACAAACAAACAAACAAACAAACACAAAAAACCAAACCCAAAACCCTAATAAACAAAAGTGGTGAAACAAAATAAGCGTTAGCTTTGACAGCAACGGTCATAGATTGGGTCTTGGAAATTGTGCCCCTTTTCTTATCTAGTTGTAGCCTATAGTAAGCTGTATAAGTTTTTGTGGTGAAATCAAACTTCATGCCATTCAGTTTCTTTTATGAACTTTGACATTATAATATATAGACTAACTTATTTGAAGGCCCCGATAGTCATTGCTTCTGAACTTCAGGACTGAGCTTTACTGTGCTCTGTCTGTTACTTGCATGGATTTGGAGAAACTTTCATGATGCATCCCTCCTACAATAAAAACACGAAGTTTTCAACCTGGGCTACTTGTTAGAATGGTCCAAGATGCTTAAGTCTTGTGCTCATCCTTAAGCTTGGATCTCTCAAGTGCTGGGATTACAGGCGTGTGACGCCATATTCTGTTTAAGACAAGGTATGTTTTAGCCTCTCTCATCCATTTGGTTTTCCTCAGCTGGTTTTCCCCTTGTTTCTTCAAATGACTTTGTAACTTTGTTGGCAGCATAGTAAACCTTGTGAAACAGAATAATGCTACCACATAGCTCACCATTCTGCCTTAAACAATAAAAAATAAAAAGACTGTTTTTCCTCAGGACAACAATCTGCTGCCATCCACTGTTTCCATTGTTACTTATATTTTAAAAGATGATGGTTCTTTGGCCAAAAGACTAAGAAGGAATGAAATGACAATTCTTAAAGCAGAAGGTGCTGTGAAATTCCTGATGTAGAGATAAAAAATGATTTCCAACCTATATTAGGTTATACTAAGATATATTTTCAAACTCCCCTGTGACTTGTGTATCTATCTACCTTCTTCTCAGAAGTTCTATTAGTCAGAGAGGATGCTGGGAATCTGAAGTTAGATCAAGTACTTCTCCACATGTTCAGTGTTCCAATTTGAGTTGGGTTTGAAATCACTCTTTAAGAAACAAGCTCATTTTGATTTCCTAACAAGTCAGTACACAGAGAGTATATTGCATACGGAACCAGCCTTCTGCTGAAGCTGGACAATAAAAATGATAATAATCCATGCCTCTGGAGAGAAAGAAGTTGGCTAAATTAGATACAGCTCCTTATTTCTAATTGGTCCAATTACTTAGAAGCAGAAAGACTAAAATATGGGAGAGATAAATAAACATTTTATCACACAAAAGGTAAAAAAAAGACAGCATTAGAACTATTTTTTCTATGAATAAAATGCTCAATAATTCCCATGAATATGATTGTCTTAGAAGAAAACCTTCCGTAGAATGATGAGAAAACAACATAAATCATTTTTAGATCCAAGAGAATGGAAACTTGAGAAATCCCTTTGTGTTTGTGGATTTAGAGCTTTGTCTAAAGCACTGGTAGTAGTTTGCCCAAATCAATCATTGTAGTGATTGTTCCAGTGATGGAATTGAGAAGACCCATGGAGGATCACGTGGGTAAGGTCCATGTGTGCTCTTAGTGTTTTGGAAAAATGGCTTCTGTAATGGCTGCTTTGTGTCTCCCTGTATTTTTTCTTCCTTTCCTCCCTCCTTCACTCTCTTCTTCCCTTCCTCCCTTTTTCCCTCCCTCCCTTCCTTCCTTTCTTTCCTTCTCTCCCTCTCCCCCCTCTCTTTCTTTTATTACTTTATAAAAAGGTAACACTGTTTGAATTCTGGGACAGAATTGAAAAAATAAGGTATTTTTCTAGTCAATGCCTGAGGTCAGACACATTCCTAAATGCAGCACCGTAGCTGACAGGATTACCTAAAAGCATAATGCATGACTCACGAGCACAGATGGTTGGGTATGTGTTTAAAACAGGCTTGCATGTGGAGTTCCATTTTTACCTCTTATGCCATTTGCACTAATGAGAGCTTTACAAGGAACACTAATTCAGCCTGGGTGACTCTAACCATACCTAAGGGAACACGGGGAATCTATTATCAGGGAGGCATAGCATTGATTTATTTATATGAAAGGAGAGAAAGCCTTCATCTTTGCTGTTTTGCAAATGCAGCAGTGAAAATTGTTTTCTTCTGACTCAAATACATGTCTAGCTTATTAGAACTACAAAAGTCCAACACAACTCAGGGTAGGACCTAGGCAAAGGCTGGGATCTTAGAGGCCCACTATCTTTCAGGCCCAACACTATGGAATACATCAATCTTAAGGGAGCTAAAGAAGTGAGGTCTCTCTGGCCATGAAGCGTATCAGTGCAGACATTCTCTTAGGTTATGTTTACAGACTCAGGAGACAAGTGGACATCAACAAGGCCCTGGAGATGAGATCATGAGAGAAGCCATTCTTCTTCCGAATACTATCAGTAAAAATCTCCTGTAGGTACCTAGAAGTCCTGCAGCAGTTAGCATCTTTCCCAGGTTCCTTGTCAATGGCCATTGCCTTTTCTCTCTGTGCTTTTACTTTGCAGATACCCACGCCACAAAACTAGGACAGGATTAAAATTGACAAGAGGAGCTCATTCAATCTCTATTAGTGTTTCAAATGGAATGGAGGATGGGTGAGGGGAATCTCATAGGTGGAATTTGACCATGTAGTCACCACTATTATTATTATTATTATTATTATTATTGTTGTTGTTGTTGCTGCACTTTCTTCTTTGTGGACTTGGTCATTGTTCTTCAGAGGTATGCTTTCAGAGATAGTTTTTGTGCCTGGGGCGAGTGCTCCTCTTCTGTCATTTTAGAGGTATTCAGGAGCAGGAGCCAAGACATGATGATGATGATGATGATGATGTTTCTTTTTTTTTTTTTTTGCAAACCACAATATTTATTAAATAATAAGTGGCACACAACCCAACTGCACTTTTGTTTTTTATTCATTATCTATATTCTGCAATAAGTTGTTTTCTGTTTTTGAAAATATTTTTTTCAACACTATATCATGATTTTGGAGTCTGGCAAGCACAGAGTTGAGTCCTGAACATTACTAAAGTTCAGCCATTGGCCCTTAGCTGTTTGGTCCTTCTCTATGCCTACCTCCAAGCTTGATACAGTTTTCTGGGTATCTGGATAACAAAATGGCAACAGTTCTATATCTCATGCTAACAGTCTGAAAGGCTAGACTAGTCACAGATCTCTTCTACTGTAAGGTGAGCCTCACTGCTAACCTCTGAAACAGAGTATTCTGGTATCTAGAACATACCATCATGCTCGTGATTGCAATGAAGCAGGGATGGGTTGCCACCCTTACTCATTTCTGCTCTTGTTTCTGTCTTTGCACTGGAATATCATGTATTCCTAATTCATAAGAATTCCCAATGGGACTCTATGCCTGGTCACACAATTTTAAAATACCAAAGACAAAATTACACTTCAAAAGACAAAGACATACAAGGAACACAGAACACTTGTAACAATTCATGTGGTAGGACTGAGCAATTTCTCTATTTTTACTATTATCTTTGTACAACAAATAAAAACAAGGAGAGAAAAATCCTGTGAACAACAGGTGAACAGATGTTTCAATGTTCATAGATTTCAGGAAATTTAAACTGTAGATGATGAGGAACAGATAGATATGTGTTTACTAGCATCTAGGAGAAATGTTAAGAAACCACCAAACTTTCATGGAGTCCCACCAAGTATAGAATATCTCCCTTGTGGGTATTTCCATTCATAAAGCTTAGTTTAAATTGGCATATATATATACATGTGTGTGTGTGTGTGTGTGTGTGTGTGTGTTTAGAAGGAGATGCCAAGTCCAACCCATGTTTTAGTTCACAACTAAAAATAAGTGAGACCTCTTACTTCAAGATTCAGATGAATCTATCATTTCTGCTATTCTCCATTTGCTTGGCAACAGAAAGGTTCCTTGAGTCACAAATACAGCAAGTGGCTTAAAATTATTAAGAGTTATGAAGTGAGTTTGTGCCTGATTAAATAGAGAAATGGCAGCAAGGAACACTCTTTAGTAGAGAAACAGGGACACTTTCCCACAGATAAAAACAGCGCAGAGCTGTTTTGTGCTGTGTAGATTCTGCCTGTCTTCTGTTGTTAATAGTTTCTCTGCTTTCCAAGGTCATAGCCTGGGTCTGGGAACAGATGAACCCAGCAGTTAGGATTAAGCGGTAGAAGGTCCTTGGCCATCCAGGCCAAGGTGCACTGCATAGATCACACCATGCAACAGAACCAACACAAGAGTTTTATTAGGGAGAGGGCAAAAGGCATCTCTTAGTAGGAACATGTGAAAGAGATAGAGACAGAGAGAGAGCTGTGATACTGAGAGGGACTGTTTAAAGGCACACATGTTGTCTAGGATACTGTGAGGTGACAGTGGAGATGCTGTCAACAGATGTAAGCTGCTGGTGCTGAAGGGAAGACTCACTGAGTGCCTTATTTATAACAATAAAGCCCCCAAGCTTCATTTGTAATAACTCTTTACCATCTTCCTTTTATAATTTGCCTTCTTTGGAATAGTGTGTTTGGCACCCTAACCTAATGCAGACAGAAATCTATATTCCAGATGTTTGGCTTCCCCTTCTCCTTTATCTGTCAGGATTCCATCTGGTTCTAGGTACAGGAACCTCCACGGTGCTGGTTGGAACAAATTTATTTTCTCATAACTAGAAGTAGGTAATCTATTTATGCTGAAAATTATTACCCTGAACAAAATGGTCTAAGAAAAAGAAAATAAATGCTTCTTTAAATAAATAGAAGAAATAACATCTGAAATGTAAATGCAGAGAATTTCCAATAAAAAAGTGTTTGGGGGAAAAAAGAAATGGGCATCGAGGCTGGAGAAAGGCTGAGTCACTGAGAGAATGTACTGCTCTTTCAGAGAACCCTGGGTTCCCAGAATCCATGTGGTGGCTCAAAACCATCTGTAATTCCAGTTCCAAGTGATCTGATACTCTCTTCTGTTCTCTGTGGTCACTATACACACAAAGTGCACATATATCCGTGCAGATAAAACACCCATACATATACAATATTTTTAATTAATAAAAAATATATGCCTTAGATTAGGAGTGGTGATCTGACTCTTTGATATCAACACTTAGGAGACCGAGGAAGGCATTTATCTGTGCATCCAATGCCAGCTTGGTCTGCATACAAGCCTCCGTGTAAGCCAAGGTTATATTATGAGATCTTGTCTCAAAAGAATGATAATTTATGTGTCCCTTTTCAATTCTATATGTAATAGTCAAAGCATATTGAACATTGACCAATAAAGTAGAAAATGTTAAAATAGAAAATTTAATACAGAACTGTAGTCTGAGTATGAATTATGACATTGAAGAACTACACCGTATACACCTTAAGGTTACTTAACATCAGACCCAAGGATCAAAAACAATATGTAAAAATTTTACTCTAGAGCTCACTCCTCAGGTGGGAGCTCACATAGAACCAAATATGAGAGTGGAATTAACCTCTTAGTATAAAGTATTGTCAGGAATATTGATATTCAATGAGAAACAAAATCATGATTATAGAGGCTTTCATCTGAAAGCAAAACATAGTCTTTTGACTTGGAGCTCGAGAATATAAATAAGAAAATGTTTTCTTGTTCAGAGATCTGATGCAATGGGGGAAGATCCAGGCTAATTTGCACCTGGAGTTTTTTTGTTCTTTTTTGAGACTTAAGGGGGAACAAAAGCAATCTTATGTATCCCAAGGACCACAGGGGCACAAAAGCACATACATCATACAGCTAGACTTGCTGCAGCCCCAGGAAGTATATTGTTGGTGAGTCATATCGAACTTACTCAGAGCCTTAGACAATTTATACTTGAGTAAATTGTACAATCACAAGGGCAAGTCATACATGGTAGACATGGCAAAAACATGTTTTCCAAACAGGCATATATACAAACCATGATAGCCAGTTGTAACGAATAATCTAAAGTAAACTCACTGCTATCTGTTACACCTGGGTGGGGTACAAAAACATAATCCAGGAAGAATTTCATGTTTTTATGTTCGATTCCATGATATGTGATCCTGGTCTCCATTAAAGAGTAAGAGTTCATGTTCCTATTGGTGAGAGATATTTTCAGTAGAAAAGCCACTGACTTAGCTGAAGCTCTCACTTGGAAACTTATATTTTCTCTTTGGTCTTATCCAAAAAGGTAGGGTGGGAGTCTTGGCCACCTCTCCTGATCTTAGGAACATTCTGGAAGTTTGCAACAGTCCTGTGGAGAAGGCTGAGGCCTTTCATGATCAGCATCACATTTCAGATTCGCTCTTTGCTAATTCTGATTTTTTTCCCCTCAATTTTTGGTGTTGGGGTCAATATTTCTCACACATGCTAGCCACCTGTCCAAATTCTATCATTGGAATGTCCAAACCACAACATTGTATTAATGATCTGGGAAAGGATGCAGTCTGGTGGGTTATTGGAACTGGATACCACAACTATCTAGCAATAAGAACGACCTAGAGTTAGTCAACCCTGCTGTTCTTGGTATAAAATGGACATATAGATATTGAAACTTACATCAATGCTGAGCCAAGAGAAAGTACTTTGTGGAATACAGTGAATCAGGCATTTGAGGAACAAAGTTACAAACACGATGGCATTGGAGACTAATTCGAAAGAAGCTACTGTTCTGAAACAATGAGAAGGAATGATTAATGAACATCAGAGTTTAAGTGTGAAAACTGAAAGGTCTCCTTCATAGCAAATGAAAGGACTTCCAGATCTTCCACACAGGACAAAGCAAAAACAACAAAGAAACAGATTAAACTAGCATCTCCAAAATAAAAATTGGAACTCAGACCATTGGAGCAAAGCATAGAACAGGCTAGCTCAAAAACAGTCACATTTTTATCAATATTGGGCATGTGCTCACCTAGAATCGGGGCTCTGGTTGAGAAGTAATGGAAGACTGTTGTGTACAATAAGGCCGTTAGGGTTTGGTAATCTCCCAAATCATGAATTTTGGGCACATACTTCTAGATTTTATGAAGATTGTTTGAACTTGAAGAATCACCTTCTAAACTCTTTGTGGCTATAGAACAAAACAGCCATGATTAGAAGACAACATGAACTTGATAGTGTTATGCTCGAGTTTTGTTAGAGGGGGAAAGAAATAAACCCAGAAAGATCTATAGCACCAAGGTAGAATGTACTCCCAGATAGCAGAAGAACATGCACAGGGTTGATGTTTAAGAAGTAAGAGGACACATTACAAAAAAAAAGAGTGAGTTGCGATGGAAATAGTCTTCGGAGAGTCACGATGGAATACACTTGTAAGGATCCAGGAGATGGTCCTTAGTTACAACTATGATAAAACTTAGAGGCTTCTGGAAAAGTGTATTCTACATCACATGGATTTTTGACATTGTTATGGTGAAGGATGGGAAGTGAGATCCATGGACTCAGGGAAATGGGCACGGTACAGTAGATTGTGTAATGCTTTGTTGTACCAAATCTAGATATATTTAAATTTGTGAAACAATGTAACCAGTTCTCTGAAGAATAGAATCTTCAATGTAGGTATGTGGCCACCAGATGTCATTGCATATCAGAGCCCTGCATACATCTGAAGTGCTGTCCCTACTAGAGAGCCCTTTATGAAACCATTTATGCTAAAATTACATAATATTAAAGCAAATAAACTTAGACTAAAATTTGGGAATAAGTGTTAGGCAGTCATCCATTTATTGCTGCAGAATCCTGACTGCTTTAGCAAATCTGAGAGAATCCTCACATCTTCCTGAAATGTGTATTTGCAGTGCATCAAAATTCTTCTCGCTGAGAAAATGTTCTTCCTCTTCTTCTTAAGTGATCAATATGTAAAAGCCTCAGTCATGTTTAGATTTTTTATTTTTCAAGCATGTTTAATGAGCAGAATATGAATTCTTGTAAGCATGTTGAAATGCTTTTCAACCTGAGACTTTTATCTGTTCTCACTGTCTGTAAAGTTTTTGGTTGTGTATGTTGAGGTGAATCTTCATCGTCATCTTGACTGGACTTGAAATCAACAAGGAAGACACTTGTCTTTGGCCACACCTGTGAGGGTTTCTCCAGAGATGTTTGACGGAGGAGGGAAGACCTTCCACAAATGTGGGTAGCATCTCATTATGCATTTGACCCCAAGAGCTTATCAAAAGGGATGGGGGTAATTAAATTATTCAGCTGAGCACCAGAGTTGACATCTGTAAGTGTGTTTCTCAAGAGGCCTAAGGGAGGAGGGAAGGCCCACTCTAGTGCAAGCATTGGTTGAGGCCTCTGCTTCATGAGCGCAGACACATGTGTCTTGTTTCCTTATACTCCCAGTGCCCCTCGGTCTTCACCATGATAACTTGAGTCCTCTCAAATTCTGAATCCAAACAAACCCTTCTTGAAGTCACTTCCCTCAGGTAGGAGAAAAGTAACTACCCCACAGCTTTATTGCTACATTTTTTTTTTGCACCAATTTCACTGCTGTAGACTCTTCTTAACCAAGGACAGACACTCTTTAAAATAACAACTTTGATAAAACACTAGAGGCAGCTTCACATTTTGATTGAATTGAAAGAGAGCAATATATTTCATATATTCAATCCTGTGAATGAATTCTTTTGTCAGGAGTATTTCAGCATTAACCATTACCATTTACACTCATGTTTTTTTTTCTGCTGTGTGGCCAGTGTACCCACACAGTTGTTATTCATAGTATGCTTACTTTATTTATTAAGTTTTCCAGTTCTTTTTCCTTTCCTTTCCTTTCCTTTCCTTTCCTTTCCTTTCCTTTCCTTTCCTTTCCTTTCCTTTCCTTTCCTTTCCCTTCCTTTTCTTTCCTTTCCTTTTCTTTCCTTTCCTTTTCTTTCCTTTGCTTGCTTTCTTCTAAACCCCTGTGCTATCTCTGCTATCCCATGCCACATAGACTTGTGCCAGATAGCCAATCATTTGCAGTGGTCTCTTTTGCCACCCCACTTTTTTTTAACACACATGTACTCATGTGTACCCCAAGCCACACTACTTGCATTGTTCTGCAGAGCTTTGCATTCTCTTTATATCTTGGTCCATTAAATAGTGCAATGGCATTAAACTAATCTTAACTTTAAATGTGTATATTTGACAAACCTAAATTTAAACACATGGTGTATACATATGAATATATCCAGAATGGGTGGTTGATTTTGACTTTAAAGAGTTAATAGTGAAAGGAGAAACAGGATTCAAGAATAGATCTCTAGTTAAGCAATGAGCCATTGCCTTTCTCTATAAATATCCAATACTTGAATAATAGAAAATGAACAGCTCTCTCTAGATGCTGATGGTTCTAAGAGTGGGATCTTATTGATTGGTGTTTTAAAGAAAAGTTTCTTACACTTTCCAAAATTAGTTTAAATGTATGTGGGGCTGAGTCTGTGTGCCTGTTATTAGATTAGCTAGCAGATGGCATGGTTTGACTGGTGACATAGAGAGACCACAACATGTCCCTCTAAAGGTAGTTTATTGACATTATTTAGGTTAATGTTTTTAATGTATGAATATTTGTTACTACTAGAGAGGTAATGTTTACAAAAATCAATTGTGCCATTTTATTATGCAGTTGTAATAAAGTCTAGGTTTTTCACATGCCCATACAGTTTGAGTTAATCAGGCAGAGTTGACTTTTTAAAAGTGTTCCTATCTTCCTGCACTCCTTAATTGACTGAAACAAAAATGGATGTGGTCTTTTAAAAATATGGATGTCTAGGGAGCTTCATGCTTCTTTGGGACTTTTCTCCTTGGTGTACTAGAGACCTGCATATATGCTCAGCTAAGAATTCCTTCCTCCCTCCCTCCCTCCCTCCCTCCCTCCTTCCCTCCCTCCCTTCCTCCATTCTTTCCTTCCTTCCTTCCTTCCTTCCTTCCTTCCTTTTGTTCTTTCTTTCTTACATTAAAAGAAACTTTATTGGGAAGCTGTTCTAGGGTGAGTTCACTGGCCCTAAGGTCAAGTATCTAAAAATCTCTGCTAAGAGGTGAAGGAAGTGCTTGGCCAGCTTTCTTTGCTCCTTCCTACCAGCTTTGAGATCCATGTACATGTTTCAGGGATAGAAAATGAATACCATTTATCTAAATATTTTCATGAAGGTGTCAAAGAAAAATGATTTCTGGGCTGCCTTGGAATGTATTAGCCCTGTCTGTGTAATAAGTGTTAATTAGCTTGAAATAAAAAGAGATAAAAATGAAAGCCATCAAGTTTTGTATGCACCAAGATGCAAGCATTAAAAAGACCAATATCTGCACCAAAGAATATTAACATGACAATTCCTAGAAGGGTCATCTACAAGAGTCCAAGGGACTAGCCACAATGCTAAACTGAGGAACAGTCTCAGATCAACACAATCAATTATGAATCATGTATTAAGAATTAACTGGGAAGGTTGAGTATGCTGTAGAAACATTTCTTGCATTCTCCTACCTGTACTTTGTCTTCACAAGGCTGGGAATGAAAAGGAAGTCACAAGAAAGAGAGATCTCATAACGAGCCAGAACAAACAGCCTCACAGAGTACTGTAAGAGATGCAGGGAAGAGAGCAGGCTTTGTTTCCTGTCGGGGAAACACAAATTACTGTGGCTACTATAAAAACCAGTAAGGAGTTACCTCCGAAAGCTAAAAACAATACCAAATAATAGTCACCCTACTCTTGGATATATCTAAGGTTGAAGAAGCAGAGTGTCTATGGCATAGGCACATGATTAGCTTGTCAGTCCAGTCTTTCCTGGCAACTGGGCACCCAGGATAACTCATGCATGTCTGTTAGTTTGTAGTATTGCCTTTCCCTGCCTATTACTGCTCATATCATTCAGTAGGCCTGGACAAAGAGCCTCTGGAATTACCCAACAAAGCTGCCTATCTATCCAGAATTTCCACTGTTACTATGAACAGCTTACTTCTGTGGAAGGACACAAAACATCAAATCTTATGTAGAGGCATTAACAACAAAGTATTTGGACCTCTTTTTTTCAGACTCTAGATTATTTAAAAATAAAAAACAAAACAAGACAAGTCAAAACCCAAAACCAAAAAAATAAAATAAAAATAAATAGATGAATAAATAAATAAATAGCCCAAAAGGATCAAGTAGGAGGGAGGAGAATAAGGGGATAGCTAAAATTCAGGGCCATTTGGGGGGTAGTATGTAAACCTAATACAGTAGAAGCTTCCAATTAAATGATGTCACTAAATAATGGGGGAGACAGAACCTTAAAAGGACACCTCTAAATAACCCAAGCTGCTGCCAAGACTATAGGTTACTCTCCACAAACTGGCAACAATGCCCCATTGCTGAAGACAACACCTACATATCTAACTTAATATAGAGAAATAGAGTTGGTATCAACATAGAACCTTCTGCAAGCTAGTCTTTGGTACAGGAAGGTACTCAGCATGCTACCAAAGAAGAAATGTAAACACCAATCCATCTATAAAGCCTTTGAGCTATAATGGTGTCCTTCCTGCAAGATATACTAGTGCAATGGTGGCACCAAGCTGATGGAAATAACTAACTAATGTGTAATTTGACCTGCTCCACAAGATAGGAGTCATACCCAGCACTGCTTCAGTGACTTAAGAAACAGCGACTAGATAGCTTAGGGATCTAACCAAACACTACTGTTATAGTAAATTAACATAGATATAAAATGACTCCTAATGACATCTGCTATAGTCATAGATCAGTGCCTTGCTTGGTAATCATCAATGAAGCATCTTTCTGCAGCAGATAAGAATAAGTACAGAGAAACACAGTAAGACATCATGGAGAGAGACAGGGGGAGGAGGAAGGGAAAGGGGGAGGGGGAGAATGAGAGGGAGCAAGGGGGAGAGGGAGGGGAAAGAAGGAGAGGGAGGGAGAGGGAAAGGGAGGGAAGAAGGGAGAGAGGGAAGGAAAGGAAGAGGGAGAGGGATCTTAGAAACACTCAGTACTAAATGTAATCTCTCCACAATATTTCTCTCCTCAAGGATCAAGGAACCTTGTAGAAGAGGAGGCAGAAAAAGTGTTAGGGCCAGAGGAGATGAAAGACACCGAGCAATCAGGCCCTGTAAGTCAACAGGATTGTCCCGCACATTTACGCATGGACAATGAGGCAGAATGCACAGGGCTTATGTGAGTGTGTACAAGGTTGGGTTCTAGAGCTGAAAGGAGAAGTAGAAACATAACCCCATATCTAACCCAGAAGCTATCACTTTCAGATGACAATTTAGTTTTTTGCAAGGAAGTCTCACTGGGGAAACAAGCTATTCTTAATGGCAGACTGCATGCCTAGAAATAGATGGGCATCGGAAAACTGAGTCAATAGCATCTTTGCTACTTGTCTCACAGTGTTTTGTCAGAACTTTTAAAAGAAACTCCTTTCACGTTTTCATTTTATTTGAAGTAGAAGTTTCTTGTTTCCTTGAAGGCTCAGTTGTGTCATGTGATTTTTTTTTCCTGGAAAGTGTCTTATGAGAAGATGTTTTAGAGAAGCAGACATGTAAGAGGATGTTCTGCTGGAAACAGACATGCGGTGCTCTTCTGGAAGCTGTCTGGTGAAAGGGAGTGTGATTTTGCTAGAACAGACACTTGAGGGGACCCATGATATTAAAAAAGAGCATAACTCAACCAACCGACAGTGGACAATGCTGTTGCTTTGGTTCACCTTGCAACTCTTTGCTTGTTTTGTTTGTTGGGCTTTGCTGATGCTGGTCTTTGTAGTTGATACTCTAGTATTGGTTCCCCTTGCTTTCTTCTCTGATCTTCACTTGTTGTGACTTTGTAGAGAGGAATGTACCAAAGAACTTCTGGTGGTATTCCAGCTGTTTCATCAGACGTGTGCTAATCAGAACCTCATAGTTTCTTTGGGATTGAACAGCTGCTACTGATTTGTGTTTGGTGTTTGGCAAATAGATTGGACTGCTGCCATTGATTTATCTTTAGTGTATTACTAATGGATTGGACTGCTGACAACAAAGATTGAAATCATCACAAAGAACTATTTTTAAACAGGTCTACAAACCCCATTTTTTATTAAGTTGTATTTTCTCCTACCTCTGAACGATGGTGGACTAGAAGAGAGGTACAAGCACAAAAAAACCATAATTAAAATAGGTTAAAAAAAAAATCTAAGCCTTCTTTGGTCCAGCAAAGGCTTGTTTTGCCAGTGTAGGGGAACGCCAAGGCACTGAGGTGGGAGAGGGTGGTTGGGAGAGGGAGCACCTTCATGGAGGCAATGGGAGGGAGAAGGGAATAGGATTGGGGGAAAAGGATTGGGGGAATAGGATTGGCATCTAAAATGTAAATACAGAAAATAACCAATAAAAAAAGAAGGAAAAAAAAATCAAAGCCTATACATAGTCTCTCTCTTTCTCCCCCCACCCTTTCTTTTTCTCTTCTATATAGGTCATTTGCATATATATTGTGGCTTTCGGTTTCATGTTTTTAATAGGATTTCTGAGTGTGCAAAAAAGTGTCTCTGTATACATATCTGTTTCTTTTTAAATTCTTTTACATTTTTTCTCTTTTTTATTAGATATTTTATGTATTTACATTTCAAATGCTGTCTCTTTTCCTGGTTTCCCCTCCAGGTTTCCACCCTCTTCTCTCCCCACTCCCCTACTTCTATGAGGTTGCTCCCCCTCCCACCCACCCATCCACTCATACTGTCCTGGCATTCCCCTACACTGGGGAGTTGAGCCTTCACAGGACCAAGGACTTTTCCTCCTGTTGATGCCAGACAATGCCATCCTCTGCTACATATGCAGCTGGAGACATGGGTCCCTCCAAGTGTACTCTATGGTTGGTGGTTTAGTCCCTGGGAACTCTGAGGGTCTGGCTGGTTAATAATGTTGTTCTTCTTATGGTGTTGTAAACTTCTTCAGCTCCTTCAGTCCTTTCTTAACTCCTCCATTGGGGTCCATGTCTTGTGCCTTTTACTGGGATCGTTTTCTTTCCTTTGTTTTGTCCTATTCTGATGAGTTAGTTTTTGTTTTGATGGAACATTTTATAAAGGCAGCTTTATAGCCTCATTTTAAATGGTCTCCATATAACATTGTTTCCAGATCATAATAACAGGCTTCCTAATTTAGCTACATTGTAACTTTTTGACCAGAAATTAGGAACATGCCTTCAGATCTTTCTTCTATTACTTCCCACTGTCTATCTACTTCAAAGTCCGTCAGTTCTCTTAATTTTCAATGTGAAGAACTACACATAACATTTGGTAAATATTCTCACATTTCAGGACTTAACCATAATACATCTAGGCTAAATCCAGAAACTGACACATATAAATGAACCTAGAACACTTTACTGTAGGGATCTTAGCCCGTCATCTGGGCACACCATCATCCTTGGCTGTGTCTGTGTGGTAGGTGATTAACGACTATGTGTTTGCACGCATTTTCAGCCTTGTTGCTTTCTACTTTAGAATTAGAAACAAACAAAAAAGCTAAATGTAGAATTCAAGGACATTATGTCACTGTCTTATTGTTATTGTATTTGAGTCTTTGTCTCTTCACATCTTTTATTGTAATCCACTGGTGGCGAAAACTATTTGTTCCCATTGGGCAGATTTTTAGCTTTGATAAACGGGTCTCACTGATTACTTGATTTTCAAGGACACTTTGAATATACAATCAACGGTTGCTCTCAATATATGAGGTCAAATTTGGTTTGGAAAAATATTTCTGTTGAGAAATTGAGAGAACTCTCAGAAACTAGATGATGAATAGACATCATGACTTCACACGTAAATGACAGTTTACTTTCAAGTGCATTTCAAATGCTCTGAAGAATTTTAGATATCTTGAAAAAAAGTGAGAACTGTATCTTTTTTTTTTTTGTAAAGTGAACACTAATTAGGTAACAAGTAGTTATTCCCTACTTTAGCTGATATATACATTTGGCTATGTGCGCTATGCTCTATTAAACAAAGTGTATGCAAATACACATAGCTGTTTGAGGAAAAAGCAAAATAAGCCTGATTTATCTTGCATATAGATATTGGGGTTGATCTTACTAGAATAGAGAGGAAGGCAAAAAACACATCATGTACTGAATGTTAAATGTCTCCTGTATTGTCTGATCTTCACAATCCTACCAGTCAAGATTTATTACTAACCTTACTTTATGGTGTTTAACTAACTTGTTTAAAGCCATTGAGATGGCAAGCAGCCTAGCTGAGATTTGATGCCAGACATAATTCTGGCACCTATGGTACTGAGGACCATGCAGAAGAAATGAGAAATAGCTTTAGAACACATGGAATACAGCCCATTGGTTAGCACAGTCACCTGGGTAACCTCATTGTGGCGTGACCCCAAGGACCACATGTTCTGAGGACTTCATGCTGTTATGGAGTTCTGCTCTGCTTGCTACCCTCACATTCCTCTTAATCTAAAAATTACATGAAAACCGTAAGAGGGCTTCCAACATTTCTGGCACTCACAATAATAATGTTTGAACTTTTTCAGGCACTGCTGTTGGACCAGATTAGCGATTCAATCACCACCCTAGGAAAGAATTCAGAGACCTAGATAGTCAGCAATGACCACCATCCTTAGAAATCATTTGGAAAAATAAAATTTTTAGCAGAGCTAAGTTGAGATGTTTTTACTACTGGCTCTGATGTAGAAAATCTTAAGGAACAATCTGAAGTTCAGAAATGCTCACTCTTATTACTTATAGCAGGTGCCTTTCATGGTCAGGAAACAAGACCACTGGCAGCACTGGCTGACATGGTTCTCACTGAGGCTGGACTGGTGAGGATTGATTTCTTACACCCATTTTGCCCTTAACTTTCTGATATGATTTATGAAGAATTGCTGATGAATTTAAAATAGATATGACTGATTTTTATATAAAAGTTTAGATTTGTGATTCTTTTAAGACTCTTACAAGATTATTTTTAAAGATAAATAATAAAATAGTTACTCGTTTCTTTGTGATCACAATTTGCTCCTGCTAGTAAGAGAAACTGGCTGAGAAAACTGCCTTGCTTGCTTACATTTTGTTAATTGATAACAAGTTGCTTAGTTACAAATGTACGTGGGTTTTGGGGAATAATTTTTTTAAAATCTGAACTATGTACTGTTATTTCTTGTAAAGCAATGTAGAACACAGCTTTTCACAATCATTTACTAGAAGAAAACTAAAACATAATCACATTGTAATTTTATACTGCTTGAAAGATTTTGCTGGGATGTATAAGCTATGGAAGATATATAAGAAATAAAGTATGGGGATTGGAACATTGTTCCTTCCATCCATCAACTAAGTGCATGTGTATATATGTAAAGCTTATGTGGGTGTGTGTTGAAGCTTCTCCATCATCAGTTGTGTTTATATATGTATGTATGTATGAAATGCTTGAAGTCGGCTTGTTGGAGCTTTCTTTGCTCTAGCCATTCTATGTGTGAATGTATATGTGTCTGTCTGTAGTTCTGTATGTATGTATTAATATATGTATGTATGTATGTATGTATATATGTATGCAAGTATGTATATATTTGTGTGTCTGATGTTATTGGATTCTGCCTGTTCTTTCATCCACTGTGTGTGTGTGTGTGTGTGTGTGTGTGTGTGCTTGCATGTGTGAATTTCCTTCTCTTTCTTACCAGTCCCTAGGTTAGTTCAGAGTATTTTCCCTGGCCATAGGGAGTGCCAACCCTAGTAAATTAAGCTTTCTTCCTAAAGAAAAATGTCTATTGAGTAAATTCTTTGATCGCTGGCTGCCATTGGCAGCAGCCTCTGTAGATGTCTGGATTCAACCCCATCAGTGTCTCTAAGTACTGACTCCCAACAGCTGTTTACCTTAGTTTACCCACCACATGGATGACAAGCCATGGTCTTCCATTACTCAGTGTTGATCCTGACATTTTGAACATGATTTGGAACAAGAAAACTAAGTTTTCATCTCATTATATATAGGGGTCAATTATTCTCCACTTTGACTCCATATAAATCTATTCCAACAACATCCATCAGAAAATCTTGATAACTCTGGAAACAACTTCTTCTGTTCATGAGGTTACTTGGAGATCTAGGTCATCTGGGAGAGATATAACCAGTATCTTAGAGAGATTACAGCTCATTGCTCCTTTTTAACATAACTCTTCCGTAGGAATCAATATCATAGCTGCATGTTGTATACCGTATATATTTAGTTTTAATGACTTTAAAGGTATATTTTGCATGTAATAAGCCTCATATATTTAAGTTCTATGATGCAATAACTTTTGACGTATACTTGTTAACTATCATCAAAATTATTATAGATACTTCCAGCCATCTGTGTCAAATGTGGCACTGTTACTTGCTAGCATAAATTTGTTTGTTTTTTTTTTTTTCTAAAGTTCTGATAAGGGAACCACATAGTTTGTACTCCTTTATATCTGGCTTCTTCAGTCAGGACAATGATTTTGCTTCATCCATGTTGCACCAACTGTTCACCTATAACAGCAGTGTCTTTCCCCTTTGTTGCTGAATAGCATCCAGAACATGAGTATGACCCAATTCATTTGCCTATTTACCTCTTGATGTATGTTTTCAATTTTATATTATACTCAAAGCTACTACAATTTTTTATAGTTTTGCATCTGTTTATCATTTTATTTCACACCAACTTGTATGAGTATGCTACTAAAATAGTTAGGTCCAGCAACTGTCATAGTAACCTTTAAAAAACAAAATGTTGTATGTGCTATGCAGGCTCTGGCTCCTGGCCCTGCAGGCAGTGTCAGGGATAGGTTCCTTCTTGTGGCATAACTCTCTCACTGGACCAGTCATTGGTTGGCTACTTCCACAATTTCTGGGCCACCTTTACTTCAGGAAATCTTGTAGGTAGGACAAATTGTAGGTTAAAAGGTTTTGTGACTGGGCTTGTGTCTAAGTCCCTCCACTGGAAGTCTTGCCTGGTTACAGAAGGCTCCACATTTCTCATTTCTAGGAGACTTAGCTAGAATCACCCTCACAGATTCCTGGGAGTTTCTATTGCCTTGGATTTCTAGCTCATCTTAAAGATGCTCCTATTCTGGTTGTGTTTCCCAGTACTTTCTCCCTGGTCCCTTCTGTTACCATCCCCACCCAGCATCTGTGGTCAGTCCCTTTACCCCATCTACTTGCAATGTCTTTTCTGTTTCCCCTTCTCAGTGAGATTTATATGCCCATACCTCACCTCCCTTGAAACCTCCTTGTTCCTTAGCTTCTCTGGGTCTGTGCATTGTATCCATACAAAGGATAATTGTATGATTATCCTTTATTTTAATGCTAATATCCACTTATAAGTGAGTATATGATCCAATCAGATGGCAGAATTTGTTAGTGGACAAGAGGAAAAGGCCTATAAAGGTGTCATTGAAGCCAGAGAAGACACTCAGATCTCTGCAATCTACCATCTATGTCCTAATCAGCATCACTTCCCTAAAGATCCATCAGAATGAATACTCCAGAAGCTGGCTTCACAGAACCTGGTGAGGAATGAGTTATTGAATATATCTCTGTTCTGGAGTATCTGCCAAGGCAGTTCTTACCGCCTCTGATCAAGGAGGCTGACACTCAAAGCAAAGCACCTGGTGGAAGGTTGGCCTATCCTTGCCTTGCTCATTAATAACCCCAATTTGAAGACCTTCCAGGTTATACTGGATGGAGTAGACACATGGCTAAAAAGGAAGTATTTTTCAAGGGTGTGCATGCTTCAAGTGGTTGCCTTAAGGAATAAACACCATGTCTCCTCAGAAATGCAGGATGGAAGAGAGGGCAGAGACCACCTAGTAGAAACTATGCTTGAGGAGCCAGTAGTGGAGGGCCACTTAAGATACACAAGAAAGCAGCATCTCAGGGTGTTCAGTGACCTTTCCTTTATGTCTTCTCTGCATGAAGATAAACACTAAACACAGTTCTTGCAGGGGACAAAAGAGAGAAAGAATTTCTTGTATCTGTGCTGTGAGAATTTAGAGCAATAAAAGTGTCCAAGGTTAAGAAAGCGTCAAAATTTTACAGCCAGAATTTATCAAGGAGTTGGAAATGAATACAGTGGGGAATCTGTTCAAACTGGCAAAGTTTGTACCTCGCATTAGCAAGATGAGAATTTTTCAGGAACTCATGCTAGTACACATCTTTGGAATAAGTACTTACACACTCAATGGGGAGAGGAAAGCCACCAATATCATTTCTCCATTTTCCAAACTCAGATATCTCCAGCACCTCATTATCAATGATCTCTATTTTCTCACAGGCCACTTGAAAGAGTTGTTCAGGTGTCTGGAGGCCCCATTGCTGTCCCTCAATTTCACCCTGTACCAGTTCTCTCAGTCAGACTTGGAGTCATTTGCTCAGCATGGTACGGTTAAGCATCTGTGTTTGAGAGGTTCTACTTTAACTCACTTGAATGTCTTGCCTCTGAGGGTTTTCTTAGAGAGTGCTGCAGACACACCGCAGATTCTGGAATTAGAAGACTGTAGGATATATGACTTTCAATTCTGGAACCTTCTGCCTGCCCTGACCTAATGCCCCCAGCTCACTAATATCAATTTGTATATCAGTTACATCTTCATGGATGTTCTGATGGACTTTCTCCACCACACCATCAACCTGAGCCAGCTGACCACAGAATTGTAGATATTCCAATAGAGGTCTATGCATTGGGTTATATAAAAGTAGAGAAAAAATTTCAGTTTTGTGCTGAACTCATGGACAAACTCATGGCTGTAAGGCAGCCCAAGTCAATCTGCTTTGGTTCCTATACTTGTTATGACTGTGGTAGATGTTATATCTATGAAATGGAGGTGAGACTTTGTGAGTGCCATGTGTAACAACAGAAATATTCCTTCTGGGTACTAAGAAATTAATTCCGAGGGACTGGTCTCTCATCCAGAGGACCCAAAACATACGGTTTTGGACATTTCTCAATGTGATACAAAGAAAATGGTCCAAAATCCTCTAAAAGAACTTCTAGTCCCTAGGAACTGCATAATAGATTGCCTGAATCTAGCCACTCTGTTTCCTTGTGTCTATCTTACCAGGTATCAATAAAGAATGTGACCCTGTCCAAATATAAGTGATTATACACCATATTTGTCTTTCTGGGTCTAGGTTACCTCACTCAGGATTATCTTTTCTCTTCATGGAACCAGAGAAAAAGGCCATGGAAATGCATTTCTTCTATTTAAAAGTGATCTGTGTTTCTCTTGAGTGGTGGTATAGTTTGGGAAGACTGTGAAACTTTAAGGAGGTGGGGCTTTGAGTTTGCCAGCAAATTTCATAATTTCATTGTTTTTAAAATTTTTTTATTGGATATTCTATGTTTTTACATTTCACATATCCCTCCCCCTTCCCCTTGCTTTTATGAAGATGCTCCCACTTACAACCACCCACTCCCACCTGAACACCTTGGCATTCCCCTACACTTCAAAGAGGATCCTTCACCAAACCAAAGGCCTCTACTCCCATTGATGCCAGAGAATGCTATCCTCTGCTACATATGACACTAGAACCATGGGACTCTCCATGTGTGCTCATTGTTTGGTGTTTTAGTCCCTGGGAGTTCTAGGGGATTTTGTTGGTTGATATTGTTGCTCTTCCCATGGGGTTGCAAACCTTTCCAGCTCCTTCAGTCCTTTCTCTAGCTCCTCCATTGGGGTCCTCACGCTCAGTCTAATGTTTAGCTGCAAGCATCCTTGTCTGTATCAGTATGGCTCTGGCAGAGCCTCTGAGGAGGCATCCGTATCAGGCTCCTGTCACTATGCACATCTTGGTATCAGCAATAGTAACTAGGTTTGGTGGTTGCATATGGGATGGATCCCCAGGTGAGGCAGTCTCTGGATAAACTTTTCTTCAGTTCCTGCTCCACTTTTTATTCCATTATTTCCTCCCATGAGTGTTTTGTTCTCCCTTCCAAGAAGGACTGAAGCATCCACATTTTGATCTTCTTTTCTTTTGAGCTTCATAAGGTCTGTGATTTGTTTCTTGGGTATTCTGGAATTTTGGACTAGTTTCTGCTTATCAGTGAATGCTTAACATGTGTGCTCTTTTGTGTCTGGGTTGCCTCACACAGGATAATATTTTCTATTTCCATCCATTTACCTAGGAATTTCATGAAGTCATTGTTTTTATTAGCTGAGTGTAAATGTACCACATTCTCTGTATCCATTCATCTGTTGAAAGACATCTAGATTCTTTCCAGTTTCTGGCTATTGTAAATAAGGCTGCTATGAACATGGTAGAGCATGTGTCCCTATTATATGTTGGAGCATCTTTGGAGTATATGTCAGGAGTGGTATAGCTGAGTCCTTAGTTTGTACTATGTCCAATTTTCTGAGGAATCATCAGACTGATTTCAGAGTGGATGTACTAACTTACAACCCTGTTGACAGTGGAGGAGTGTTCCTCTTTCTACACATCCCCGCTAACATTTGCTGTCACTTGAGTTTTAATGTTAGCCAATCTGACTGGTGTGAGGTAGAATCTGAGGGTAGTTTTGATTTACATTTCCGTGATAACTAAAGATGTTAAACATTTCTTTAGGTGCTTCTGAGCCATTAAGTATTCCTCAGCTGAGAATTTTTTGTTTAGCTCCGTATCATATTTTTAATAGAATAATTTGATTCTTTGGAGTCTAATGTTCTGAGTTTTTTGCATTATTAGATATAAGCTGTCTATCCAAATATTGGATTGGTAAAGATCTTTTTCCAATCTGTTGGTTGCCATTTTGTTCATTTGACAGTGTCTTTAGCCTTACAGAAGCTTTGCAATTTCATGAAAATAAAAGAAAGCTCCAGGGTTTTGATTCCCATCTGTGTTCACATGTTTTGTGTAGACAGTGGTATCACTGAGGTGAGCATCAATTTAATGTTTTAAGTCCCCATCTAACATAGGGCACCCTTCTCTTCTGGCTCTTAACATTGCTCTGTCCCCTCTCCTGCAATGTTCCCTGAGCCTAGAATCAAAGTATTTCCATGGAAATACTTATCTCATTAATAGAATATCCACCCCCAAGTGGCCAGTGCTAAACACACGCACATATGGGTTACACTAAACGGGATCTACTTGTTTATTTTCTGTGTGTAACAATAATTACGGAAGTAGTCATGAACTTGAAAAAGGATAAGGGGTCATGGAAAGACTTGGATGAGAAGGTTGAAATGATATAAACACATCATATGTAAATTCATATGAAATCCTCAAATGTAAAACTCAAAACTAAAATCAAAAACGAATAAAAGTCCTACAACAAACAAGTATAATACAGATTGTGTGTGTGTGTGTGTGTGTGTGTGTGTGTGTGTGTGTGTGTGTGTGTGTATGTGTTGGTATGCTGATGACTTACTTAGGAGCAAAGTTGACTGCATAATGTTTTACAAACAATGTTTTCTGATAAATATGCTTTGAAAACTCTATAGTCAGAGATTCTTGGTTACTTTGATAAGCATATTAAAGTGCTTGACAGAAAATAGCTTGTGAGGTGATGAACCTTGATGTCCCTGCTGTGAGAAGCTAAAAATCAGCACTTTTCAGCACTCACTTCAGGGGGCCCAATTGTTTCAGTCATAAAATGTACAGGACTCTGTAGTGAAGCAATGCAACTCTGGAGCCAGCTCCCATGCCTGCTGTTCTGGTGGGAAATTATTTCTTAAGCATATAGAGAACTATATAGGCATAGGAACTCTTGCTTATTTAGACTTAGGATTGGGGAAATGGGACAGCTGTTGGGAATATCAGGATGCCCATCATGTTAGCATTGAAACAGTAATTCTGTTTTACCCCCCAGCTGTTTAGGTTACCAATCTTATGTGTCAGGTAGGGATGTATTTCTTAACTCCTCAGGGAACCTTTGATCCCAGGGATCTCTTTCTAAGGTTTAGGCCTTGTTGTCTCTATGGGTCCCCAGGGCTTGAGATATTGGCTGGTTTAATAAAGCCTCAGGAAATGTTTGTTGAATGCATGAGGGCACTGTAAATGTATGAAGCCCCTACTCAAGATCCTCCCCAAAGACACAAAACACGGCTTAAGGCTTGCCTGAGGCAAAAGTAGAAAATTAGAAAAGTGTCTTCAGCACATAACAAAACCAAGTCATCTAGGACTCAAGATCTTCTTAACTCTTTCATGCTATGGTACCTCTATGTGGTCCTGTGATACCCATGGCCTGTCTAGAGATTCTACCTTCCTTTGCTCATTTTCTTAGTAAGTGCATATTTTGTTAACTGATCAATTGTGGTTAAGAAGTCATACTATAAGTCTTATCACATTAATTTTAACTTTCTGATTTGTATGTTCAACATAGTCACACTGACGCCCGGACATGTTTATTTTATAAATATAAAATTTTGTACCCATTAAACAAAAGTTTCCTCTTTAATAGACCCTTATAACTACCATTTTATTTGTTTCTCTAAGCTTGACAACTTTACATACTTCCTATAAGTAGCATTCTGAAGACTTTCTTTTCTGATTGGCTCACCTCAGCATATTACCTACCAAGGTTCATTTGCATGTACCATATGACAGGGTCTGTTTTTTCTGGATGAATGAATACATTTTCACTATCTGTACGCAGTACAGCGTTTAGTATTTATTCATCTGGTAAAAGATGTACATGTTTCTTCTATGCAGTGGCTATTGTGACGGTTAATGCTATCAACACACTGTGAAAATAATTCTTTGTGATCTTGCCTTTATGTTTTAAAAACATGTATGCAGAGATTATTTCTGGGACCATATGGCAGTTCTTGCTTTAATAGCTTGAAGATTCTTCACACTCGTTTCCACAGTGATTTTATTATTTTATACATGTGCACAAGGATTTCAGGTTGTTCACACCCCTAGACTTACATATATTAGTGTTTCTAATAAGAATGAGTTGATAATAACTAACAGCTTTGGATTTTATTTCTCTGTTTATTTGTGATGTTAGATCTTAGAATATATTTGTTGTCTATTTAGATGATCTTTGAAGAAATATACATTCAGTCATTTATTCACATTTTATTTGTTATTGAGCTTAAATGCTTTATATACTCTCAATATTAACCTTAATCGGGTTTTAGATTAGCATGTGCTTTCACTCATTCTAAAGGTTTACATTTTTAAAAATGTTCATAGTGTCATTTGGCATACAAAGATATTAACATTTTGTATGATTTTTGCTTTTGTTGTTCTTGCTGTTACATTCAAATAAAAATTTGAAAAGTTTTCCAATGTTATTTGTGGAAGAGATTGCTCATTTCATGTTAAATGACATTGCTACCTTCCTTAAAGATCAATCCATTCTACATGTGAAAGGTTTCCTTCTGAAACTTTTTCCCCCTGTATCATTGGTCTCTTTGTCTCTCTACCAGCACTGCATATTTGATTACTAAAGCTTTGGGCTATGTCTTGAAACAGTAAAGTATGGATCATCCAGTACATACTTGGTCAATACATAAACTCATCCTGTGTGTGCTGCGTGTGATAGAGCTGGTAACCAGGTCAATGGTCAAGAGAGAACGACACAGCCGGTAGGGCGATGAGTCTGAGCCACGTGAACAATATAGCCCACTCAGTTTTCCTTAGTTATTCTCATATATGTTCTACATGTATATTGTATTGTCTGAGGGGGCATTATTCATTTTCCCCACGTTCCATGTTTCAAACAATACATGTGAAGCTAACATGCTGAGCTGCAAAGTTGCAAAGAAAGAAAGAAAGGAAGAAAAAGAGAAAAAAGGGATCTATTGATTCTTATTATAGAAAACCTCATATTATAAGATATTATTTTGATTCCTTGTTGCTCAAGTCAAGAAAGTCTACATCCTTTGTGCGTTTGTTGCTTTGGAAGTTACAGATACATACACTTCTTGTTTTGAGTGTGCATGACCTACTTAACCTGAGACTTTGAGACACTTACCAGTTATTGAGGTTACCTGTTAGCAGTACCACTGAGATTTAGTAACTTTTTTTCTAGGAAGAATAAGTTCTACCAATTTGTCTATGTATCAATAGAGAAAAAGAATCCTACATCTACAGAAGCTTCTCTAAATATACCCTAAAAGGGCTAAATTAATGATTTAGTGGTTAAGAGCACTTAGTGTTTTTGTAAAGAACCTGGGTTTGTTTCTCAGTATACACACAATGATTTAAAACTATCCATCACTCCAATTTTAGGTGATCCAATACCTTCTGGCCTCCACAGGTACCAGGCATGCAAATTGTGCACAAAAAGAAAAGTATACATTCAGACAACATACCCATATACATAAAACAAACAACAAAACACCACATGAATTTAAAAAGAATGTCTGAAGCAAACTTTATGTATTTCAGTATAGAATGGGTGGATGGGGTCAGTAGAAATTTGTTTGAATAAGTCTCATGTGAGAGCAAATGTGCCTCTAACCCACTTTTCCCCAGTATCTATTCATATTCACCGATGTCCATGGGAGTCCAAGAAGCTCCTAGGCATGGAATTTTGTAGAAGTCAGAGATGAAAGACATGACTGAACAGTTATAGGGGGAGTAAGAGTGGGGATCAAAGCTAGCCTTCTGGATTAAAGAGACAGAAGGGGCATCACGCATGGAAGGAAGTCCTCTGTGAGGTGTGAATTTTAACAGTGTGCCCATTCTAGGTAGAGGGTGTAACTGCTGACCCCATGTAGTCAGGTATTCTCTAGGCACATCACAAATACACTGGAACTCGGTAGCATGTGACTGCCTAAGAAAGAGATTCTGCTGTCAGGTTTTCTCACAGAGTGCAACATCAAAGGAGTTGTTTACATCAAGAAAGCAGAGGCTTGAAGAGCAGAAGGAAGGCTGTAGCTGGAATAGTTCTAAAGCCATTTGTGAGACCTCTGTAAACGTCTGAAAATAATGCATAACCAGGAAGTCACTTAGAGCTAGCAAACTTAAGTAATATTCTGATGTGAACCAAGTTTATTAATTCTACAAATGCACATTGGTCACTTAACAAAAGCTCTGAATATAATGATAATAATAAGTCACAAACATTGAATTTAAAGAACTTACTGTCTAAAAATGAAGAGAGACAATTAGATAGGCAATACTTAGAATACTGGTTTGTGTCAGATACATCAAACCTTATTTAGTGAGGTTAATGTTGGATGTATATATATATATATATATATATATATATATATATATATATATATATATATATATATATATATATATATATAACATGTACTTGAAAGCTAATGACATCTGGGATCCAGGTTGTATACAAAGTTTGAGAATGGTCTGCATTCTCCAAAGGGATGCTATGACTGTATAAATCAAATAGTCTCTTTCTGAAGTCATCATCACCCAGGAGAAGCTATTGAAGGTAGGGTTGGACCCTGGACAGGTACCTTTAACCATGACATGTTTTGGACAACATAGATGAGAGAAGAGTTTGAAATTTTCAGCACTTACAAAGGAGTGATGTTTGAAGAGATGGGAATGCATTATTACATTATCAATTGTCTAGTGTAATTTTCACCAAATGGGAAGTGGTTCATGTTATCACTATTGTATTCTGTCATATGCCTCATTTTTCTTGCTTCAGGGAGGTTGAAGAAGCAGAACTTACAGTGATGATTCAGAATATTCTAAATCATATGCTAAAACAATAAAAGCATTGTGTTACTGCCATCAAAAGAGACCCATTGATCAATAGAATAGAACAGAAAATACATATACAAATCCACACTTCTGTAGCCACCTGATTTTTTAAAGAGGCCGGTAACAACTGAGGGAAAGACAGTATCTTTAAAAACTAGTGTTGAACAGACTTGATAGAGACACGTAAAAGAATTACATTTGCTCCTTATCTCTCGACACACAGAATCAATTCCAAGTGGATCAAGGACCTCAACATAATACTTGAGACGTTTAATCTGATGGAGAAGAAGTTAGTAGAGATGTTCGAGATAGTTGGTACAAAAAAAGGTCCTTGATGAGAGCTGATTTTAGTTATTAGCTTAATATCAGCCTGATTCGGCCATGTCCATTTACCTTTTTGATCTTGTGACAGGTCTTTGTCATTGACTAAGTTTGAATTTAAGAACCTTGCAATAGAGTTACAAAAACCAAATCCTACACACAAAAAAGTCTTATGATGTTTTAAGCCTGATTACAAACTCATTTTGAGCTAAATTCACAACATTCTTGGAGTACGTACAGCTCTAGGATTTGCAGGATAGACACATACGAACCATTAAGAAACAAATAAACAAACCAACAAACAAAAAACTACAAAGCAGGGCTTTTCCCTTCCCTAGAAAGATGCTTTACTCCCAATCCATGGAGTCCCAGATTATTTTGTGTGTGTGTGTGTGTGTGTGTGTGTGTGTGTGTGTGTGCACACGCATGCGCGCGCGCCCGCGCGAACATCAGGTATTGTATGAGGCATTAGGTGAGAAGTATGACTGGTTGCCAGGTCTCCAATTTAACACAAAAATAACTTATAAATAAGGATTTTAAAACTATAGAAAAACATCAGTACTTTTCTGTGCAGAAGAAAAAATACAGAAGAAACCAGAAATGTGAACTAAGAAACAGAAGTCACAGTTCAACTGGGTTTTTATAAAATATATACAGACATATTTCAGGAAAGTTTCAAACGTCTATATTCCAGAGCTCAGTCTTTTTCTAAGCATTATAGAAAAGAACACTCAGGTCCCAGAACTCCGTCTTCTTCGTAAATGGTACAGTTACTGCTGGGGCTGTTCTGTGAAAACTAAATGTTTATAACACTAACCTTTGTAGGAGTAGTTGGAAGACATTCCTCTCATTGTAAGCCTGGTTATAGACCCAATGGTGTGTAAGTTTACCCCACAAAACAGGGAATAAGAAGTTTTTCTGACATAAAAAAGTAAATCCTGAGAAGCTTGTTCTCAAAGTTTCTTGTCAGGCCCCAGTCCCAGTGGTTTTACTAAGTGTTGGTATTTTAAGCTTATTGCAATTTGAACTTCAGCCTTCCGTGCCTTTGCCATCCCAGTAAAGTTGCCTTTCAATTATATTTCTCCCTGTGGCTTTTAGTACATCGCCCTCCCTAGAGATTTGTGCTTATGCTTACAGACGGTGGTGTGCAGAATTCCGCAGTAGCAGACACCGTGAGATGAACTTATTCATTTAAATGATAACCTGCTGCAGAAACACTGCAACTAATAATTCGCGGTATGCTTTAACAACTAGTTCACAAATCACCAGAAATTACACCCATCCAGGTCAGCTTTCTTCTCTAGACTCAAAGACGCCAAGGGCTACCACTACTTGCTCCAAATCATTAATGGACTATTGAAAAGAGAAATAAAGTTGATGAGCCACTTACAGAATGCAAATCTCAAATTACCAGCTTAAACTATGTCAAAGTTATAAGACTTAAAATACCCAAAAGGTGAGTATTAATATAGGGCGAGTCTCTCCGTCTCTCCATGTCTAGAGATTGGCTTTATGTTTCTTATGCTCCCAGTTTACAGTGGCTAAGGTTTTATTTATTGTTCAATAACTTGATATTATATTTATTAATTAACTCTATGATGTCCCATTTAATTCATTAGTAGATGCCTTACACCCTAACATGGCCTGGTAGCTGCTGTTACTTTGTATGATACTGATCTTCATTTTTAACTTAGCTAGAATTAGAATCACTTAGAAGTCTGATGTACAGTTCTTGGTGACATTCTTTTGCTCAAGATATTCCTCAGTTGCAGTTTTGACATCTCCTGACTTACCAACTAGCTTTAAAGTGCAGATAGAAAAATCTGCATTCTTTCATAGGAACTCCAGTTTTACTTTGAGAAATTCATGGTGACTGGTGTATATTCATGTTTACTCTGGGCCAAGAAATAGGTTCAGTGCTTTGATTGCATAATTTCATTTGACCTTTTAAGTAAGGCTTTGGAATGGTTATGACTGAAAACTTAATTATACATTTATTTTTCCTCCAGAATTAAAACCAGAGACAGAGTCTTCAGAAACTGAAGGGACTGATTCAATTCACAAACCAACCAAGCGACACAGCCAAGATTAAAACTCAGCTATTTTGGGTTGAGAGCTAGATGCTTGACCTTGTTGCAGGATGAGTGTGCCTGTGGCCCTGATTCATCAGAGACAGAGCTGGCTGAACTCTTGATTAGAGAGAATCAGCACTGCTGCCTTGGCTGAGCATCTGTGTGACCTCTTTCAAAAGTAAGTCACAATCCTCAGCCAGTAGGCTGAAAGAATGACTTTGAGTCATTTCAATAGATGCTTTGATACTTAGATGCATTCATCACTATTCACCTGTGAGTACCACGTGATCTGCCATTTGCTATTCAGAGCTTTAAAAATGATTATTATTGGATATTTTATTTGGTTACATTTCAAATGTTATCCCCTTTCCCAGTTTTCCCTCTGCAAATCCCCATCCCTGCTTCTATGAGGGTGCTCCCCCACCACCCACCCCCAGAGCTTTTAACTGACAGGTACTTTGTTTTGGAAAGCCATGCCACCTGTGTTCACGGGTTCATTTGCTGCCTTAATACTCAACTGGTACAAAGAACATATGCAACAAACGCCATTCCTATGATGGTGCTTAAACTTGACCATATGTCAGAATCACCAGAAAAATTCCAAAACAAAAGCCTCCAGACCTATTCCAGACTTATTCAGTTAGAAAACTTCAGATTATAGGGCTATACTGCTGGAAAAGATACTCTCATTTTGTTTAAGGTGGGGCGGTCTTGAACCGATTTCAAGATCAAGAGACAGATCTTACAGGAGGGAGAAGAAAATAGAGTCTCACAAATTGACTTAAAGAAGAGGAAGTAAGCCTGTCTCCTGTAGCACAAAGAATTATAAAGTAGGGATGCAGGTTTTGTAATTGGATATACTAGAGTATTTTTCTGTAAATATCAATTTTTCTTTATTGTAAAATAAAAGAGTGGTCTACCATAGACAGGTTATTGAGACTAGTAGTAGTTAGTAGTAGTAGTAGTAGTAGTAGTAGTTAGTAGTAGTAGTAGTAGTTAGTAGTAGTTAGTAGTAGTAGTTAGTAGTAGTAGTAGTATTTAGTAGTAGTAGTAGTTAGTAGTAGTTAGTAATAGTAGTAGTAGTAGTAGTAGTAAGAGTTGTATGTGTATGTGTGTTTATGTGTGTATGTGTGTGAATAAGAGGATCATGGAATTAAAAAGCTCAGTTGAGTTTTGTAATAGTTATTAGCAACACTAAGACATTGAATTTTTATGTAAATTGACTTAATGTCTAGGTATTTCTAAGGCCAATTTGAACTGAGTGACCTTAAAGTTATAATTCTAAAATATATGTGTGTCGTTTCTTTATTTCATCCACAAATATTTATTGAATGGCATCAGTAGTCTGGGTTTGACATGGAGAAGCAAATGAAATAAGTTCTGTGACACCTTGGAACATAGATCTGCTGAAAAATTGGCACAGACTATATATTAGCACAAATGTCTCAAATGTATTGTTTTAGGTGATAACAGATGATTTAGAAAAGGTAGAACCTTTAATAGGTTTCTGTTATATAAGATAATCAAGGATGGAGAAAGCTGGGCAGAACTGGGAGTTCTAGTTAGAGTTTTTTTTTGAAGAGACAATTCTCTTGAGTGGCCCCTACTGTAGCAACATCAATGGGGGAGGCACATCTGGTTCAGGTGAAGTGTGAGTGGGCGCAGTGTGTGGGCTCTAGGGTTCTTGTGTTAAATGGCTCACAGCTGGGGAAGATTGAATATGGTGAAATTATTTTACCACACTTTTCATAAATGAATTCATTGATACCACTTGGTGATCTAGGCCTGAATGAATCACCCATCTAAGGAGCATTTCCAGCATTCAAACTTCCTGTTTCTAGCTCTGGATCCAATCTTTTAGAATTTTGAAAGGATGAAGCCTGGGTATATTTATATATTTATGATTATCTTCATAAAGTTTCTGAGATCATATCTAGCTACACTGAAGAAACTTTGAATTAGTGTTTAGTAGTAATTGTGTTTATGTTCCCACAGCTTTTAACTCTTTTTACTTACTTAGTATACATGTGTGTATGTATATGTCTGTATGTATAAATATGTGTGTTTTGTGTGCATATGTGTGCGCTGTGGTCGAATGTGTCTGGGTGGGTGTGTGTATGAATATGCTGTATGCACGTGTGCTGAATGTGTATGTGCATGTGTGTCTGTGTGTGTGCAGTCAAGATGATCTGACCCTGGTAAAGCATATGGTGTTTTCAGAACTGATGTTATACTTGGTCCCTAAAATGCCAAGTTATTGAGTGACTTAAAAACCTCATCTCTCTCTCCCCATGGAGATTAATATAGCCATAGCATTGGATCTGCATCAACCTATGTATTTATTTTTACATTTTCATAGAAAATTAATTCTAGGATTTTTATTTGAGTCAATCTTTTCTTCTCTAGGCTTTGCTCAGGAAGTGTGGAAGCAAACCTCAATCAGAACAACAAAGATTAGAGCAGAAACATCACAGGTAGATCTTGGTCCTGTTCCTGTGTTTGTTTAAATATCTTCATATACTTCTGATTGCTGTTTATGTGACTCACGTTTCCCATTTTCTTAAGATATTTGAATGGGTTTTGTGTCACTTACGACTGAAGAGTAGACATGAACAGTCTTATCTACCGTGAGCCTAGTTTGCTGTTTCTAATACTTGTCTCACTCAAGCTCATGTCCCTTCATTCTCTCAAGAAGCTTTGTTTTTCACTTGCATTGACAGGAAATTTACATTGTCAGAGCTTGGCTTCCTTTGCAGGGAGAGGAAATAGAATCAGATAGAGCTGAGATAAGAATTGGTACTCTATGGGATAATGGCGTCTGGCAATTTCTCAACTCATTTGGGAAGAATGGATGGGGATGGGCTCACATTATATTTAGGGTTGGTTAATGTCCAAGGAATCAAGGAGCAAATGGCTTCAGTTAAAAGTAGATATCTGGAATTAAAGAAGCTAGAAGTAAGGTTTAAAATACTCTATAAGCCAGATGTACCAATGTAAACATGTGTGTGTGTGTGTGTGTGTGTGTGTGTACATGCACACACACACACTTTTAGATGGCTCATTTTTATACCTTTCCCTAATGAATGTCCAACTTCTAAAAATCATCAATATTTGTGAAATAAGGTGTTATGAACTCCTCACAGACATAAGAAATCCTTTCCTGGAGTAATTTTGAAGATATCGAGGTTTGCTTTAATAGATATCATCAAAATCTGTCACAGTATCCACTTCCATAATGAGCTCCCTAATAATAGTATTTTCTTGAATGTTGAGAAGGGCCCAGTAGCAGTTTTTAAGGTAGTTTTCTATGGTACATGCCATGGGTCACGGAGGACGACTGGGTAGAAACGTGGGGTTAGGTGTTCTAGTCACCTGTTTTTTTGCAATTCATCAGGCGAGTGGTTTCTCATTTCCTTGGACTGTCAGTTGGTCTCATTTTAGTGTCTGTAAAAGAAATAGCTCTAATAATACCTACGTGGACACAACACTAACATTTTACAGCACCAGCTCCAGCTATCTCATAAATTAGAATATAGTCAGTGGGTACAGTTTGAAAATGTAACCCAAAAGGTTTAGATATAATTAATGTCCTTTTATTTCTCTTGAAAATTCTGAAGGCTGTGCTACTTTTCTCAAATGTCGCGATCATTTTAGAACACTGCACAAATACCATTTTGGCAGCGTTTTCTTTCCATGAAACAATTATCCCTGGTAACTTGAAACTCCCTCTGAGCCAATGTGTCTACCTTTCTCTAGTTTTAGTATTAAATACAAATTTAGCAAAAAGAAACAGCAAGAAGAATTAACACTCATACTGAGAAATCTGAGCTAAATTGTGTGCTCTCCTCATTCTCTCCTCTGATGGCATTTGTGAGTTTAAAGTAGAAACGAAAACAAACCCACAAAGACTTTTCTGACTGACACAGATTCTATTATCTAGTGTTATGTGTATCCCGGTTAAGATGGTTAGATGATTCACTGGTACGAGGAGACCACTTTCACCTGTCCCTGTGAGCAGAGTCACAAGGAGTGTATGACTGGAGAGAATTCTGGAAATTTCTGCATTGTTAGAGCTGTGCTGATTTAACCTTTGGGAACCATGATTCTCTCCCAGCTGAAATCTCAAGGTTATTTCTCTCATTCAAACTCCAGTTCAGGGAGGGAATGAAATTAATCAATGTGTAGAATACAAAGTTCTTCTAATTACTTGATATTTAACATCTCAGTTTCTCAATTCTTAGTGTGTTAACCTTCCCATCACCATTGAAGAGTAGCCAAGAAAATTTAAACAAGGAAGGATGTATTTTGGTGGTTTATAGGGGTTTTAGTATGTGGTCACCTGAATCTATTTAATGAACCTGTAGTGAGACACAGCATCATGGCAGAAGAGCTTGGTGGTGGCCAAGGTGCAGAAGTGAGATAGGAAGGTAAAATAACCCCTCTAGGACATGTCCAGATGGCCTGCTTTATCAAACTAGGTTCCATCTCCCATCATCACCAATATTTAAATAAAGTCATCAGGTTAGGTATAAATACATCAAGAGACTAATTCGTGTATTATATCAGAACCTGCATAATCTCATAATCTCTTAATTATTAAACCTACCACTGGGAACTAAACTTATAATTTTTTAAAAAGACATTTGCTTTTAAACTCTAACAACAAAATAAATACAGAAGGGACCTTAGATGCACATAGATACTCTTTCATTTTATTTAACAAATGAATTTAGACACACACACACACACACACACACACACACACACAAATTGCTACCTGGATTTGAGCCCAAGCAGTGTGTCTCTGGACCCAAGGCATGTAGGATCTTATCAAAGGCAGAAAACAGTTATCATATATCCATTTGTATAAAGGATACCAGGACTTATTAGGAAAGCCTAATGAAAAGACTAGAGCCTCATATGATTATATATAAGTAATAACAAGATCACAGCATTTGTGGAAGAAGTGATTGGAAAACATCACAGCATCTCTTATCAAAATTGTTCTCTTAGCTCAAACTTCTCAACTCAAGAGTTTGCTCTTCAGTTTTCAAATGTAAGAGATTATGAGTTGAAGAAAAAGTTATTTTATAGTCATTTTAATGAGTTTTCAAAAGATAATATACTCATGGCATTAGTACTTGATAGCTTATGCTAAAAATTTAGTCTAACTGGGGAAGGAGATTTGCTTAGGGTACTGGTGCTGGTTATTTAGATAGTTTGGAGACCACAGTGTATCCTGTCTATAAGTAATGGAGGCACAGGGGAAGGAGCAGAGACTGATGGGACAGCCAACCAATAAGCCACCCAACTTGAGACCCATCTCATGGGCAAACACCAGTCTCTAACACTTAATGTTATGATTGCAGACAGGAGCGTGTTCTCTGTGAGGCTCTACCTAGCAGCTGACTCAGACAGATACAGGCATCCACAACCAAACAGTGGATGGAGCTTGGAGACTCTTATGGAAGAATGTGAGGAAGGATCGAGGGCCCTGAACTAAATAGGACTTCACAGGAAGACCAACAGAGTCAACTAACCTGGATCCTTGGGGCTCTCAGACTCTGAACCACAAGCCAAAATCAAATACACGGGATGGACCTAGGCTTCCCTGATCATGTGTAGCAGAGGTACAGCTTGATCTTCAGGTGGGTCCTGAACAACCGGAGCAGGAGTTATCCCAAAAGCTGTTACCTGTATGGGGAATATGTTCTACAATCTGGGCTGCCTTGTCTGGACTTAGTAGGAGAGGAAGTGCCTAACCTTAGAGAAACCTCAAGTACCAAGATGGGGAAATAACCCCTGGAGTCCTGAACCCACTCAGAGGAGAAGGGGAGGGAGAATGGGGCAAGGATTGTGGTAGGGGATGAGCACTAAGAGTGTGTCAGTAAGCAGGATGTAAAATGAGTAAGTAAACAATATAATATTAAATAAAAAATAAATACAGAAATAATAAAGAATTCTAAAGTGAACCAGCATCATGTGAATTAAGTAGAATACCACCTTTTCCTTGGAATAATAATTTTATAATCTTAGTAACGTATGAGGAGAAAAAATGATAGGGTGCATATGTATACATAAAAAATCTGATTATCCAAACCTTGGATTTTTAATCAGAGTGTCAAAAAATAGCTGGGGAATTTCATCTAATACAGACACATATTATTTCTGACTCTAACTGTGGATCTGTTTACCCACAGCTCCCATGGCTAAAGCAACTAAGAAATATGTCTAGTTTTTCATTTCTAAATGGATTTTTTACTTTAATAAAAGATCAATCTTGTAGTTATTAAGGTTAGCTAGAATATGGATGTCTTTACCAAAATGTTTGAATTGGAGTCATTTCTCCCGGGCCCCAGAGCTTATCTCTTGAGGAGAACGAGGATTCCTGTGCCTCTGGTCAACCTCATAGACACTCAAGGGAAAGGAGTTAGGAAGCTAGTAAGCTCTTAAGTGAAAATGAAAGCATTTGGTATAGTAATAAAGATGGACACACAGACATATATTTTCTCGACCATGTCTAGGGTCAGACAGCTAACACCTTCCTGAATATCAGCACTAAACAGAGCCCCATCCTAAAATATGTATAGTGAAAAATGAACTAATAGAACTCCTTACAGCTCTGTCAATAAACATGCATGAAATCAGTGCTCAATCAATGCCAGTACAAAATTCTAGACATTTTCTTATGACATATTTCCCCAGAGCTCTCGATTTCTTTTTGATACAAACGGATAACTCTTTTCCTTTACACAGAAAAGGGGTTAGTTGTTCCTATTAAACTAGAGCCTACGTTCAGATCAGAGTCATTTAAATGATCCATTCATTATTTCTTGAAAACATCCTTTGTAATTCTGTTTAGTGCTTCCACCTTTATGAAAACAATGAAAAGATTTCTAATGGATTAAAAGAACAAGGAAAATAATAGCAGAGATAGGCTTAGAAGATAATGAGGGATGAGTGCTTAGTCTATTAGGATATATGCACATATACTGTGTTGCTTTGTTCCTTGGTTTCTTTAGATCTCTATCCCATCTTCATTTCATAGCTTAGTCTTTTAATTGAATTCGTTTGGTTGCACCTAACAAATCCTCCGAACTATCCATTTCTAGTTTGTAATAGTCTACAGTGAATTATCTCTTCACAGAGGAAAGGTCTTTTTTTTTTTTTTTTTTTTTTTTTGTCTTCAAAACAAGATTTATTTTTTTTAACATGAAAATACATGGAAAACACATTGGTCTCTTATCTGTTACAAATCAGACTCAAATTATTAATCACAACAAGAACTGTTTCTTGAGATATTTCCATCTACACAAAAGACTAACAGCTTATTATTTTTTAAAGATTTTAAACATTTTTTGCATAAAATTATACATTTTTGTCAGTACTGTTTTTTCAGACATTAAAATAAATTTTACATAAAACCATGTGAATATGTTTTTTAGTCAGTACTTGATTTTTTTCAAGGGCTTGACAGTATGCATTGAAAACGTACTAGTTGCAATAAGCGTAAAGTACATGCAAAACAAAACGCAACATGGAAATAGTCAAAGTCTTCTTGTTTTGTGAATATATGTATAGTTTTTGTTTTCTTTATTTCTTGGACTTCATACAGTCTGTGAGTTGTTTCTGGGGGAGTGCAAGCCTCTGGGGTTAGCATCCCACTATCAGTGACTGCATATTATGTCTGTTCTTTTGTGACTGGGTTATCTCACTCAGGATGATCTTCTCTAGATGCAGCCATTTTCTTAAGAATTTAGTTAAGTCATTGTTTCTGGTGGCTGAGTAGTATTCCATTGTGTATATGTACCACAATTTTTGTATCCATTCGTCTTCTGAAGGACATCTGGGTTCCTTCCAGCTTCTGGCTATTATAAATAGAGCCGCTATGAACATTGTGGTGCATATATCTTTGTTGTGTATTAAAGTGTCTCTGGGGTATATGCCCAGAAGTGGAATAGCTGGGTCTTCAGGTAGTACTATATCCAATTTTCTGAGGTATCGCCAGACAGATTTCCAGAGTGGTTGTATTAGCTTGCAACCCCACCAACAGTGAAGAAATGTTTCTATTTCTCCGCAGCCTCGCCAGCATCTGCTGTCATCTGAGTTTTGGATCTTGGCCAATCTGACTGGTGTGAGGTGGAATCTTAGGGTTGTTTTGATTTGCATTTCCCTGATGGCTAAGGATGTCGAGCACTTCCTCAGATGTTTCTCGGCCATTTGGTGTTCCTCAACTGAAAATGATTTGTTTAGCTCTGTACCCCATTTTTTAATAGGGTTATTTGATTCTCTGGTGTCTAGCTTTTTGAGTTCCTTGTACACCTTGGATATTAGGCCTCTATCTGATGTGGTGTTGGTAAAGATCTTTTCCCATTCTGTTGGTTGCCGTTTTGTTTTCTTGACGATGTCCTTAGCCTTACAGAAACTTTGCAATCTCATTAAGTCCCATTTGTTAATCTTTGACCTTAGAGCTTGAGCCATTGGTGTTTTGTTCAGGAAATTTTCTCCTGTGCCTATGTGTTCTAAGGTTTTCCCTACTTTCTCATCTAATAGTTCCAGTGTATCTGGTTTAATGTGGAGATCTTTAATCCACTTAAACTTGAGCTTTGTACAAGGAGATAAGAACGGGTCTATTTTCATTCTTTTGCATGTTGAGTGCCAGTTGGACCAGCACCATTTGTTGAATAGGCTGTCCTTTTTCCATTGAATGTTTACTGCTCCTTTGTCAAAAATCAGGTGACCATATACATAAGGGCTCATTTCTGGATCTTCTATTCTATTCCATTGATCCACTTGCCTATTTCTGTACCAGTACCATGCAGTTTTCAGCACAATTGCCTTGTAATATAGCTTGAGGTCAGGGATAGTGATTCCCGCTGATGTTTTTTTGTTGTTGAGGATGGTTTTTGCTATTCTAGGTCTTTTGTTATTCCATATGAAATTGCACATTGATCTTTCCAATTCCATGAAGAAATGGGTTGGAATTTTGATGGGGATTGCATTGAATCTATAGATTGCTTTTGGTAGGATGGCCATTTTTAAGATGTTGATCTTTCCAATCCATGAGCATGGGAGATCTTTCCATTTTCTGAGATCCTCCTCAATTTCTTTCTTTAGAGGTTTGAAGTTCTTGTCATACAGGTCCTTTACTTCCTTAGTTAGAGTCACACCAAGGTATTTCATAGTTTTTGTAACTATTGTGAAGGGTACCTTTTCCCTAATTTCTTTCTCCACATGTTTGTCCTTTGAGTATAGGAAGGCTACTGATTTGTTTGAGTTAATTTTGTATCCGGCCACTTTGCTGAACTTGTTTATCAGCTGTAGGAGTTCTCTGGTGGAATTTTTGGGGTCACTCAAGTACACTATCATGTCATCGGCAAAGAGTGATGTTTTTATCTCTTCCTTTCTGATTTGTATCCCCTTGATCTCCTTTTGCTGTCTAATTGCTCCAGCCAGGACTTCCAGTACTATGTTGAATAGGTAGGGAGAGAGTGGGCAGCCTTGTCGAGTCCCTGATTTTAGTGGGATTGCTTCAAGTTTCTCGCCATTAAGTTTGATGTTGGCTGTTGGTTTGCTGTATATTGCTTTTATTATGTTTAAATATGGGCCTTGGATTCCTGTTCTTTCCAGGACTTTTAACATGAAGGGGTTTTGGATTTTGTCGAATGCTTTCTCAGCATCTAGTGAGATGACCATGTGATTTTGGTCTTTAAGTTTGTTTATATGGTGGATTACATTGATGGATTTCCTTATGTTAAACCATCCCTGCATCCCAGGGATGAAGCCTACTTGGTCATGATGAATGATGGTTTTGATGTGTTCTTGGATTCGGTTTGCAAGGATTTTGTTGAGTATTTTTGCATTAATGTTCATAAGTGAGATTGGTCTGAAGTTCTCTTTCCTTGTAGGGTCTTTGTGTGGCTTAGGTACGAGGGTTATTGTAGCCTCAAAAAATGAGTTGGGTAATATTCCATCTGATTCTATCTTTTGGAATAGCATGGCGAATATTGGTGTTATATCCTCAATAAATGTCTGATAAAATTTTGCTCTGAACCCGTCTGGACCTGGGCTTTTTTTGGTTGGGAGGCTTTTGATGACTTCTTCTATTTCTTTAGGTGTTATAGGGTTATTTAGATGGTTTACTTGGTCCTGGTTCAACTTTGGGACCTTGTATCTGTCTAGGAATTCGTCCATTTCCTCCAGATTTTCCAATTTTGTGGAGTATAAGTTTTTGTAGTAGGATCTGAGGATTTCTTGAATTTCCTTAGTTTCAGTTGTTATGTCACCACTTTCCTTTCTGATTTTGTTAATTTGGATACTCTCTCTTTGCCCTTTAGTTAGTCTGGCTAGGGGTTTATCAATCTTGTTGATTTTCTCAAAGAACCAACTCTTTGTTTTGTTGATTTTTTTCAATGGCTTTTTTTTGTTTCTATTTGGTCTATTTCTGCCCTAATTTTGATTATTTCTTGCCGTCTACTCTTTTTGGGTATATATGCCTTCTTTTGTTCTAGTGCTTTTAGCTGTGCTGTCAGGTTGCTGATGTGAGCTCTCTCCAGTTTCTTCTTGGAAGCACTTAGGGCAATGAGTTTTCCTCTCAATACTGCTTTCATTGCATCCCATAGGTTTGGGTATGTTGTGTTTTCGTTTTCGTTAAATTCTAGAAAATCCTTAATTTCTTTCTTTATTTCTTTTTTGACCCTGCTATCCTTTAACAGAGTGTTGTTTAGTTTCCATGTGTATGTGGGCATTTTGTTGTCTTTGTTGTTGTTAAAGACCAGCCGTAGACCATGGTGATCTGAGAGGATGCATGGGAGTATTTCAATCTTCTTATATCGATGAAGGCTCGTTCTGTGTCCAATTATGTGGTCAATTTTCGAGAAGGTGCCATGGGGTGGTGAGAAGAAGGTGTATTCTTTTACTTTAGGATAGTATGTTCTGTATATATCTATTAATTCTAGTTGGTTCAAAGTCTCTGCTAGTTTTGCAGTGTCCTTGTTCAGTTTCTGTTTCCCTGATCTGTCCATTGGTGAGAGTGGGGTGTTAAAGTCTCCCACTATTATTGTGTGGGGTGAAATGTATTTTTTGAGCTTTAGTAGAGTTTCTTTTTTGAATGTGGGTGATTTTTTATTTGGAGCATATATGTTAAGGATTGAGAGTCAGAGGAAAGGTCTTAATCATCATCGTCCCATTATCTCCTCTGCAGCTCTCTTTACAATCATTGCTATATATTCTACTTCTCCTAATGTTATAAAATAAAAAGGGAATCGATTCCCTTCAATACTTAATGACATTTTATAAGAATGAATAAATGTGTATATTTAATATGTCTCCAAATATCTGACCTGATTTCCATTTTGAATTAACACTAATTTTTGACCCGAAGGGTATCTTCCAAAGAATTCCGTCTTTCTCCGGTCAATATGGGCTTACATGTTTTACTGGTAAAAAAAGATATTTTCTTTAAGATCACTTCACTTGAAGTTGTCTCAGAGCTGTTTGGACAATTACGTCATGACGTGTCTACCAAAGGTGAAACTAGGATCTTATTTTTCACTTGGAGTTTTCTAGGAATTCTACTATGACATTATTAGATCCACTTCCTCTTATTTTGAAATTTATGAGCTGATATTTTGCCAACTCAAAACTTTCACTAGCATAACTAACTCATACATTTTACACACTATATATGCATATTTATACGTGGCTATGGTATTTGTCAGCACAACCAAACAAGTTTGGGTGGTTCTTTTTATATAATATCTCTTGGCTGATCTTTGCATTTGTTGTTTCCTTCTTCTACTCTGCCCTGTATCTTGTTGACCCCAACATATTAATTCTTCCTTCTCACTTATTATCTGTGTATTTTTAAATAATTATTTTCACATTTCCATATCTTGAACACATGGAAGCTTGTTTTAGTGAACATTTCCCCGTCTTAATATCAGAATTTATAGAAGTGTATTTTTAATATACCAATTCCTACGATATTCCAATTATTATGCATACAAGTCTTACTATATTTATAATATCTCAGACTGGAAAGTATATACAAATTCCTCTTTTATGTGTTAAAAGCTGATTTTCTTTTTCTAATCATAAATCAATTTGGGTTAGGGCTGGGCTGCAACTCTGTTTAATTTCAGGTTGCTAACAAGTGATTTCAGTGACTTGAGGGGACATTAAAGTTCTTCATTATAGAATGACTTGGGTCTTAAGCACTTTAAATTTATCCTAAGGTTGGAGAGATGGCTCAGTTGTTTATAGCACTTACTTTACTTGCAGAGAACTCAAGGGATCCTTCTTTTGGCCTATGTAGGCAGTAAGTACACATGCTGCATATGCATATATGTGGGCAAAACACTTATGCACAGGTTTTTTTAAAATATAAGTCCTCTGGCTGGCTGCAGAGATAGCTCAGTGGCTAAGAGCACTGACTACTCTTTCAGAGGTCCTGAGTTCAAGTCCCAGCAAATACATTGTAGCTCACAACCATCTGTAATAGTATTTGATTTTCTTCTTCCTGTGTGTCTGAAGTTAGCAACCATGTACTCACATAAAATAAAAAAAATATTTATGCACACACACACACACACACACACACACACACACATATCTTTTCAGGTTATCTGGCCATCCTGAAGAAGTATTCTGGGCCATATAATATAGCTTGTCTTGGTAGTACTTAACAGAATAAACAACAACAACAACAAAAAGGTCTGATTTGGAGCATTTGCTGATTTTCATAGTATAAATGCTCCCACAGTGGGCAATTTTGAGCTACTGACATGCTGTTGAATTCCAGGCTGGGAAAAGGAGTGCGTGAGTTCTCCAACAATGGCTTGGGCAGACATTACCAACCCCTGGATGGTCCCTTTTGCTTTATAGAGTCCTGTAAGCAACCATTCACTGGATCAAATCCCTGGGGGGAACCATAGGCAAGAGCTCATGGTCTCCCGTTTCTGGTAATCCAGATTTTCAACAGTATCCTCCAGGGTCAGTTATATTTTAGCAGCTTACATTTTAGCTGTTCTTTTTTCAGGTTGCTACATATGTTTAGCCCTCCGATCACTCCCAGGATGAAAGTAACCTTGATGCTATCTATAATCCGGCAAGGGACTCTTATCTTGTTCTGTTTTTTCTTCACGGGGGAATCTGAATCTTTCTCGTGTCGTTCCCTTAAAAATACATTCTACAGTTTACTCGACATTTTCTCAGTTAAGATTTACATTTTTAACAATATAATTCCTTTTTAACAATTATAAACAACATGTTTGACGGAAGTCTTCAGCAAATCTGGCCTGAGTTTTATTTTTAACAGCTGGTTGACTTTAAAGAAGAATTTTATAATCAATGTGAAGTAGGTATTTTCATTTTCATCCATTGGTTTATTATTTTCATATATATATTTACATAATCTCCAAGTATCTATCTATCTATCTATCTATCTATCTATCTATCTATCTATCTATCTATCTATCTATGAGATGTGTAGAATTCAAAACCACAATCTATTTTTTTTTCTCCTGAATTTAAACACATTCTAGGAGGAAACACCACAAACTGGTGGAGGCAGGACAGACCTGGTCCACACAGGCTCATTTTCTTGAGAGCAGCTAACGTAAAAACGATCTGAACTCATACATAGTCAAGACATGACAATGGGAATTTTACCATGAAAAGGAAAGATTCCTAACTTACTGGCCACGGTCAGTACCCAACAATGGCCGCGATGTCTGTATGGGTGTCTCAAGAGGTTTCAGAACTAAAGTGGGGTCTGGTCTGGTTAACACTTGAATAGGGGTAATTTGGTGTCGTGTTTCTTCAAAACACTTTAAAATTCCTTTTTGGTTATAATTTATTCAGTGATTTCTGTTTACTAGAAGAACAGAGCAGTAAATTTTGCTTTGCTTTATATATATATATATATATATATATATATATATATATATATATATATTAAAAATTGGATATATTTTATTTACATTTCAAATGTTATCCCCTTTCCTGGACTTCCCTCTATATCTTCCCCTTGCTTCTATGAGGGTGTTTACACACCCACCCATTCCTCCTCCCTCCCCACCTTGACATTCCCCTACACTGCAGCATCAAGCCTTGCTACGACCAAGGGCTTCTCATCCCATTGATGCCCAACAAGGCCACCCTCTGCTATATATGCAGCTAGAGCCATGGGCCCATCCATGTGTACTCTTTGGATAGTGGTTTAATCCCTGGGAGTTCTGGTTTGTTGGTATTTTGTTCTTATGGGGTTGTAAACCTTTTCAATTCATTAAATTCCTTTTCTAACTGTTCCATTAAGGACTCCCTTCTCAGTTCTGTGGTTGGCTGTCAGCATCCACCTCTGTATTTGTTATGATCTGGCAGAGCCTCTCAGGACACAGCTATATCAGGCTCCTGTCAGCATTCACTTCTTGGTATCAGCAATATTGTTTGTGTTTGGTGGCTGAATATGGAGTGGATCCTCAGGTGGGCAGTCTCTGGATGGCTTTTACTTCATACTGCTCCAAGATTTGTCTCCATATTTCCCCCGAGAATATTTTTCCCCTTTCTAAGAAGTACTGAAAATGGTCATCCTTCTACCTGAGCTTCATGTGGTCTGTGAATTAATTGTATCTTGGGTTTTTTAAGCTTTGGGGCTAATATCCACTTATCAGTGATATTACATACATACCATGGGTGTATTTTTGTGACTGGGTTACATCACAAAGGATATTTTCAACTTCCATACATTTGCCTAAAAATTTCATGAAGTCATTGGTTTTAACAGCTGAGTAATACTCCACTGTGTAAATGTACCACAATTTCTGTATCCATTCATCTGTTGAAGGGCATCTGGGTTATTTAAAGTATCTGGCTGATATAAATGAGGCTACTATGAATGTAGTAGAACATTTGGTCTTGTTATATATTGGGACATCTTTTGGGTATGTGCCCAGGAGTAGCATATCTGGGGTCCTCAGGTAGTACTATGTCCAGTTTTCTGAGGAACTGCCAGACTGATTTCCAGAGTGGTTGTACCAGTTTACAATCCCAACAAACAATGGAAGAGTGCTCCTCTTTCTCCATGTATTAGTCAGGGTTCTCTGGAGTCACTGAACTTATGGGTAGTCTCTATATAGTAAGGGGATTTGTTGGTGACTTAGAGTCTATAGTCTAATTCCCCAACAATGGTCAGCAGCAGCTATAAATAGAAGTCCAAGTAGATGCTCAGTCCCACAAGGCAAGTAGGTAAAGAAAGAGAGCCTTCCTTCTTCCAATGTCCTTATGTAGGTCTCCAACAGAAAATATGTCCCAGATTAAAGGTATATACCGCCACACATAGATCTGGGTCTTGCTTTGTCCCAGATACAGTCAACTTGACAACCAGGAATAGCCACTATACTCCACATCCTTGCCAACATCTGCTATCACCTGAGTTTTTTATCTTAACCATTTTGACTGGTGTGAGGTGAAATCTGAGGGTAGTTTTAATTTGCATTTCCCTGATGACTATGGATGTTGATAATTTCTTTAGGTGCTTCTCAGCTACTTAATATTCTTCAGTTGAGAATTCTTTGTTTGGATCTGTACCCTATTTTTAATAGGATTATTTGATTCTCTGGAGTCTAACTTTTTGAAGTATTTGAATATATTGAATATTAGCCATCTATCAGATGTAGGGTTGGTAAAGATCCTTTCCCAGTTTGTTGGTTGTGATTTTTTTTCTTGACAGTGTCCTTAGCCTTACAGAAACTTTGCAATCTTATGAAGTCCCATTTATTGATTCTTGATCTTAGAGCATAAGCCATTGGTGTTCTGTTCAGGAAAATTTCCCCTGTGCCCATGTGTTCTATAGCTTTCCCCCACTTTCTCTTCTAATAGTTTCAGTGTACCTGGTTTTATGTGGAAATCTGTGATTCACTTGTACTTGAGTTTTATACAAGGAGATAAGAAAGGATCAATTTTCATTCTTCTGTATGCTGAGTGCCAGTCAACACAATTTGTTGTTGAAGAGGCTGTCCTTTTTCCATTGGATGTTTTCAGCTCATTTGTCTAAGATCAAGTGACCATATGTATGAGAGTTCATTTCTGGATCTTCTATTTGTTCCATTGATCTACCTGCCTATTTTCGTATCAATACCATGCAGCTTTTAACACAATTGCTTTGTAAAATACCTTGAGGTTGAGGATGGTGATTCCCGCAAAAATTTTCTTGTTGTTGAGGATGAATATCACTATTCTCAGATTGTGATTATTATTCCAGATGAATTTGCAAATTGCTTTTTATAACTCTATGAAAAATTGAGTTGAAATTTTGATGGGGATTGCATTGAATCTGTTGATTGCTTTTGGTAAGATGGTCATTTTTATAGTGTTGATCCTTCCAATCCATGTGCATGGGAGACCTTTCTATCTTTTGAGATCTTCACTTTTCTTCTTTAGAGATTGGAAGTTCTTGTCATATAGATCTTTTACTTGCTTAGTTAGGGTCACACCAAGGTGTTTCATATTGTTTGTGACTATTGTGAAGGGTATAGTTTCCCTAATTTCTTTCTCAGCATGTTTATCCTTTGAGTAGAGGAAGACAACTGATTTGTTTGACTTAATTTTATATCCAGCTACTTTGCTGAAGTTGTTTATTAGTTCTAAGGTGGAATTTTTTTGGGTCATTTAGGTATACTATCATGTCATCTGCAAGTAGTGATATTTTTACTTCTTCCTTTTCGATTTGTATCCCTTTGATTTTCTTTGGCTGTTTAATTGCTCTGGCCAGGACTTCCAGTTCTTTATTGGATAGGTAAGGGGAGAGTGAGCTGCCATATCTAGTCCCTGATTTTAGTTGGGATTGCTTTCTCACCATTTAGTTTGATGTTTGCTATTGGTTTGCTGTATATTGCTTTTACTATGCTAATTATGGGCTTCGAATTCTTGATACTTTTAAAACTTTTATCATGAAGGAGTGTTGAATTTTGTCAACTCTTTCTCAGCATCTAATAAAGTGATCATGTGTTATTTATTTATTTATTTATTTTTTGCTTTGAGTTTATTTATATAGTGGGTTAAGTTGATGGATTTCTGTATATTGAACCATTGCTGCATTTCTGGGATGAAGCCTACTTTATCGTGATGGATGATTGTTTTGATGTGTTCTTAGATTCAGTTTGTGAAAATTTTATTGGGTATTTTTGCATCAATACTCATAAGAGAAATGGGTCTGAAGTTTTCATTCTTAGTTAGGTCTTTGTGTGGTTTAGGTATTAGCGTAATTGTGACCTTACAGAAGGAATTGGGTAGTGTTCTTTCTGTTTCTATTTTGTGGAATAGTTTGGAGAGTATTTGTATTAGGTCTTCTAGGAAGGACTGATAGAATTTTGCATGAAACCCATCTGGTACTGGGGTATTTTGGGTTGGGAGACATTTGATGACTGCTTCTATTTCTTTTGGGGTTATAGGACTGTTTAGATGGTTTATATGATCCTGAATTAACTTTGATACCTGGTATCTGTCTTGAAATTTGTTCAGTTCATCAAGATTTTTCAGTTTTCTTTTACTTTTCTTTTAATATGTCTATTGATTCTTTTAGAGATTTTATAAGTCTGCTTAATGCATTTTAATCATTTTCATCCCTAGTCATCTCTAACTCGTCTATGCTCTCTCTAGTACTCCACAAAACCCACTTACAGCTGCATGGCCCCTTCTTTTTAAGTAAAATTAACATAGCTCATATAAGTATGTGTATAGGACAATACATTGCACTACCAGGGACTATACCTAAATACAAAACATGAAAACATAAAGAGCATGACCCCTGCTTCTCCTGCAGCCATTGACTGTCAAGAGTTCCTCAGCTGGGGTGGGCCTCCTAAAACCCTCCTTTCTTCTTCTTTTTTTATTAGATACTCTGTATTTACATTTGAGATGTTATTCCTTTACTCTGCCCTGCTCCACTCCCCTCTCCCCCTCAAGTTGCGTTCACAAAGGTGCACTCCTTCCTGTTGCCCTCTCCACCCCATTGCCTTGTCATTCCCCTACATTGGGAAAACATGCCCTCTCTGGAACAAAAACCTCTTCTCACATCGATGCCAGACACTGCTATCTTCAGCTACATGTGCAACTGGATCAATAAGACTCTCAAAGTGCACACAGAGCAAAAGTGGTGGTCTTTCCTGTGCTCTCAGGGGCTTCAGCACTTCTGGGGGACCAGCTTTCTCCCAGCAGGGTCTGGGTATAAAGAACTTATCACAGTTCAGCTCCAGGTGCAGGCAGAAACCTGAAGGATCCTGTTTCAGACTGCTCCTTGGTTCCTATATCTTGGTTGCTCCAGGCAGGTTCCTCTTGGGCCAGGAATTTGAGCAAAGGTGGTGGTCTCTCCTGTGCTCTCAGATGTGGCAGCGCTCCTGTGAGATTGGCTGTCTCTCAGCAGGGTCTGGGTACAGAGTGCTCTGGAACCAGGTCAGTTCCAGGTGCAGGTGGAAATGGTAAGGGTCCTGCCTCAGACTCCTCCTTGATTCCTTGTGCTGAGGTCTCCAGAAGTTTTTGGTCTTACCTGTACTCTCAGTTGTTTTGGAGGGACCAGCTCTCTCCCAGTGAGCTTTGGGTGTAGAGAACTATAGCATTGGATCAGCTCCAGGTCTTGTTTTGTTTTTAATACATCTTTTTCCTTCTCCAAACCTTCCCACACCCTTCTAAAAGTAATGGTCTCTTTCTCTATGATCAATGAAAGAGGGGGGGGGAGGGAGGAAGAGAGAGAGTGAGTTAGCTATATGGAATATATATGCATAAATATATAAATATAATATAAATGTAGCTTTCTGAATGTGTATGAGATGTCAGGGCTGACTACTTATATTGGATAATTATTTAGTGGCACTGTCCTGGAGAAAGGCTTTCTCCTCCCTCAGTCGTCATGGTTACCTGAAGTTCTTTGCCTAAGGGTTGAACCCTATGATATTTTTGCTCCTTCCACATTAACATGTTTACTAATAGTGCCATTGCTCAGCTCTTTCTCCCGCAGCCATTTCTAGGAGACACAGTTCATAGCATACTCTGCTCCCCTGGCCTTTACATAATATCTCCCAAGCCTTACTTAGGCTCAGAAGCTGTGTTGAAGATATATCTGTTGGAGCTGAGCTCTCTACTACCCATTAGTTTCTGCACTTTGTCCAGTTGTGGGTTTTTGTAATGGTCTCCATTTGCTACAGAGGGCAGCTCATATGATGAAGAATGAGGGACACTCCTGTCCTTTGCTATAATGATAGATTTCAGAGTGTATATAGGCATTCTAACTATTCTCCTCCAAGACAAATGTGTTTACCAACCCCAGGCTAGCTTTCCAATACCAGGCAAGATTTCCCTCCTGGACACAAAATTTTGTATCAGTTTGGCTGAGCCACAGATGTCCAGATGGTTTATCAAACATTCTGTTTCTAAGAAGGTGTTTTAAAATGATATTAATATTAAACTGGTCAACTTGGTAAAGTAGATTGCCTCTTATAATGTGGGTAGGTCTAGTATAACATTTAAAGGTTTTATCATGAACAAAAATGCTAATGCTACTCATGCAAAAGAGAAGTCTTTTTGTAGACTACAGTAAAGTACTGAAATGGTTTAATGTTTGTGTTCCTGGACTCAAACATTAGCTCTTCTGGGTCTCAGATCATTAGGCTTTGGTATAGAAGTGCACGAGTTCCTGACTCATTCTCAGATACTGAGATTCTCAGCTTCAATAATCACTGAGGCAGTTCTCTTCTCCTGACTCACCCCCACTATATTTCTCTCCTGGAGCTGGAACACTGCTTTTGATTTATCTTTGCACATCAGGAGTCCTTTATTTTAGACTCAGACTAAGAATGACGTCATCAACATTAGCTTCTCTGATTCTGAAACTTTCAGACTTTATTCTAGCCACACTAATTGAGGACTCTCCCATAATGTCCCTTTTGTATGTATGTATATATGTATGTATATATATATATATATGTATATGTATGTATTATGTATGTATTTACCTACCTATCGATCATATGCCTATCTCTTATTTATCATCTATCAACTAAATCTATCATATCTATATCAATTTATCATATATATCTCTGTATTTCTCTCACTTATCTTTTAGCCGTCTGTTTATCCCACAGATTCCTAAATTAGGTTAAGAACCTCTATGTAAAGGTAAAAGATACATTTCCATAATAATGGGATGGATTGGTTTGCATGCTTTGACATAAATATTTAAATCCTACATAGATATTTTGTAATGAAGTATGCAGGGAATTTTAATGTTTTTCAGAGTTGATTTTGATTTTTTGGGGGCGATAGTAAAGGAATTCTGAATGAATAGTGACAAAATTAATTCAAAAAATAAAGCATGCATAACAAATTAGAGGTATTTCTAGCAGAGTTTACGCAGGTGGTGGCATGTGACATCACTACAGCTGTGAATTTGAAAACACACTGTGCACCTGTCATTGCATGTGCTGTAACACCCTGAAATACCACGAATACTGACTAAAACACCTTGTCTGAGATTCAAGACTGCTGCATGCTGGGTAAACACTGAATCACAGAGTCTTTACTATACATGTCATGTTTCTGCCTTCTATAGACATAAAATGGCGAACTATAGAAAACAAAGACTTAGTATATCCCTATCAGCATTCCGCAGCATGTATCAATTTAGCATATATTTGAATTATATAATGTTCTAATGTTTAATTTTAAAAGTTACTGTTTGCGTTGCTGATTTGAGTTTGACAAAAATATTAAATAAAATTTGGCTTAATACCAGGAGAGAACTTCCAACTATTTTTGAAATGTCCTCAAGCACATTCAAGCCATTTTATACTGCATATTTTTGTGAAATGGCATTGTCAGCATTGCCAATTATAAACTCCAAATATTGATCAGTTCTGAAAAACATTGAAGATGCTTTGCATGTTATAATAGCAAATATTCTGCCAAGATTTGAATTATTATACAAAAGTAAACAAATCAATTTATGCCATCATGGTGGAAATTTCCTTCTGTCTTTAATAAATGAAAAAAAAATCATATATACCTAACTAGGATAGCATAAACATTTCTTGGACAAAAATAAATTATGAGTATTAAAAGTTTAAGAAGTCTTAATTTGCCTAGCTGTTTACGTCATATTTTCTTATCATCGTGACAAAATACCTAAAGAGGCAACTAAACATAAGAAAGATTTACTCTGGTTCATAGTTCAAAAGGATAAGACCCATTAAATGGGAGGCAATCATGTTGTTTGGATAAGGAATGAGCTATGGCTGCGCAGGAAGATCTGACTTTACTAGTAGGTTCACATTGCTAGTGTCATGTTAGAGTCTATTCTCTCTGATCATTGGAAAGGGGATGTGATAACTGCTGAGTGACTGAAACTATGTTCTGTGTAGATGGAGGAAGAGCTGATGTCACTGAGGCACATCGTAAGATGTCATAGAAGGTTGTATTCAAAGGAGACACTTAGAACTGAAGTTTCATGGCTTCCTATGCTTTAGGCAATAGCTCCTGTAGCTCTTGATGCCTGCTGTTGTTGGTATGTCTGTGGTAGGAGGAGAACGACTAGATGAAAGGTACAATCTAAATGGTTACCCCTGTCAGGAGAGGCTGGTTCAAGGTACTTGGGAAAATGACTATGAGTACATTGGAGTGCTGGCAACTGTGAAGTATGAGGCTGGCTTGAGTTTAATAACATGGAGAACAAAGCATTTGATGATAATTTCATTCAGGCTTTGAAAACTTGATGCCTTTGAGTGTTAATTATACTGTTCCTGGATGCAATGGTATGTAATATTTTCCAGAGGAAAAAGAACAAATTATGCCCCTCTGAATTCAACTTTCTGGATCAAAATCCAATATCTTTAGTGCTGTACAGGACAAACAAAACCAAGAGCAGAAACACATTGTCAACGAAGATGATCAGAGGATGGTTACAATTCTAATGGAATATTGTACATTTATCTCCCCCCTCTCATTTGTCTTTTGTACAATGCAGTACACTTTGAAAGCTGGTATTTAATCTACTATACCCACTCATTGTTTCATGCATAAAAGCATTATTCATTTCCCTTTACTGCCAGTAACCCCTATGTAGACATACTATAATCAATGGAGCAAAACTGGGGTTTTCATTTGCCCTAAAACTTAGAATTTTAAAATACAAGATGTTCCACAGTTTCCCTCAATCTGAATATGCCTATGAATAAGTATAAAGTATTTATAGAAGAAGGATAAGAAGGAAAAGAGGAAGAAGAAGAAGAAGAAAAATAAGAAGGTTGAGGAAGAGGAGGAGGAGGAGGGAGAGGAGGAGGAGGAGAAAGAGGAAGAGGAAGAAGAAAGAGGGAGAAGAGGGAGAAGAAATAGAAGCCAGTACTCAATTTTGGGAGAGATGGCATTAAGAAGACTAAGTAGTTTATATGCAGTTTCACTATAGTAAGTGAGTGATCAAGGTCAGAATTTGAATCCATGTCATTTCATTTTATTTAAAAGCCCTTAGCTATTACTTCCTGTTTTGTAGGAAGGATAGAATAAAAGCAAGGAGTTTTCCAATGAAGCATAAAGAAGTCAGAGTTTCTGTCTCTTCCAGAAGGCCTGGCAAACATCCAGGGTTAGAGCAGATGGACAGAAATGGGCTGAGGTGATAAAATGCTGAGATAACTCTAATCTCTCTACTTAAATGTTTTTTAAGTTGGAGACAGAGCCTTGATTAGGACAAAGAGAAAACAGTAAGGTAGTAGCTTCATAACAAAATCCAAGCCTACAATACTGCCCAGAAGAACGAAATTTTTGTCATTGTCTTTATTAACAATGTTGTTTAGTCTCTAATGGTCGTTAGGGCTACAGGAAGTCAAGTCATGACAACAATCAGAGAGTACAGTCTATGCATCTGTAGCTGAGATGAAGTGGATTATGAGGTCCAGTTTGTCTTAAAATAGTCACAATATTTCGAGTGGGATCTATTTTTTGTCCTGTTGTAATTCAGAATCTGACTTCAGTAATTAACTTTCAGTTCTTTTGAAGTCTGGTTAGACTGAAAACGAAGAACATTACCAAAGTTTTACTATTAATTAACATGACAAAGTACTTTTGGGACTTGTTTCTCTCTGCGTTTTAAGGTCAAAATTCATTTTGCCTTATTATTGCCCAAAGGATCTATTTTGTAAGGGAGAATAACAAAGCTAACAAAAGGTCACTGACATAGTAATTGTGATTCTCTAGTAATTCATTAAAAATGAAATATAAGTAAATGGCAAAGTAGAAAATGTCTCTCTGCCTGTGTTAATAATACATTGTATTGTCTTTGAAGACGGTGAATAGAGAAATAGATAAATGTATTTTCAGTATTAATGTTTAAAGGATTACATAAGAACCTGATGCCAAGCTGTAAAAGCTCAGGCCAAAAGACCTATGCTTAAATTCTATAATGACTAGAAATCATTCATTTTGAACCAGATGATAGGTCAGTATTAATACTGGTTTGCTATCATTTCTCTGCAAGTGAAATTGTTTTTTCAACAAAGAAGCTTATTTCCAGAGACCATGTTGAAGCCATGCACATAAAAGAAACACCTTACTGGATACTTTTAAATAGAGATTGTATAAGCTTTCTAGGGCTGATTATTGTATTATCACAATCTTGGTGGCTTAAGGTAACAGATTTATTCTCTCATAGTCTGAAGACTAAAAACCTGGAGTTAAGATGTTGACAGTGAGTCAGGCTCTCTATGGAGACTGTAAAGGAGGATGGCCATTGCCCATGTTCTAGCTTCTGGTGGTTCCTACCACCATCCTTGATACTTCTTAGCTTTTTACCTGCAATTTCCATAATGCCTTTGTTGTCACATGACCCTTTCTTCTTGATGTGTGCCTCTTTTTATGAGAAAATTCTCTTTTTATATAAGGATATTGGTCATTAAAACAGAGCCTTTTCTAAGCTAATACGAACAGAAAATATCCCATTTAAAAGAGTTTTATATTCACAGTATCTGAAATTCCTATCAGATTAAATTTGGGAGGCACATGCCATTGTTGAATAGAAATCAGTCAGAAACAGTATACCGTTAGTGGTACAAGCAATACTTTAGTCTATGTCTCAAACCATCTTGTGAATTTTCTTCTCATCAGTTTCCCCTGAGGAATCTTGAAGGTATTACTCTTTCATTCAGTTTTCAGAAAGAAAACAAAAGGAAGAAAAAAAAAAAACAAAGACATGTTGGATATCAGAGCTTAGTGCTTACTTAGGAAAACAGAAACATCATCATTTACCTGGTGAGAAATTGGAAACAGGAAAAAACAAGAAGCATGGAGATGACATAGATTCAGAAACTGCAGGAGGAACAAAGGTAGAGTGGTCAGAGGAACTATGGTCAAAGGGCTCCCAGACTTTGGACCCAGATTCTACTGCGGGACACCCTGAGCAGGCAGTGCTGGCATCCCTGGAAGGCCCAGGGATACAATTCTGCAAAAACCAGAACAACAGTTCCAGCCCAGGGCAAGATCTGCTGTTGAGATGATTCTAAGAATAAGAAACAGGACAGAGCATGGCTCTTTCCTTTCTGTCTGCCACCTGTACCTTAGCAGTGCACCGTACTGCTAGCATCTAGCAAAAGTAATGTGTAAATAGAGAGTCCCAAACCCAGGTTTAAGAAGCAGAGTATGGAAAAGTGGGACAGGAACAGACAGATAGCTCAAAAATTTGCAGACTCAGATGAGCAGAGCCAGATGTTCAAGTTTAAAAGATGAGTTTGCCCTGGAAGCAGGAAGAAGGCAGAAATTGTGGGGAATGGCATATTAATGAATACTGGAGAGAAATACATAGAAGAAATGATAGACAAAGACCTCTTTCCCAAACCAGGATGGCTCATGATGAAATTGGCTAATTACCCATCAACATCAAATGTTTTGGACCACGGCACTGACAGTGTCTACCTCCAGGTGAAGACATCAGAGCAAACGACACCTAATCAAGAAATAAGTAAATGTTTTAGGTGGAATTTTCTCCATAAACTGAGCTGCAAACTGACCCCGTATCACTGTGTAAATTTCAATATTAATGTACAGCTACTATGACATGCAGTTGTGCCATGCAGTGACAGAAACAGAAGGTAAGTGTGAACATATGTATGATTAGCTGATCCAGCAATCGAAGAATGCACTAGCAACTTCAGAGAAGAAACAAGAAACACATGACCTTTTGTATTATCCTGTTTCATCCCACTCTCCTTTCAGATAGACATCTCCCTCTGATTATCTCTCCTCTCAGGAAATTCCAGCAACAGAAATACTGTTGCATATATTTGCCTATTAAAGTCTTATGAGAACCGCACACATTATAATGTCTAAGATTTCAAGAGCATTTTGTTAAGCTTAGGAATTTACTGGAGTTGCAGAAAGACAAAAAGAGGGAATATGTGCAGGAACATGGGTGACCCAACAACAATGGCATAACCGAGAATCTACTCCAGCATCCCTGGAACTTGCTCAGACAAAATGTTTGCACTCACTCACAACTCATGTTTTATTGTTTTCTCCTCCACCTCATTATTATTGGTGATACAACTCTAGCTGTTCTGGAAATTTCTTTAAGACAAAAACATGGGAGAACACCGCCGGTGAGCAGAATCTAGAATGCCATTACTTAACTTTCCCTTCTGCTTCTATAACTCCTCTTGTTCAGAGACCACATCCTCTACAAGTATTTTAGAGGACATTTATGTGTGTAGGGTGGGGGTGGTGTCCAATCAAGACTAATGGTATATAAGAAGGTATGCGGGTATCTGATCATTGGTAAGCTAATAAAAATGAAATGAAATCAAATTAAAAGAGTTTGAACCAGAGGCATCCTGCATGGAATAATAAAACTCATCTAATAAACCATAGATTATTAAATGAAAATCTCAGTGCCTGAAGTAGGCAGAGAAGAGGGATTAGCAGATGAGGGAGAGTGATAGGAGGGTAATAGGGAATGAATATGGTTGAGATCCATTATGTATATCTATGAAAAGGTCTTAATGAAACCCATTATTATATATAATTAATGTGTGCTAGTAGAAAAACATTTTAAAGAAGGTTCTCGATCTTAGATCTTTTTTCAGAAACCAGACTGTCCTAGATGACCTCCTCATGACTTGCTGATGAGGTTTATTAAGAAACTCCATTTTAAAAGAAGAAACTATGGGAGAACAAATGAGCTGTTTGTAGCTATCATAGTAGAGCGTATTGAAGAAAGTAAAGACGCTGGATTGGCTGCAGCAGCATATCCAAAATAAGTGAATTTCAAAGAGATTAGAATATCCCTAGGGCTATTTTGGAGAATGGCTATCTATCCTGATTGCAGTCAGAAGGTAAGGTAGTTGGGGAAGCTTTCTGAAGAAAAAAACAATTAAATTTAACATTATAAAACAATGCACTACGAGCCTTCTTGCTCATACTGGGATTGTTAAGATTGTAGACTTAACATGTGAAACAGTTCTAGAGGGATTTAAACTGGTGCAACAGTCTGAAGACTATTTATGGCTCACCTGTGCTGTCTATGGAGCTGTATTTAATGAGATGCTTGATTTAGTCAACAAACTTCATGAGTTTCACACAATGGAACGGCCAAACTAGTGATAAGTTCTAGTATTTGGAACGTTATATTTTCCTAATTATAATGGTTTTACTCCATTGAGGCTGTCACACTGTCATGGATTACAATTTAGTTTCAGAAGCGAACTAACCTTTTCAACAGTTCTTTATCTTTGGGAAAATGGCGTCTCCAGAAAAGCAAGTCCTGAGGTTGTCGGGTGTTCTGCTTTTGGGAAAAGAAACTTCCTGTTGAGTTTCACTCTTTTTTTTTTTTTCTGTAGGAAAATCAATATGTAGCCTACAGACTCAGAAGTGTCAGGGTATACGTCTCACTAAGGATTCCTATGGTTAAAGGCCTTAGGCACTTGAAGAATGCATCTGTTCCAGTGGAAATAAAATTGACCAAAGAAGTAAGAATCAAATTCAATAACTGTTGGGATATTGAAGGGACAGGACGATAGTAATATGTTATTGCAGACGCAGAAAACACACATGGTCACGGTCAAATTTTAAATGATGCCTAGATGCATATTCAGCTATTGTTGAATATATATATATGTATGTATGTATGTATGTATGTATGTATGTATATATACATATATATAAAATGTTCCGACAGGTGTGCTCATCTCCTCAAACTCACTTCCACTTCCCCCTGCTTGGATCACCTGGCTCACCTGGCATACTGTTACTCTCTCCAGAGGACTCTCAACCTCATGGCTTGTTGTCTTAACACTGCCCAGGGTTAGTTTCTTTTCTACTGTCAGTGAGCTTCCTAAAACACTTACCCACTCATTACACAAGTATTCCCAACACTTCTTTTGTCAAGGAGACTCTATAGTTTACTGGGTAAATAATAACATGGTCTCTATCTTTTGAGAGCTCAGAACCTATAATGAGCAGCTACAATGGATAAATGGAGATTTGGAGAATTAGAGAAGGCTTGTGTCTTTGCCCTAAGTGACCAGGTGTCACCATAGTCACTGAGCTTCTACAGGGTCTATTGGTGTCTTCTTATAGTATTTCAATTATCATTTAAGTACTAGAACATTTCCTAGCATAAAATTAGCCCAGTATCTTGAAAGAGGCTTGGGTGCAACACTCTAGGTACTTATGAAACCAAAAGTAAAAAGACCTATTTAGTTGAATCAAGCATAAGTAGTTATTGGTAATTACATGATTAGTTTTGCATACTATACTTAAAAAGTTGAAATACCATAAAACTAAGCTTTGGGGAATCAAACTGTCAGGTTAATTGACCTTTGCTAATAAGATCAGTGCCACATCTCCAATTGCTTTTTGGCTCAGATAACTTTGCAAGGCTTAAGGGACAGTGTTTGTGTCTGATAGAGGTACTGGGGTTAGATTTCATAAATTAAAATGTTAGCTGTGTCACTTGCTGTCTTTATGACTTGAGGAAAGGTAAGTTACTTCATATTTTATATCCAATTTCTCCATCTACAAAATAGGTTGCTTTATTCCCAGTGCTGTTGATAATGGAATAACATTTTTAAAGAGACCAAACAGGCTTAAGATAATATCTGACACGAATTAAGGAACTGAGTTCCTTGTCAACTCAAAAACCACAGCTTTTATCTTAAAGGGAATAAGAGATAGTTTATTCTGTAGCTATTTTGAGTGACCATTTTTTTAAAACACAGATTTAGGTTATGCTAAATTGCACATTCCAATTCAGAAGCAGTTGCATTCATATATTCATAAAACAAAGTAAGTCTTAAATCATGAAAGCTTTATTTATTTATTTATTTATTTATTTATTTATTTATTTATTTATTTATTTTTCCTTTTATTGAAAATGTACTTTTTCTGATATATTCTGATTATGGTTTTCCTTTCCCTCTACTTCCTCCCAGTTTCTCCCCACCTCTTCTCCCATCCAGATTCAATTCTTCTGTGCCTCTTGATAAAGAACAAATAGGCTTTTAAGGGAATATAATTAATATAATATATATTATAACATAGAACAAAAACTAACACGTTAAAATAGGACAAGGCAAACAAAAGGGAAAGACTCCAAGTACAGGCACAAGAAACAAATATAGACTCCGAGACTCACTTTTTTGCACATTCCAGAATCCCATAAAAATACTAAACTAGAAACCATTATATATACACAAGGTATGTGTAGGGTTAAAATATAGAAAATGCAAATAAAGTAATATAAAATTAAAAGTGAGATAATGTTTAAAAACCTCTGGCATGAGTATGAGAGAAGAAACCATCAAAGATGCCTTTGAATTTCTTTTTAGCTAGTCATCTGCTGATACCTACATGCAGCCTACACTAAGAGCAGTTTGCTTCCCCGGTGAGACTCTGGAAGAAAACTAAATTTTTATTTGGATGTGATGATCTTGTGCAGATCACTATAGGCCCTGTGAATGCTGCTTTCATTTCTCTGAGTTCAAGTTTATTGATCCTGTTGATTTAGAGGGCTTTGTTTCCTTGGTGCCCTCCATCCCCTAGGTCTCTTTTAGTGTTTCTGATTCTTCTTCAGGAGGGTTTCGTAAGCCCAGAGGGGAGAGATTTGATGGAGACATTGCATTTAGGGCTGAATGTTCCAGTATGTCTCATTCTGAATAATATATGGTGATGGGCTTTTGTATTTATTCACATCTGCTGCAGGAGGAAGCTTCTCGGATGAGGACTGAGCAAGGCACTGATCTATGACTATGTCATTAGGAGTAATTAATGGTATTTCTATGTTCTTTTAGTATTTGGTTGGACCTCAGGTCCTTGGGTATCTAGTGTCAGGTTCTAGGTCACTCAAGCAGTGTCAGATGTGGGCCTGAAGTTAACTCACTGTTGGGTGGTTATTTCCCAAAGCTTTGTGCCATCATTATGCTACCCATCTTGCCTGCCAGGCACCATTGTAGATCAAGGGAGTGTTGGCTGAGTTGTTTTCTTTTCCTCTTCCATAGCATGCCGAGTACCTTGTTGTACCAAAGACTAACGTTCAGGGGTAAAGGCCCAATGTTGACAACAGCTCCACTTCTCCTCCTTCAGTGAGTTGTGAAAGTGTTGACTTCACCAAGAAGGCCTTCTTCTCAATTTGTGGAGAGCAATGTATAGTCTTGGCAACAGCCTGGGTTATTTGGGAATTCCTATGGCGCTTCTTGGGCAAACAGCTCAATTAGATGTAACCAATTTCCAGTACTTGAAGCTTGGTTTGGTAACAAAAGCTGTCCAGTCGAGGCTGTATCTTTCTTATCATTGGCAATTTCATTTAGGTAGCCTTCATATATGTATGTATCTTAGAAAGCTTCTACTGTATTAGGCTTCCATAATAGGTTTCAAATGGCCCTTAATTATTTTAGCTGTCTCTTTATTTCTTCTTTATGCCCCTCTTTTCTCCTCCTTACTTGATCCTCCCATTTCAACACCACCTATAACCCTCTATTTCCTAAGGAGATTCTTCTGTCCCCTCCTAGTCCCTTATTCTACACCTAACCATTGTCGTACAGATTTTAGATGGGTAATCATTTACTTAACATCTAATATACATATAAAAGTGAATACATACAATAATTGTCTTTCTGAGTCTAGATTACATCACTCAGGCTGATTTTTTCCCAGTTCCATCCATTTATCTGCAAATTTTATGGTGTGTGTCATTGCTTTTAGCAGCTGAGTAGCATTCCATATTGTAATTATTCCACATTTTGTTTATCCATTCTGTCGAGAGGCATCTAGTTGTTTACTATTTCTGGCTAATTATGATTAAAGCAGCAATGGTCATGATTGAGAAAGTGTCTCGTGGTAAGATTAAGCATCCTTTGGATGCGTCCCTCAGACTGGTGCAAGATCTTGAGGTAGATTGATCTGCTGCTTATGGGACTGCAAACTTGTGCAGACACTGTGGAAATAAGTTTGGTGGTTCCTCAGAAAGATGTTAATCAATCTACCTCAAGCAAATATGAAATGCATTCAGTACAGCAAGGAAGCAGTTATAGCAAGATGCAGGAAGCTTTTCTATAGACCCAAGATGCTCTGTGATGACATTTTTAGCTTTTAGGTTAGTGGAAAATAGTGGTCTGATAAGTGAATAGGTTCTAAAAGATGTTAGTTCAGACACAGAAATGACCAGGTATGTCTATTTCAGGGGGTTGAAACTAATCCAAGATAGAAATTAGCCTCTAAATTGGCAACATCCTAATCTCTCCACAGTACTGAAATTACAGTGAGCCAATGGGTCTCTTCAGATAGCTCTTCATTGACTGTGTATTAGTCAGTTAGGAATGAGGAGAGAAATAATGATATACATCAGTACTTAAGTTACTCATGCCTTCGGGGGCCCATTCAGGATGAAGAACTGGGATGTGGAGTTGGAGAGATGGCTCAGTGGGGTGTGAGCATGAAGACTTAATTTCAGATCCTAGTTTAAGTAAAAGTAATCATAAGCAGTTGTACATAGTGCAACCCTAGTACTGTGTGGGACAGAAACAAATTTACTGTGGCTAGTTGATCACTAGCCTATCTCTGGGATCAGTGACTTAAGTCACTATCTAATGAAATACATAGTGACATCCCAATGTTTCCCTGTGTTTTGTTGTTGTTGTTTGTTTATTTTCTGTACCCATTTAGTTAGCTTCTGATATAGAAGAGAATGCTTGAGGCCTTCTTCTTAAAGGGAAGAGATAAAGGTAGACATTTGGGAGTATAAAGCCAGAAAATATTGAAAATAGAAGAAATTATGTCCAAATATACACCTGTAGGTCAGGGGTCAGCAAACTGGTCAAAAAAAAAAAAAAAAAAAAAAAAAAAAAAAAAAAAAAAAAAACAGAATTAACACTTTGGGCTTTGAGTAAGCCATTTTCTGGATGTTGAAGCACTCCCTTCCCTATTTCATATATTGATTGCTAAGTTTCCATCAGTGATACTAGGGGTTGAAGCTTTTAAATAGTGATTAGACCATAAACCTTTTGATAACTATGAGAGCTATTTGATAGAACTTGGCCGTCTACTTGTCTCATGTCATCATATAGGTTGATTGAAAGGAACTTCTATTGGGAAGTTTCTTGTCATATGTGGATTCGACTGCCTTCCTGACCTTCTTGACCTTAATAGCTGTGTAGAAGTAAAACCTCACCATTTGGGAAGCAACCCATTCACAGTATTTTTGTCACAGTATCCAGGTTACAAAAGCCAGAGGGCCAGCCATGCTTAGTCATAATTCCTCTGTTCTACCATTGTACTCTATTATTACTTATATGCAATATGAAAAAGAATGACATAGGCTCTGTTTCAATAAGATTTGTACAAATGAGACAGTAGACAGCATTTTTCCCATGACCTCAGTTTGCTGACAGATGCCAGACCCAGACTCCAGACCAAAATGTTCACCTCAAAGAGGATGAGATAGTATTTTAGAGCCAAATATGAGTTACAATGGCCAGGAAATACAGATTTGACTTACTCCAAGTTATGCTTTCCAATGTGGCTATAGGTTTATGAAGTGTTCATAATAACACATCTTGGCGGAGGGTATTGAATGACCCTTTCACAGGGGCCACATAACAGATATCCTGCATATAGTATATTTACAATATGATTCATAACAGTAGAAAATTTTTGGTTATGAAGTAGCGACAATATTAATTTTATGGCTGAGGGGTCACCACAGCATAAAGAACTGTATTAAAGGGTATAGCATTTGGAAAGTTGAGAACCACTGAGTTTGATGCTATGGTAGGCAGAGGATTTGGCATAAGCAAGAACTTCTCTAGAGTGTACAACAGTGTTTTTCTCAGTCACACACAATGAAGATATGCCAATGGTACTTTTGGGAGATTCTTACTCAAATTTATTTCATGTAATTTTATTCCAATTTACGAATTCAAAATTTTTAGTTAAGTTTTATGATGAATGAGATCCTGGTTGATTTATTTTTTGCAATTGTATTTTATTTTATTGTACCAAACAAATTTAGCTCCATTTTGTACAAAACTTCATTATTTCAAAATATTGTGTGTACTATACCGTAGACCATGTTCTGGGCCAAATGAAGAACATTTAATTTTCTGTTTGATTTCAAATCATTATCGACATCAATTTGTACAAAATAGCTGAAGCCATAGAAGCAAAGCCTTGATAATATTTTCATTTTGAATCCAAGTCTTGAGGGTTAAAGAATGAGTTTGGACTTCTGCTGGAAGCAAGGCATTTTGGGAGTTTTCCCCATCTATTGAATCACAATATAGCTGTTGGACTGGAGCACTGTTCACATTCACTATGCAGAAACAGATCCACTGAGAGAACCCAGGATCTGGTTCATACTAGGGAGCTTTAGCAGAAGAGTGACCTAAATTAGTTTTGCAATGAAATGACTATCTTGAGCTTCTTAAAAAGTAAATTTAAATCAAAAGCACAAACTCCATTGATTTCTTTACAGTTTAAAAATAATTTTAACTATGTCCGAATTAAGCTTATTTGATATGTTTGAAGCTGCCCTTCTCTATGGTGTAACTTTAGAAATATTTGACACATGATGAATTATACTTTAATTAGGTTACTTTATGTGTCCCTCTATACTAGGTGCAATACATAAATTTTTTACCATCTAGTTTAGAAAGCATACACTGATGTTCCAGCTAGTTTTATATCAAGCTGACACCGGATAGCTTCATTTTGGAAGAGAAAACTTCAATTAAGAAAATGCCTCTGCCAGATTGGTTTGTGGGCAAGCTTCTAATACATTTTTTTTTTTAAAAAAAGTGATCTATGTGTGAAGGCCCAGCTTACTGTAAGTAGTACTATACCTGTGCAGGTGGTTCTAGATTCTGTAAGAAAGGTTGAGCAAGCCATGATGAGCAAGCTAGTGAGCAGCACTCCTCCATGGTCTGTGCATCAGCTCCTGACTCCAGGCTCATCCTCTGAGTTCTTGCCCTTACTTTTCTGGATGATGGATTACAAACTAAACTGTAAAAGGAAATAAATTCTTTCCTCCACAAATTGATTTTAGTCATGGTATTTTATCACAATAGAAACCCAACTAAGACTCCTGAACTTCACTCATTGTTTTTCGTTTCCTATAAAGTGGCTTGCTGGGTATTCATTTAATACTAGTCAAGAAAAAACACAGATGGGAAGAAAAAAATCACATCTATTTAAAATTTGTCTCTTGTGATATGCTCCTAAATTATCTTACAAATAGTATTTTGGTCACACTGTACACTGAAGTTTATTTTTCTTTTGCATGAAAAATTGAGAATGGACAAGAAACCCCAATTACAATATTTATAAAAGATAACTTTGTGAATCATATACATAATACCTTTTTTTCTGCCAGTGTCTTTCTCCCAAGTCCTAGGATTCCATCTGCCAGATGACACTGCAGTATAAGACACGGCTGATTCCAGCTTCCATTCTACACAGAATCTAATATCTAGGATATAGCAGGAGGGAAATCTGAGAGCTCAAATCTCAAACCTACTTGTCCCAACACACAGCTGATGAGTAAGGGCCAAATATCCTTCTGAAAGAAATAAGAAATCTAAAAATACATGAAAAAAAATATGTAAATATTACCAGAGTTAGAAGGGAGAGAAAAACCAGTGGATGAAAACTCTCAAGATTCTTCTTAGACTCTGGGCCTGAAGAATACAGCCTCTCCTGTGTTTTGAACATCCATCCAACTTAGCATTAGTCTACATACAAGAACTGGTGGTCTATGGTAATGGAGTTGTGGAAATGAGATAGGTTTTGAGTTAGTCAGCTAGAAACAAAATGAGCCAGATCATAGTAGGGGCTGGAAAAGAACAGACCCCAGTTAGATGGGGAAAGGAATGTAGATTTTAACTGTTAGAATCCGAAGCCTCATCAATGGCATTTGGAGTGGGGTTGCTTTCTAGGGTGCCTGCTCCTGGGAATGGATGCCAGGACTCCCAATCTCTGCTATGTACTTCTCTTATATCTCTTAGGAGACTTCTCGTAAGAGCAATTTTGCTATAAATTTCTGAGGAAACTGTAGTACAGGACAGGGCTAGCCTGACTTCATGTGCTCTACTGGAAGCAATCACTGTAGCAGAAAGCACAAGGGCTGCCCTAGCCTCAAGTCTTGGCCAGGCCTGTAATCAGATATGGCTGTGCCTGTTACCAAGTAGGTTGTACATGAACAAGGCCTGAGATAAACATGAGACAAAGACCTGCATTCTTTGCACCTGCAGTTTTGGCTTGAATCTGTCGAATGAACTGAAGTACTGAGGAATGTTACGAGGGAGGGAAATGCTAGGAGACGGAGCCGAGTGACAGGCAGAGTGCCATAGAAGAGGAGTTTGTCTCTGGACAGGTGGCTGAGCCTATAGCAAATGAACAGAGGCAAAGAGCAGTGCAGATCCTCTTCAAAGAGGCTGACATTTTACATGATGCTGTCATTTGAATAGTTATTCATGTCCCTCACATTCACATATTCAAATCGTCATCCTGACCATGACTGCATTGGGAAGTCTGGACTTCAAGGAGTATTTAAACATTGATCTTAATCCTTTATATGGTGGGACCCAAGGAGCACATCTCTTCATGCATATGAAGTCACAGTGAGAAGCTATTGTCTATGAATAAAGTAGTCTTTCCCCAGACAGGAGCTCTCAGCTTCATGAGCTCCGACTTCCTGGCTGCTAAAACTATAAGAAGCACAATTCTATTGTTTATAAGCCACATAACTTATGTCATTTCACAATACCAACTTAAAGAAAATGAACCAAAATAACACTACAGCCACTGGTAGAAACAAAAACAGTTTATTGAAAGAAAAACATGAAAATCAAGCATTTAGAACGGAAGCTTGGGGCTGGACTGTTACGGCCAGCAAGACAAATGTCCTCCAAGTGCCTCTATGAGTTTTAACTACATTTGTTTATTGATATTATACTCCAAAGATAATAGTTGGATTTCAGCTAACCTCTTAGTGGACTGTAAAAAGGAATGACCTGTTTTGAAATAAATATACATAGAGCTGGATGTAGTTTTTTTGTTTTTTCCTGCCAAAAATAGCAAAAGAGGTGAGAAGGTTTTTGTTTGTTATTTTATATATGTTTATGTTTTAAAATTGTGATATAAAGAATACAGGTTGAAATTTTTCCTCCTTCTGGAAGAGGAAAATTAAATATTTTGAATGGATGGCCCAATTATTGGGTTTAAAATATTTTTAAACATATGAAGTAAAATGTATATATTTGGTTTAATTAGGAGTTGACAAGTTGTTAAAAGTAGTCATAATAAACAAGTGGGACGATATTGTCATTTACAACAAGTTATAAGACTATATACGTCAAAAGATAATTTGTCTATTGTATTACAGAATCAATTATCTCGTATGTACCTGCCTCTCTATTGTGTAAAACACAAGTATCTTCAATGGTTTGACAACTGATTTTAGAAATCATCTTGCAAACCTCAGAGTTTATTAGACTGAACTTCAATTTGCAGCAAATATTTTAGAACTGATTCACCCTATCTATTCTGTATCCTAATTTTGAGTCCAAGTTGTATAAAAGTGGTTGAGATTTGAAATTAAAATGGTATATTTTCATGGAACTATTTTTTTTTCTTAATAGAAGCCAGACGTACTACGGTTAGAAGCTGCTTACAAGAATGTGGCCTGGTGTTGACTGGGTACCCTCATATTTATGACAGTACTATGGTTAGAAGCTGCTTACAAGAATGTGGCCCGGTGTTGACTGGGTACCCTCATATTTATGACAGTACTATGGTTAGAAGCTGCTTACAAGAATGTGACCCGGTGTTGACTGGGTACCCTCATATTTATGACAGCTTACATTTTCAGAGAAGTTTTTGTTCTCTTGAGTGCAGTGATACAGATTAGACCATGTGTCTGGGCTTAATGTTCAGAAGACATTGGTATTACGCAGATAGCAAAGGCCATATAGATTTTACCAATTTTCCAATTTTCACTTGGAAAGCTTAGGGCAAATTGGCTGAGATGAGAAAACTGTCACACAGTGAAAAGTTACTTAAAGAACACGAGAGACATGTGTTTAAAATGGACACAGCAGTTATTTCCTGAGCCACATCTAGAATTCGGCTTATTAGAATGCAGATTGGACTCAAGAAAAATCATTGCAAAAGTCAATTCTCAGTGGGTGGGGAAACCTCACAAATCAGTAAACCTGAAGGAAACACAGGCTGAAAGGTAATTTAAGACACCCATGAGTGTTCAAGATATGCAGAAGTCTTAAGACAGACTCAGAAATGGCTGTTAAATGACAACAAGAAGGCCACTTGTTTGAGATGCATCTTAGAGTGCAGCACTCTCGGGGCTGACAAAAGACAGCAGCTGCTGAGATCTACCTGCTCTGCTACAATGCTGTCTCGGGAGATAAGTAGACAGGGAAGCCAGAACAACACCTCTGCAAGATACAAATGACTTTCATCTTCCCTTGGGTTCACTTTTTAAGGGGCACAGGAATAGTTTCTCTGATCATCAGATTTCATGTCCAACCAGAATTTCAGGATGTTATTTTACTTAGACATAGCATCTTGACAGATGCAAGCAAAGAAGTTGAAGCAAAATATCCTAAATTTACAGTGGGATCCAAAAGAGAGATGCCTATTTTTTCATCTTTATTAACAAAACAATAACACAAAGATACTGAAAGGAAGCATACATAAAATCAGAGGCAGAGATTTAAGTTAGATTGCCAGAAACCAGTACCGGTAGCCACGAGAAGGTAAAAGAGGCAAGCACAGACTCTTCCCAAGAGCCATCAGAGCAAGTGTGGTACTTTGGATACCTTGGGTTCAGAGTTTTATCCTCCAGATTGGAAAGAGATGAATTCTTGTACTGTTAAACCACTAAGGTTTTCAGTAGTTCGCTGTTGAAGATCTAGAAAACTTAAACCAAGTGTCAGCAACTGTGTGGTGTTGCCTGTGACAGTGGCAAGTCCCTACTAGCCACAGCATCTGTCTCTACGTAGAAAGGCTTCCTCAGATTCACTGACAACAGCTCATTTGTCAGTAGTGCAAGAGCCAGAGCACATAGTCACTTCATGAGAGAGATGAAACTAGTCAAGTGGAGAATTCATTATGTACTGTCTCGGTTTTAGAAACTTCACATATGTGGAGAAATAGCATATGGGAAAACATTCAAATGGAAATTGAGTGTCAATTTGTCAGCAGATGACTGACTGGCTCCCTTAGAGATTTGGCATCTATTTTTAAAAATGCAAGTTATACCTGATTACCAAAGTACTAAGTATGGGAAAATGTAACCATTGGCATGGTGCTTTTGCTGCCCAAAGAGATGCAGCATATAGTTTATTGCACCAGAGGCCCCCAAGATATGTTATTGACAGTAGGGTGCAAAAAATACCAGTTGGATTTTTGTAACCAAGTATGTCTAACAAGTGGGTGAAGTACACTGCACATGATGATATTTAATGGTTCTGTTCCCACATTAGTAAGAATGAACTGGGTCTTCAGATTTATATTTTATTTAGAAAATATTTTTGGAGCAGTGCTGTATCTAATCACGTCAAGGTCAACACAAACTTTGATTGTCACTTTTCGTTCTTCATATAATGAAGATTTAGATATATCATGGCGACTCTTTGAAACTCTCCCAGCTCTATTCCTCTCCGCTCCAGACTGGGAGTCCATCGCTCACTGTCTTCTATGTATTTTTCTACCGTGCAATCTAACCATTACTTCCTAAGTTCTAAGACTGACTCTTACGTCACTGCTACCTAGCTTCCTGACACACTTTCAATATTTCAAGCTTCCCAGTTGTGATTTGAGTGCATAGTAGCTAGAATATGCTGTAGATGGGCAAACAAATCTAAGGTGGGAAACGCTGGGGAAAAGCATTACAAAGAGAAAATAGAAATATTGTTCCATTTCCCCCCTGCCTGAAATGCTATGTTATTTACATTTCTGTTTAAGTCTATTACTTTCTCAAGATTCCTCCTTTAGCATCTGCTTTCTTTCTACCTGAGGATATTTTATACTGGGGATCACCCTGCCATTATATATCCAGATCACTTGCTACATAGTTAATTCTGTATTAATATTTTATAAATTGTTGATATGTCTCTGTTGGTCCTTAGTGGGTGAAGACATCTATCATTAACATCAAGAACATGCCTAGATAGTATTCTCTAAACCTTGAATGCAGTTTGACTATTTGTACATTTTAACTACAAGGAACTACTTACACTTTTCGGTGAGTTTGCAGCTGTTTATAATAAAACATTTGTGCCGATGTGTTTCCAATGGGGGTACTGACTTAATCCAAAAACATTTGTGCCGATGTGTTTCCAATAGGGGTACTGACTTAATCCAGTGATCCATAGCTTTTGACTACTGAGCTTGAACATAGGCTCTTGGAACAAGGAATGTCCTTTGTGTGACTATTTGATGTCATGGTCCAGACCATCCTTCTTTATTAAGATGTCCTACCTTCCGTGAGACCAGAATAATAAACCTGCAGGTGGGTCTTAGAGAATGATACCCATCTATGGTCTCTATCTAGCAAACTTTTCCCTTGTTTTCTCATGCATTGTGCTATCCTAGGCTTAAAACAGTCATCTGTGGACCAACAACTTCTTTTGTTTGGCCTCCAAAGGTTTCTCTCATACATATGTTTTCCTTATAAGATGACGGTGACTGAATTAGCTGGAATTTTACACTAGAGAATGAATCACAGGGAAGCCCTGAAACTGGAGAAGTGGTGGGAATTGAGAAGCGCCTTCTTGTGAATGTGTGAGGGAACAGAAAACCAAGAAAACGTTGAGACTGGAAATACAGTCTTTGGGATGCACAGGAAACTGAACAGTCAAACACAAGTAGAAGAAGGCTCTGTCAGATTGCTGGCCAAATAGCTCACTGACATTTATATTATGGGCATGACTAAACATCTTATTGGAAACTTGCAAGTTTGGTTCAAATTGCATTATCTTCTTAACCAGATGCCTCCTATGTCACCTGCTACTCTGCTACTGACTTAAATGATGACCGTCCATCCATGGCTCAAAGTATTGCATCTGATGCACAGATCCTGTCTATCCTCAGGATAACTCAGCTGTGTTCTTTCACCTGAAAAGATGCTAATGTGTTCTGAGAATTTTATTATTCTCTAAGTGATGGGGAAAAGGTAGAGCTGCTATATAACAGTAATAATGAGAATAGTGATTATTGTTTCTGTTTACAGAAACAACAAAACCTAAGAGACTGAGGCTGATTTTAACTTAAAAAATGAAAATTAGTGAGAGCTGAAATTGCTGGAAGAAAAGTTAAGCAAATTATTATTTGTTTCCTTTTTAGAAGCAAAGCAGCAGAAACTTCAGGGAAAGCTTCTTTTTAAAAAAAATCAGGGCCAGTCAAATGATTTTCCTATTTTTTTTTCTATGATCCAGAAATCAGGGCAAAACCTTTTTGGATATTTTATTTTTTCAAAGAAGCAGGCACTCTATTGCCTACTAAGAACCTTCAGAATCCACAGCTTTGCAGAATGGATTAGCTAAAAAGAAAACACTATTATCTAGCTTTGCAGAGACTTTCTGCTTTGCTTCAAGTGATGTTTTTTTTTTTTCCACCCCAAAGGTAAACACAAAAGCATAAAGGTAGACTGTTAGAAGGTCAAGTGCATTATTAAATGTTTGATAGATTAACTTTCTCCATTAGTGTGTGGTATAGTTAGATGATCAGACATTAAATGGGAGTTCTGAGAGAGATGTGTATGAGGGATATGGGATGCAATGGATATGTTATGTAGGAAGCACTCTGGTTCAGATAAAACTTCCATGATGAGACAATAAGATAGTGAAGAAGAATAAAGAAGAAGGAAGGAGAAGGACAAAGATAAAGAGGAATAGAAAAAAAATGAAAAACATGATGAACATGAATAAGGAATGTAAGAGAGAGGAGGAAGAGAGTGAGATGAAGATGGAGAGAAAAATGGAAGAAAGAGGAGGAGCAGGAGGGAGGATGTGCCACTTCTGAAGGCAGACTAAATAAGGAAAACTTAGAGAGCAATAGTGAGATAACTGAGAAAAATTGACCTTGAAGCATCCTTGAAGACATTCTAAGCATCTTAAACCTTGTTTTATTGTAATGGAAAATAACCAAAGGAATTTGTATGTGAAAATTTTGATCAAATTTGCCTATTAGAAAGATCATTCTAATTTAAAAAAAAAAAGGTCCTATCAATAATCAAAAGTGGATTCTGTGATGGTTTCATTTTTCTACATAGCTAGATTATAATGACGTAGTCAAATGTGAGTTCAGGAATTGAAAAAAACTAAAGATGTTATAGTTAAAATAATATGGTATACAAGTCCAGGTTGTTTTATTTGTGTTTGTGAGTTCTTTGGCAATTTGACACAAGCTAGGGTTATCTGGAAAGGAAACAACTTAGCTGATAAAATGCTTTCATTCTGCAATGTCTTGTTCAATGGACAAGTCTATGGAACTTTCTTTTAATTGATGACGGTTGTAGAAGGACCCAGCCCCAGAAAGCAGGCTGAGCAAACCATAGTGAGCAAGACAGTAAACAGCTCTCCTCTAAGATCATTTCAATTCCCACATCCAGAGTTCTGGCTTGCTCCAGTTCCTTTCTGTTTGGCTTCCTTCATGATGGGCTGTAAGCTGTAAAATGAAACAAATTCTTTCTTCTCTTGCTCTTTCCACAAATAAATAGTACAGCTCAAATAAATTATCTTCTACAATGTTAAAGGCGGTGTCATTCAATCCATTAAAGGATGTAAAAACAGAAATCAGTGTTTCAAAAGGAAGAATTTTCAAGAGTTGGACAGGAAAAAAGTTTACATTCTCAGAATACATTCTTTCTGAAATTGGAGCCAATATCGCAATATTACTTAAATTTTAGAGTGGTGGATAGCCCTAAATTTCTCCAGTTAGCCATCTTCCTCAGACATGTCCACTATTTCTTTATAAAACTTCCCTCTTCCATCATTCCCTTCGTATACTGAAAGGTTCAGATGCTCATATTGCATATATAAAATAATTTTCTGTCTGCATATATACCACATACATTCTTCTATTTATTTTAAATTGTCTCTAGGTAATTGCTTATAAGGGCTATGTAAATAGTTGTTATTTTTTAAATGATCAACAAGAAAAATCTATATAGATTCACCTTTCTAAACACTTTTTACCTGGGATTAAATACATAGTTTCAGAATCCAAACATAGAGAAGACTGACTATATATATAAGATTTACCTTCAAATAAGGCAAATAAAAATATGAGCGTATAGAGCGTTCATGTACACATATATGATATAGTAAAGCAAATGCCATAATTATAGAATCTAAGTAGAAAGTAAATGCATATGCACTGTAAAAACATTTTTGAAAATTTTCATAATTAAAAGTAACAGGGAAGATGAATATTGTGAAATAAAGAAGAATTAAGAAAGCAAGAGTTTAAATAGACAAGTCAATGGTATATTACTGTACTTGATCAGATAAGACTTAATGATGTACAGATTCTGGTAAATATGTACTCATTATGACATTCAACAGGAGTTCTGGGGACCCATAGTTGTCTTGGAGAACAAAAGTATGAATGAATAACCCAAGATTAAAAAGGAAAGAAGAGCAAAGATGCCTTCAGAATTCTTACTTTAGAAGTTAGAACTGTAGTAAGCCCTGTAATTAAAGTAGAATGATCATATTTTAGAAGAAAACCTGTCTGCATAGAACGAGGGAGAAGGGTTCACACAGACCATCAAGTCAGAATATCATGTAGGTAGGCAGAGAACTCAGGAAGAAATTCAGAGTTGGCCAATAAAATAATTAAGGCTTCCAGAGCACAAAAATTTCAGTAAGAGTTTAATAAAAGAAGATCTAAAGGAAAATGTTCAGGGTAAATCCCTGCAACACTTAAATCTACGCAAGGGCAGAACAAAGCAGTTACATAAGGAGACAGGAGGAAGCTGAAGACGGATGGAGAGGGCAGCAACCAGGACATTGGCAGGATGTTCGTTTTGGAAAAGAGACGATGGTGAAGAGTAGTGTCACATGCGATGAACGATCAAGCATGGTAGAAATTTTATAAAAGGAAACAAAGACCCACAGTAATTTCCTTTGTGTATATTGTGAGAAGATTCCCAGGGATGATTGGGTGATGAGGCTCTGGTGTAATGAGTGGACTAATGGAATCAGTATTGTGGCAGTTCTGGAACTGTAGGTTACTGCCGACTAGTTCCCAGGGCCTGTGTCTTGCTCTGTCCTCTCCCTACCCTTGTTGTGTAATTTGTGTTCACTGAGAAGTGAATATGGTTCTCTACCCCAGGTTTCTCCCACACTGATGCTCTATTGGAGCTCACAGGAACAAGTGCCACCCATTGAACTTACCCTAAAAAATTATCAAAATAAACCTTTCCTGCCCCATTCATTCCTACAAGAAATGTGGCTAGAGCAATATAAAAGCAACTTTGTAGGCATCCGAGGCTAAGAGGTCAGGTGTCAAGTGTTGGAGCCTAAAGAAAGCAGGGAAGTGTGAAAATGAGTCTGACCCCTTTCAGGAATAGCACTGTGAGAAAAAGAGGCACACACGGGATTGGGAAGAAATTATAAACAGAAGAAGAGATTCATTAGGTATTTGATTATCTATATGCAAATTATAATGATGCAAATTTTCAGTATAGTCTAAGATCTTCAGGAACACTAGAGCTCTTGAGATGCAGGGCAGATGCATAGCAACAACAACAACAACAACAACAACAACAACAACAACAACAACAACCAAAAGACCCTACTCTCTCTGTTGCCACAAAAGAAGTGGAAAGCACTCTCTGAGACATGATTGCTATGTGAGTTCTAGAAGTCACTGAGTTCTCTTTGGTGATCTGTTACTTACTTTTCTTGTTGCTGTGATGAAATACTTGACAAAGTCACTTAGAGAAGAAATTGGTTGTGGCTCACGTGCTGAGGGTGCAGCCCATAAGAAACAGGACGCATGGCACAAAGAGATGCCAATATTGATGGCCGAAGCTTTAGGCAGATATCCATGTTGCATCTGGAGTCAGGAAAGAGAGACTGGGACAGGCGCAGGGAGATTGGTGTTAGTTCACTGTCTTCCTTTTATGCAGTGTAGGACCATAGCTCATGATACTGTGCAACCTGTAGTCATAGTGAATCTTACCACCTCAAATAAACATGTCTGCAATTGCCCTCATAGACATAGTTATGTCTGTGTGATTCTCATAGGTGATTCTAAATTTCATCTGCTTGGAAATCAAGACCAACCATCACAAATGATGTTATTGTCTCCAGCCCACTACAGGAGGCAAAGCCATTTCCTAAGAAGAAAAGGAAAGTCCGAAAGTCGGGGTTTATGCTGGATATAAAAAGTTTGAGATAATCAGTGAGTGCAGTAGGCAAAATGAGCTGATTAGAATAGAAGGATTTTCAAGCCATGATAGAAACCTAATGAGACAGGAGACCACAAGTCCCATCACCATTTTGCTCTCAAATGGCTTTATTCCACTTGTGTGGGTGAGGTAAAGAGACAGCAGATGGTTAGGTTTAATCTAGCTTGAGGTTTTCACAGCAGGATACATGGTACAGGAGTTAAGGGCCTTGAGAAGGGTAGGGAGGTCTGGAATTCTAAGCCTGGAAGGGAAGGGTTTGATGACAGAAGGAGGCTATTAAATAGTGAGAAAATAGAAACAGATGGTAAATCGAGATGCTGAATAATTGTAAAAAGAGAAAACTGCAGCTAACGAGAGTGACTATAGATAATTAGCTATGTTATGCTTCATGTTTTTATTGGTGAAATGGGGTTATGCACTGAAAAATTTCTAGTTCTAGACATTTATATTTCTGAGTTCCTAGAGGAAGGGATGAAGGCTGAAAAAAGAATTATATTGGGTATCAAGAGTGTATGAAGACCTCAGAGTATGATACAGTTCAAGGCCAGGAATGACAGCCTGCACTGAATTGTCCTGGGTCATCTCCCACACAAGGATGAAATGAATGGCAGGACCCCCATGGAAGGTAGCCTAAGCCCTATTGATTGGTACTAATTCTGTGTGAGAAGACAGGAAATATAAGAAATCACACTTTTAGTTGTTCTTTTTTTTTCTTTTTTTCATTTTACTAATGGCTGGTGTTTTCAACTGTAAAAAATCAGTCACTTCATAGATATATTTCTACTTTTTGGTTAAATTTAAAATATTTTCTTTTATAATTAAGCTTTTATGAAACTTTAAGAAAAGGTTATACACACACATACATAAAACTTTCAATTAATAATTCCATATGCAATAAATAGACCATTAACAGCCTAGAATCTCCTAAGAGTCTCACAGAGGGATAATACAGATCACATTGGTCTGTTAACATGCCTGTGGTAAATTGTCTTGGTTGTTAATTGATATAGGAAGACCCAGCCCATTGTGGGCAGCAGCATTCCTTAGGCAGAGAGTGTGGAACAGTTTAAAAGAGAAGAAAATAGTTGAGAGCAATTAAACAGGCAAACAATGATGCATTTACTATGAACTTGATGAGACTATGTGCTTGAGTTATTACCTATACTTCCTCCAAATGAAGGACTGTAACTATGATTTGCAGCCCAAATAAATATTTTCCTCTCCTGTTGCTTTATATCAAGATATCTTATTTCAGCAATGAACGTCAAACAAGAGAATATATTAATATAATGGCACAGACAATACCACACTCTCTGGAAAACATTTTCTATCTTCTTTAAGTGAAGTTGCACCCATTAAATAATGGCTCCTTTTGCTTCCAACTTAAAGATAAAGATGATAAGTCTTAATGAAGATAAAGACATGTTTCCCTAGGACACAAAGTAGTGTCTACAAATATTTAACTTGAACTCAGTATAGATCTTTAGGCAGGAATTTCACTCTACAAATAAAGCTACTCCGCTCCTTGAAAAAGAATTTTCTTAGATATTAGAGCGTCTGAGATCTGGGGTACCTGTGTACATTTTTTTTCTATTTTTTTGTATTACTTTATAAATCTCTAGTTACAGGTTTATTTTCTTTTTTTAAATTGAATAATTTTTTAAAAAAACAAAGATAAGTGTACAGATTTAAAAACATTTCTGCATAAAAGTATATGAATATGTTTTGGTCAGTACTTGATATTTTTAAAGGTTTGATAGTATGTCTTAAAATCTTACTAGTGACAATGAGCATAAAGTATATGTAAAACAAGATGTAACCTGGAAATAGTCAAAGTGTTCTTGGTGTGTAAAGATTAAGCATAATAATTTTTTTTGGCCTTTGTTTTCCTTGAACTTCATATAGTCTGTGAGTTGTTTCTGGGGTGTTCAGAGCTTTCTGGGGTTAGTATTCAATTATCAGTGACTGCATATTATGTCTGTTCTTTTGTAACTGGGTTACTTCATTCAGGATGATATTCTCTAGATGCATCCATTTTCTTAAGAATTTTATAAAGTCATTGTTTCTTTTTTTTAACAACTTTATTTTACAAAACAAAGATAAATGTACAGATTTTAAGCATTGTTTGCATAAAATTATACAATACATTTTTGTCAGTACTTTTTTTCAGATTTTAAAATAATTTTTACATAAAACTGTATGAATATATTTTTTTAGTCAGTACTTGATTTTTTTAAAGGTTTGATAGTATGCATTGAAAACTTAATAGTTACAATGAGCATAAAGTACATGTAAAACAAAATGTAACATGGAAATAGTCAAAGTTTTCTTGTTGTATAGAGATTTTTTTGTTTTGTTTTGTTTTCTTTATTTCTTGGATTTCATACAGTCTGTGAGTTGTTTCTGGGGCAGTGCAAGCCTCTGGGGTTAGCATCCCATTATCAGTGACTGCATATTATGTTTGTTCTTTTGTGACTGGGTTATCTCACTCAGAATGATATTCTCTAGATGCAGACATTTTCTTAAGAATTTGGTCAAGTCATTGTTTCTGGTGGCTGAGAAAGTCATTGTTTCTAATAACTGAGTAGTACTCCATTGAGAAAATATATCAAAATTTTTTTATCCATTCATTTACTGAAGGACATCTGAGTTCTTTCCAGCTTCTGGTTATTATAAATAGGGCTGCTATGAACATTGTGGTGTATGTGTCTTTGTTGTATATTGGAGCTGCTCTGGGATAAATGCCTAGAAGTGGAATAACTGGATCTTCAGGTAGTACTATGTCCAATTTTCTGAGGAACCACCAGACTGATTTCCAGAGTGGTTGTACCAGTTTACAACCCCATCAACAGTGGAGAAGTGTTCCTCTTTCTCCACAACCTTGTCAGCATCTGCTGTCATCTTACTTTTGGATCTTGGCCAATCTGACTGGTGTGAGGTGGAATCTCAGGTTTGTCTTGATTTGCATTTCCCTGATGGCTAATGATGTTGAGCACTTCCTTAGATGCTTCTCAGCCATTCGACATTCCTCAATTGAGAACTTTTTGTTTAGCTATGTACCCCATTTTTAAAAAGAATTGTTTGATTCTCTGGTGTCTAACTTCTTGAGTTCTTTGAATACCTTGGATATTAGGCCTCTATCAGACGTAGGGTTGGTAAAGATCTTTTCCCAATCTTTTGGCTGCCTATTTGTTTTCTTGACAGTGTCCTTGGCCTTACAGAAACGTTGCAATCACATTACGTCCCATTTGTCAATCTTTGACTTTAGAGCTCGAGCCATTGGCGTTCTGTTCAGGAAATATTCTCTTGTGCCTATGTGTTCTAAGGTTTTTCCTACTTTCTATTCTAATAGTTTCAGTGTACCTGGATTAATGTGGAGATCTTTGATCCACTTCCACTTGAGCTTGTACAAAACGATAAGAAAGGCTCTATTTTCATTCTTTTGCATGCTGAGTGCCAGTTGGACCAGCACCATTTGTTGAAGAGGCTGTCCTTTTTCCTTTGAATGTTTGCAGCTCCTTTGTCAAAAATAAAGTAACCATATATGTGAGGGCTTATTTATGGATCTTTTATTCTATTCCATTGATACATGTGCCTATCTCTTTATGAGTACCATGCAGTTTTCAGCACAATTTTTTGGTAAGACAACTTGAGATCAGAGATGATGATTCCCACAGATGTTTTCTTGTTGTTGAGGATGGATTTTGCTATTCTAGGTCTTTTGTTATTCCAGATGAAATTGCACATGGCTCTTTCCAACTCAATAAAGAACTAGGTTGGAATTTTGATGGAGATTGCATTGAATCTGTAGATTACTTTTTGTAAGATGGCCATTTTTACAATGTTGATCCTTCCAATCCATGAGCATGGGAGATATTTCCATTTTCTGAGATTTTCCTTGATTTCCTTCTTTAGAGGTTTGTAGTTCTTGTCATACAGGTCCTTCACTTCCTCAGTTAGAGTCACACCAAGGTATTTCATATTGTTTGTGTCTATTGTGAATTGTATCATTTCCATAATTTGTTTTTCTGCAAGTTTGTCCTTGAGTAGACGAAGGCTACTGATTTCTTTGTGTTAATTTTATATCCAGCCACTTTGCTGAACTTGTTTATCAGCTGTAGAAGTTCTCTGGTAAAATTTTTGGGTTAACTTAAGTACACTATCATGTCATCTATAAACAGGATGTTTTTACTACTTTCTTTCCAATTTGTATCACTTTGATTTTCTTTTGCTGTCTAATTGCTCAGGCCAGGATTTCCAGTACTATGTTGAATAGGTAGGGGGAGAGTGGAAAGCCTTGTCTAGTACCTGATTTTAGTGGGATTGTTTGAAGTTTCTCACCGTTAAGTTTGATGTTGGCTATTGGTTTGCTGTATATTGCTTTTATTATGTTTAGGTATGGGCCTTGTATTCCTGTTCTTTCAAAGAAGTTTAATTGAAGGGGTGTTGAATTTTGTCAAATGCTTTCTCAGCATCTAGTGAGATGACCATATGGTTTTTTTCTTTGAGCTTTCTTATATGGTGGATTATGTTGATGGATTTCCATATATTAAACCATCCCTGCGTCCCAGCGATGAAGCCTACTTGATCATGGTGAATGATCATTTTGATGTGTTCTTGGATTCAGTTTAAAAGCATTTTGTTGAATATTTTTGCATCAGTGTTCATAAGTGAGATTGGTCTGAAGTTCTCTTTCCTTGTAGGGTCTTTGTGTGCTTTAAAAATGAGGGTTATTGTGGCCTTGAAAAATGAGTTAGGTAATGTTCCATCTGACTCTATTTTGTTGAATAGTTTGGAGAGTATTGGTATTAGGTCATCAATATATGTCTGATAGAATTCTGCACTAACCCATCTGGACCTGGGCTTTTTTTGGTTGGGAGGCTTTTGATCACTTCTTCTATTTCTTTAGGTGTTATGTGATTATTTAGATAGTTTAGCTGGTTCTGGTATAACTTTAGTATCTGGTATCTATCTAGAAATTCATCCATTACCTCCAGATTTTCTAGCTTTGTTGAGTATAGGCTTTTGTAGTAGGATCTGATGATTTCTTGAATTTCCTCAGTTTCAGTTGTTATTTCTCCACTTTCCTTTCTGATTTTATTAATTTGGATACTCTCTCTTTGCCCTCTAGTTAGTCTGGCTAAGGGTTTATCAATCTTGTAAATTTTCTCAAAGAACCAGTTTTGGTTTTGTTGATTCTTTGAATGGTTCTTTTTGTTTCTCTTTGTTCAATTTCTGCTCTGAGTTTGATTATTTCTTGCTGTTTACTCCTTTTGGGTGTATCTGCTTCCTTTTGTTCTGGAGATTTTCACTGTGCTGTCAAGTTCCTAGTCTATGCTCTCTCCAGTTTCCTTTTGGAAGCCCTCAGAGCTATGAGTTTTCCTCTCAGTGCTGCTTTCATTGCATACCATAGGTTTGGGTGTGTCGTGTTTTCATTTTCATTAAATTTTAGAAAATCCTTTATTTCTTTCTTTATTTCTGTTTTGACCATGGAATTGTTTAGTAGAGCATTGTTTAGTTTCCATATGTATATGGGCTTTTTGTTGTCTTTGTTGTTATTAATGACCACCATTAGATCATGGTAATCTGAGAAGATGCATGGTAGTATTTCAATCTTCTTATATCTATTGAGGCTTCTGTGACCAATTATATGGTTAATTTTTGGAGAAGGTGTCATGAGGTGCTGAGATGAAGGTGTATTCTTTTGTTTTAGGATGAAATATTCTGTAGATGATTATTAATTTCAATTGGTTCAAACCTCTGCTAGTTTTACTGCATCCTTGGTCAGTTTCTCTTTTCATGATCTGTCCATTGATGAGAGTGGGATGTCGAGGTCTCCCACTATTATTGTATGGGGTGCAATGAATTTTTTGAGCTTTAGTAGGGTTTCTTTTATGAATATGGGTGCTCTTGTGTTTGGAGCATATATGTTAAGGATTGAGAGTTCCTCCTGATAGTTTTTCTCTGTAATGAGTAAAAACTGTTCTTCTTTATCTTTATTGATAACTTTTGGTTGCAAATTTACTTTATTCGATATTAGAATGGCCACCCCAGCTTGCTTCTTGGGGCCATTTGCTTGGAAGTTTTTTTTTTCCCAACCTTTTTCTCTGAGATAGAATCTGTCTTTGTCTCTGAGATGAGTTTCCTGTATGCAGCAAAATGCTGGATTCTGTTTATGTATCCAGTCAGATAGCCTTTGTCTTTTTATTTGGGAATTGAGTTCATTTATGTTAACATATATTAAGAAACAGTGTTTGCTGTTTCCTGCTCTTTTTGCTTTTGGAGATATAATTGTGCCTCTGTGTCTTTCTTCTTTTGGTTCTCTTGCTTAGGTATTTTCTTGTTTTTACTAGGATGTAGTTTCCCTCCTGGTATTGGGTTTTCCACCTATAATTCATTGTAGTGCTGGGTTTGTGGTCAGATATTGTATACATTTAGTTTTGTCCTGGAATATCTTGGTCTCTCCATCTATGATGATTGAGAGTTTTCTAGGTAGAGCAGCTTGGGCTGACACTTGTGTTCTCTTAGGGTCTGCATGATGTCTGTCCAGGAGCTTTTAACTTTCATAGTCTCTGTTGAGAAGTCAGGTGTGATTGTGTTTGGTTTGCCATTATAAGTTACATGACCTTTTTCCCTTACTGCTTTTTGTATTCTTTCTTTGCTTTGGGCACTTGGTGTTTTGACTATTATGTGTTGGGAGAAATTTCTTTTCTGTTCCACTCTATTTGGAGTTCTGTAGGCTTCTTTTATGCTCATATTCATCTCATTCTTAAGGGTAAAGAAGTTTTCTTTTACGATTTTGTTGGAGATATTTACTGTGCCTCTTAGTTGATATTCTTTGCCCTCTTCTATTCCTATTATCCTTAGGTTTGGTCTTCTCATTGTGTCCTGGATCTCCTGGATATTTTGTGCTAGGAGCTTTTTGACTTTTGCATCTTCGTCGACTGTTTTGTCTGTTTTCCATATTGTATTCGGCCCCTGAGATTCTCTCTTCCGTCTCTTGTAGTCTGTTGGAGATGCTTGCATCTATGACTCCTGATTTCTTTTTTAGGTTTTCTACCTCCAGACTTGTCTCTTTTAGTGTTTTCTTTATTGTTTCCATTTCCATTTTAAATTTATTCTTCCATTCCTTTATCTCTTTGGTTCTGTTTTCCTCTAGTTCTTTTATTTCTTTGAATGTTTGTCTTGTTTCCTCTTTAAAAGCTTCTAATTCTTTATGCTTTTCCTCCCATTCTTGTAAAGAATCTCTATCATCATCTTGAGGTATGATTTCGGGTCTGCGTCTTCTTTTTCTGGAGTGTTTGGCATTCTGCTGTTTGCTGTGATGGGAAAGCTGGGTTCTGGTGTTGCCAGGATGTCTTGGTTTCCATTTGGTAAGTTCTTTTGCTTTTCTCATGCTATCTTGTTTTCTGTGATTATACATTGTCGTGTCAGTGATTGGTTCCCGTCTCTCCCGTGTACTTTGCCTGTGTCCCTGTATCTCTGCTGTTCCAGGTGGCAGATGGGTTGAGTGTTTCGTCTGTAAGCATGGGCCTTCTGGGTGGAAACCGAGGCCCTAAGGCAGAATTTCTGCTTCCCTGAACCAATGGGGGGTTGCATTTATGTGTGCTTGGCCCAGACCTCTGTGTGCCCTGGCTACTTGCAGAGCAGTCTTACCAGGCCTGTGTCCCTAGATCTCTACTTTTCCTGGTGGCAGATCACCGGTGTTCTTTTTAGAAAATTAACTTGTCACTCTTACTTATCTAGCTATCGAATTATTTGTTTCATAGTTTTCCTCACACAGGATTTGTGATATGGCTATTTGTGATTTCTTTTTCACTTGTCAAAGAGTAATTGCTGCTCCAGTTAGTTATCATTATATTACTTTATTCTTGTTATCATCCTTACCATCACCACCCCCATCACCATCATCCTCATCATCACCACCACCACTACTACCACCACCACCATCATCACCGTCATCTTAATTACTAAGAGAAAAACTATGTTTTTATTTCAGAATTACCAGAGGAATCTTGTATGGAAAATATCCCTTTCTCCTTGTGATTTTTTTTTCTATTTCATTTTTTTTTTGTCAGCTTTTCTACATTTCTTCTTTTAGTGTCTTTCTGTAAAGTCAAGCTTACCTGCATCACTTGACAGCACACTTTAATATGTTGCTTGGATACAGGTGTTAGGAAATATAGGAACACAATTTGTACCTCATTCTGTTGCTAAGAAAACTGAGGAAGCTTTAGGATTTTTCCTTTGGGAATAACTGGAAAAAATGTGTTAAGAGTTTTAGAAAAAGAAAAAGAAAAAGAAGAAGAAGAAGAAGAAGAAGAAGAAGAAGAAGAAGAAGAAGGAGAAGGAGAAGGAGAAGGAGAAGGAGAAGGAGAAGAAGTAGAAGAAGAAGAAGAAGACCATGTAAGACATAGACTAATTGTATTTCTATAGTGAGAAGGTAATAGTTATGAGCATCTGTAATCTCCTGCTTGTGGGATAAATATTGCATTATGCATCTTTCTCAGTAAGTTGATCATACTACATGGCATATGGGAGTGGTCAGCATATTAAAATGTAAATACAAGCTACACTTATAAATCATTTTTTATGGCAAGCTATAAATAAATCTTTGGTGCTTTAAGGAACTCTTATAAGGATTTAATTCTACAAACCCTCCTTTCATAATCAGAGCTTGAGACTTGCAGTGGGAAAAATCTTTGTTTGTGTGAACTCTACTGGAAAATCATCTCCAGAAGAACAGAAGAAGTTAACGCACAGAATCTATTTTGTTTCTCCAACTACAAAACAACACTATACCTGTCTGAGATATCCTTAAAGCTAAACTCTGAAAGGCATGCTTAACATTATAGAGGCTAACAGCATGAGTGGTAAGTTGAGTTAAGAAAAAAAATCTTCCTGCCCAGCCTAGCTAATTGAACTTAGTAACAGAAATGTATCATTATGTGCCAAACATAACTACTCATGAAAGTGCGAATGTTCTCTTGAGAGAGTGTCTTTAACAAAGCCCAGAGTTCTTGTTATAGCTCACCATCTTCTAAAAACTGCTGCAGTCTAGCTGTAGGAAGTACCCCGTCTCTTGCCTCTGCACACAGAGCCCAGACAGTGCTAAAAAGGGAAATGGAACATATGGTAATAGGTTCTCTGAAGCTTTGATGCCGTGTTGTAATCAGCAACCAGAGTGAGAAAGGCAGTGGCAACCATAAACTCTCCCCCAAGGGCCTCATTAAGTTAGCCAATTGCGCTGTATTGCAGGAAAACAGTACCACCTACTTGAGAGAGGAAGTCAGAGTGAACCTTAGGTTCTAGGCTGGAAGAAACTTGAAATGCAAGGAACAGAATACGTTTTTATAAAAAGCTGGAATGAAAAGTAGTGAGCAAGGAGCCCCTTTCTCAAAAGCATCTCTCTCTCTCTCTCTCTCTCTCTCTCTCTCTCTCTCTCTCTCTCTCTCTCTCTCTCTCTCTCACACACACACACACACACACACACACTATAACCATCTCAGTTTGTATAATGTTAATTTTATATATGTTTTATGTGTTGGCCATTTGCTATTGGATACTCAACTGGTTTGCTCCTCCTTGAGGAAAATTATTTCTCTCACTGTCATTATTTCTTACTTCCCTGTAGTTCTTTGTTTTATAGAGCTGAAGCCTTTGGGCTCTTCCCCACCTCACATCAACATTCAACATTAGTATGTCTGTTGTTCTTGTTCAGCTTGAGTTTAGGTAATCATGGTGGTGAGACTTTATGGGTGTAGCTTTTGACATTATTTGGAGACAGCCTTATAGCAAACACCTTGTTCCTCCATTGTTTATAACCAGTCTGCTTCTTTATTTAGGCTTAAAAGCATTCTATAGTAAAGACAAGCTAGGCTTCCTTTGTTTGTGATTAAATCTGTTTCTCAAGGATTGAGATAAGCCTTACCTGTGACTTTAATTACAAATGCTTCTGTACCACCAAATCCAGGAGGCAGCAACTATGAGTTTGTTTCAAAAAGTTGTTTCCAACAATCTTGCAACTCTACCTTTGCTTCAAGGGGCTGTTCTAACCCCCTCTTGTTATAACTACTTTGTAATCCTTCTTTACTTCAGGAGGTCCTTATGACAAACTTGTTATGCTTATGTTCTGTTTCTATAAACCCACCCATTTTGCTGGCCAAATGCCCTATTTGGAAACTTCTGATTCCTGTGCTATAAAAACCCTGTCTTCCTCATGTTCAGCTCCAGTGCTGACCCTTTAATACCTGCCTTAGGGCGAAGCAGCCTGTGTACATGAACAAAAACACCTACTTTTGAACTTGCTTTAATTAACTTGGCCATGATGATTTGGGTTGGTGGTCTTCTCAAATCTTTGGGATTAACACCTCCTCTTTCTCAATTATCTATGAGCTTTAGGTACAAGAATTGTATTTTTAGTTGCATCCTTTTGGACTGGGCTCCACAACTTCATATTTTTTATTGGTTTTGGTAATGGAGACACTTTTTAACTCCAAGAATAATTTTATAAACACTACCTAGATAGTGTTTCTATGTAGTAACCCAACTGAAATAAGTTATAAAGATAATTAATGTATAATATTCTTAGTTTTGCCAATTATTTTTACACAATACATTCTATCTATTCATTCATTATTAATTTGTTAATTTGTATTTTGAGATAAAAATTATTTTATAGCTATATGTAATCTATCAGGTTGAAAGCTGCATTATTTTATAACTTTGCTTTGATCATAGTATCAATTATCATTATGTTTTTTGAACAACTTTATTTAAAAAAAAGATAAATGTACAAATTTTAAGCATTTTAGCATAAATGTTTTCAATGTTGTCTTCGGCCCCTGAGATTCTCTCTTCCATCTCTTGTAGTCTGTTGGAAATGCTTGCTTCTGTGACTCCTGATTTCTTTTTTAGGTTTTCTACCTCTAGGGTTGTCTCTTTTAGTGTTTTCTTTATTGTGTCCATTTCCGTTTTAAATTCCTTCTTCCATACCTTCATCTTTTTGGTTCTGTTTTCCTCTAGTTCTTTGAGTTCTTTGAGTGTTTTTCTTGTTTCTTCTTTAAAAGCTTCTAATTCTTTATGCTTCCCCCCCCCCCCCCCCCGTTCTTGTTTAATGATCTCTATCATCATCTTGAGGTATGATTTCAGGTCTGAGCCTTCTTTTTCTGGAGTGTTTGGCATTCTGCTGTTTGCTGTGATGGGAGAGCTGGGTTCTAGTGTTGCCAGGTTGTCTTGGTTTCCCTAGGATATGCTCTTTCGCTTTCCTCCTGCCATCTTGTTGTCAGTGATTGGTTCTTGCCTTTCCCTTGTACCTGGCCTGTGTCCCTAGATCTCTGCTGTTCCTGGTGGTAGATGGTCTGACTGCCTGTTCTGCACCCAAAAGCTCTCTGTGAACAGAGAGCCCAATGCCGGGTTCTTGGTTCCCTGGACCAAGAAGGGCAGGGGCACACTTTCCCTGCACTCAGCAGAGATCTCTCTGCCCCCTGGCTACTCAGAACTCCTTCTTGTCAGGCTTGTGTCCCTGGATCTCTGCTGTTTCTGGTGGTGGATGGTCTGAGGGCTCAATTATCATTATTAATAGGGAGTTACTACTTCTTCAGAACTTACTATACTCTTTAAATATTTCATTGCAATTAGTTATCCAAAATATTTGATTTGTTCTGACATTTCTCTCCTATTTCATCATTCAGTATGTTTGTCTTATTGCTATTAATTGGTTGTTTATATTAAAGTGTCTTTATCATATTCTACATTATTGTTTTTGCTAAATAAACTTAGGTTGTTTTGTAGTTCGGTATCGGTTAAAGCTTTGTTTTTCTATTTTTGCAAAGAATATTGAAACTTTTGTAGTTATATTTTAAATCTGTACATGCTTTGGGAATTTCACCATATTAAATCTTCTATTTCATGGAAAATGATATCTGTTTATTTTTAAATATTTTTATATATGTGTTTTTTAAAATTGAGCTCAGATTATGGCCCTTTCAGTTCTCTGTGTACCTTAGTTTTTTTTGTAACTTAGATGAATTCCTAAATTTTCTTTTTGTAGTTAACTCATTAGTTAGTACAAAGAAATGCTACTAACCTTTGTATGTTGCTATTATATCTTGCACCTTTCCTGAATCAATTATTAGTGCTATAAGATGATAATTCATGGTCAGTTTGTTTTGACTAAGATGCTAAAAGCATGCATCAAGAAAAAGATAATCCCTTCAGCAAAATGATGTAGGGAAAAAAGGATATCAACATTCAACAAAATAAAACTGAATTATTTTCTTATAGCATAGATAAAAATCAAATAAAAGTAAATTATGGAATTACACGTAAGCCATGAAATTTAAACACAGCTCAAAGAAGAAAATTATATACTGTTTGTTTGTGTAATGATTTTTTTTAAAAAAAAATGCAATCCTCCCAAAACAAACAAAAAGAAGTAAAAATAGACACAAAGAACTTCATCAACCCAAACCAAATAAATAAAAAAAAAAAAAAAGAAAGAAAACAAGCAAGCAAGCAAGCAAGCAAACAAACAAACAAATAAAATACACACCCCCCATACTGGCAGGTTTTTATGTGTCAACTTGACACAAGCTGGAGTCATCACAAAGAAAGGATTCTCCCTTGGGGAAATGCCTGTGTGAAATCCAGCTGTAGTGATCAAGGGTGGGAGGGCTCATTGTGGGTGGTGCCATTCCTGGGCTAGTGGTTCTGGGCTGTATAAGAAAGCAAGGTGAGTAAGTCAGGGGAAGCAATACAGTAAGTAACATCCCTCCATGGCCTCTGCATGAGTTCCTGTTTCCTGACCTGCTTGATGTCCAGTCCTGACTTCCTTTCGGGATGAACAGCAATGTGGAAGTGTAAATCCTTTCTTCCTCAACCTGCTTCTTAATCATTATGTGTATGTAGGAATAGAAACCCTGACACACACACACACCTCTCCCGACCCCCACTCCCGAAAAGAAAGAAACAGCTGAGAGACTGAAAAGATAATCCTTAAAACATGAGGGAATGTTTACTTATTGTGGGGGTTTGAATATGAAATGTCCTCCATCAGCTTTTGTATTTCAGTGCCTGGTCCCCAACTGGTGGCAAAGTTTGTGGAGGCTCTAAAACCTTTAGAATGCAGAGCCTTGTTAGAGGAAGTACATCACTGCAGTGGACCTTTCAGTGTTATAGCCCACCCCCATGCCATACTTTTTCTCTATTCCTGTTCCTATTATTTGTGTCTTCATCAGCATAATTGGCTGTAGCCTAACTGTGTAGGAACTGCAAACCAAATAAATCTTTTCTTCCTTAAGTCACTTATTGGGTCTATTATAATCATAGCAATAAAAACAAAACAAAACAAAAACAAAAAAACAAAACAAAATAAAAACAGATAAAGCACATAGTATGCATTTCCCAAGTGGTTAATAATCCAAATAGGTAAAGAAAACAAAAGCCAAATTACAAAACAAATACAAATAAAGTAACTTAATTAAAAGTGAGAAAAGAATCTGACCAGACATTCCTTAAATGAAGACATACAGTCAACAATTACTTTGGAATGCTACGTGAAAAGAAAGTGCTAAGCTTCCTTAGTCTTTGGGGGAAATGAAGATTAAAGCTATAATTAAATATCATGTCACACCTATTAGAACAGCTTTCATCAGAAAGATAAAAAAATATTTGCTGACAAGTATTCAGGGGGAAAGAAACAGTTTTCTCCTGTTGGTGATATTGTAAATCAGTACAGCCATTAGGAAAACAGTATAGAGGCTCATCAGAAATTACACAGCAGCATCATATACTCTAATGATTGTACTTCTAATATATATGTTGTGATCAATGTGTTGAGGGTATGCCTCTCACATCTATATCCATTCTGATATTTTTATAATAGTCGATCAGCAAAAAATCCATCACTGCAAGAATATATAAACAAATCTAACATATATCAACAGTATTTTTAAAAGAAGTTTCTAATTTTTTTGTTGGTTATTTTATTTATTTACATTTCAAATGCTATTCCTCTTCCCAGTTTCTGCTCCATGCCCTCACCCACTCCTGTCTCAGCAGCCTAGTGTCCCCTATCCTGGGTCATCAAACCTCCACAAAATTAAGAGGCTCCCAGAGATGCCAGATAAGGCCATCCTCTGCTACATATTCAGCTGGTGCCATGGTTGCCCCCTGTGTAGTCTTTGTTTGGTGGTTTAGTTTCTGGAAGCACTAGGGGGTTTGGTTGCTTGACATTGTTTTTCTTCCTATGAGGTTGCAAATTTCTTCACCTCCTACAGTCCTTTCCCTAACATCACCACTGGGGTCTCTGCGCTCAGTCCAATGCTTGGCTGTGGACATACACATCTGTCTTGGTCAGGCTTTGGTAGAGCCTCACAGGGGACAGCTATACCCAGTTCCTATCGGTGAGCATGTCTTGTCATCAGCAATAGTGTCTGGGTTTGGTGTTAGTCTTTGGATAACCTTTCCTTCAGTTTCTGGTCCACTCCTTGTCTCTCTATTTGCTTTTGACAGGAGGAATTCTGGATTAATATTTTTGAGGAGAATAGGTCTGAACTGGGGGGGACGTGTCTATCCACTGGATATGGTCTCTACAGCTTCCCTTTCCCCCTTTATGGTGTTTTGGCTAAATTCCTCTATATTGAGTCCTGGGAACCTCTTGGGTTCTTGGCAACTGGGACTTTCTAGTGACCTCCCATAGTTCCCCCTCCCCCACTGCTACACTTATTTTCAAATTTCTGACCCTTTGTACTTCTCCCTATCTCCTCCCATATCTGAACTGCCCTCCCTCTCCTGTTCCTCTCCCTCTCACATACCTCTCTCCCTCTACTTTCTAGAGATTATTCTCTTCCCACTACTATTACTGTAGCAACCACACTTTGGTGTGATCTTCTTTCTTCTTGAGCTTCATGTGGACTGTGAGTTGTATGATGGGTAGTCTGAGCCTAGTTTTGGTTAATATTCACTTGTTAGTTAGTACATACTATGCCTATTCTTTTGTGACTGGGTTACCTCACTCAGAATGATATTTTCAATTCTTTTGCCTGGGAATTTTATGAAATCATTGTTTTTAATAGCCGACTAGTACTCCATATGTAAATGTATCACATTTTCTGTATCTATTTCTCGGTTGAGGGACATCTGAGTTGTTTCCAGATTCTGGCTATTATAAATAAGGCTGTTATAAACATAGTGGAGCATGTGTCCTTGTTATATGTTGGAGCATCTTTTTGGTATATGCCCAGGAGTTTATAGCTGGACCTACTATGTCCAATTTTCTGAGTGGTTTGTAATAGTTGCAATCCCACCAGGAATGGAGGAGTGTTCTCCTTTCTCCACATCCTTGCCAGCATATGTTGTCACCTGAGTTTTGATCTAAGCCATTCTGACTGGTGTGAGGTGGAATCTCAGAGTTGTTTTGATTTGCATTTCCCTGATGCCTAAGGATGTCGAACATTTCTTTAGCTTCTTCTCACCCTTTTAAGATTCTTCAGTTGAAAATTCTGCTTAGCTCTGTACCTCATTTTTAATAGGGTTATTTGGTTCTCTGGAGTCTAGCTTATTGAGTTCTTTGTATATTTTAGATATTAGCCCTCTATTGGATGTAGGGTTGGTAAAGATTTTTTCCAAACTATGGATTGCCATTTTGTCCTATTGGCAGTGTCTTTTGCCTTACAGAAGCTTGCAGTTTTATGAGGTCCCATTTATCAATTCTTGATTTTAGAGCATAAGTCATTGGTGTTCTCTTCAGAAAAATTTCCCTTTTGCCAATGTGTTCGAGGTTCTTTCCCACTTTCTCTTCTATTAGATTCATTATATCTAGTTTTATGTAGAAGTTCTTGATTCACTTGGACTTGAGCTTTGTACACAGAGATGAGAATGGGTCAGTTTTCATTCTTCTACATGCTGACTGCTAGTTGAACCAGCACTATTTATTTAAAATGCTATCTTTTTTCCACTGGATGGCTTTGGCTCATTTTTCAAAGATCAATTGACCATGCTGTATGGGTTCATTTCTGGGTCTTCAATTCTATTCCATTGAGCTACCTGTCTGTCTCTGTACCAATACCATGTGAACTTTATCACGATTGCTCTGTATACAGGTTGAAGTCAGAAATAGTGATTTTCCCCAGAAGTTCTTTTATTGTTGAGAATGGCTTTTGATGTTCTGGGTTTTTTTTATTATTCCAGATAAATTTGAGATTGCTATTTCTATCTCTGTAAAGAATTGAGTTGGAATTTTGATGGGGATTGCATTGAATCTATAGATTTCTTTAGATGAGATGGCCATTTTTATTATCGTATTCTTGCTGATCCATGAGCATGGAAGATCTTTTCATCTTCTGAGGTCTGCTTCAATTTCTTCAGAAACTTTAAATTCTTGCCATACAGATCTTTCACTTGCCTGGTTAGAGTCACACCAAGTTATTTTGTATTATTTGTGAATATTATAAATGATGTCATTTTCCTAATGTTTGAGTAGAGGAAAGATACTGATTTGTTTAAGTTAATTTTGTATTCAGTCACTTTTCTGAAGTTGTTTATCAACTGTGGTTTGATTGTTTTGTTCTCTGGAATTCTCTGGTGGATTATTTTGGATCACTTATGTATACTATCATATATCTGATATATTTATATATATACTGATATCTTGACTTCCTCTTTTCCAATTTGTATCTCTTTTGGTCTCCTTTTGTTGCCTAATTGCTCTAGCTAGAACTTCAACTACAATATTGAATAGATAGGAGGAGAGTGAGCAGCCTTGCCTTGTCTAATTTTTACTGGGATTGTTTTAAGTTTCTTTCCATTTAGTTTTGTGTTGGCTATTGGCTTGATGTATATTGCTTTTATTATACTTAGGTATGGACCTTGAATTCCTATTCTCTACAGTACTTTTAGTTTTAAGGGGATGTTGTAGTTTGGACCTACCCATACAAAAAATCTTGATATCTTTTCAAACCAGAAGATACTGTATTTAGTAAAATAAGTCATGCACAGAAACATAAATCTCATATTTCCTTATCTACATGTTGAATCTAGGAATATTTGAATTCATAGAACCACATAGTTACACTCAGGTTGGCAAAAGTCTGGAGTAGAAGCCTGAAACAGTGGTATTCAGCTTTAATGGTAGTATTGCAGAGGTTGAAGTAGGAAGATGGAAATTCGAAGCTACCTTGATTACTCTGATATTTTCTCAAAAAGGTGATGATGATAGGGAAAAATATGAAAACAGAGGAGAAGAAAGAGGAGAAGGAGGATGAGGAGAAGTATGGGGAAATGAAGAAAAAAAGGAGAATAAGAATAATAATAATAAGAAGAAGAAGAAGAAGGAGAAGGAGAAGGAGAAGGAGGAGAAGAAGAAGAACAACAACAACAAAAAGAAGAAGAAGAAAGAAGAAGAAGGAGGAGGAGGAGGAGGAGGAGGAGGAGAAGGAGAAGAAGAAGAAGAAGAAGAAGAAGAAGAAGAAGAAGAAGAAGAAGAAGAAGAAGAAGAAGAAGAAGAAGAAGAAGAAGAAGAAGAAAAACAACACCAACAACAAGGAGGAGGAGGAGAAACCATACTGTCTATACCGCCATCAGCACTACCAATGCCATAACTTGCTGATTATGGAAATTGTATTGTATGACCCCAAGCCATCGTGTCTGCCACTGAATCTAACCACCCAACTCTAACCCACTTTGGCCTAGCATTGTAGCATTTGAGTTCGCATTTAGCCATGTCTGGTTGAAGGAGTGCTAGGTTAGATGAACAACCTCCACCCACAATATACTTTCATTTATGATAAGAATGAACAGATTCTGGGAATCCAGCTGCTTGATAATACACTTGGAATATTTTACCGGCACTGTTTTATCACTGATTTCCCCTGTGAACCATGCCTGACTCAATCTTCAAAGCCTTCCAGAAGTTTGCTAGCACAGTGTGCATTTCTATCATCCCCCTGCTTCCCCTCACCACTGCTAACATAAATCTTGTATCATTTCCTTTGACTGTTCCCAGGTGGACTCCTTTGTCTCTCTCCACTCCCATTGTCTCCAAGTCACCTTTGTGCTTAATGTCTTACATGCTGGGTTCAGTCATTCAAACTTTCCAGCACCTCTTCTTCTTCATAAAAATCTCATCCTGGCATCAGGTCAGCAAAACTGCTACCCCACAACCCCCAAAACTCCATGCCAGTTCAGAGATTCCTGCTGAATTATCCTTTAAAAATGTTTTTATAAACACATTCCTAACTGGCCAACTGAAGTGGACATCAAACCTCACCTTTCTAGAACACATTTTTTTTTTTTCCACTTACACAGTTAAGTCCCTTACCCTCCGGTCTTGAAGTTTCTAATAGTTATATGAACTTCAGTCAGTGATGACAAAGAGTCAAGGTTCTTGTTAGCCAGCCCATCAGAGACTGATTTCCTGTATATTGCCCAAGTAGCATTTGTTTCAAGGAGGGATGGGGAACTACTTAACTTTATGACTCTGCTTCTACATCACTGAGACTGATTCTAGTGGCCCCATGTTACAGTCTCCTGAGCCAGGCCCTTCATTTCTTGTTAAAGTCATCTCAACCCAAGTGTTTGGGATACATACACTTCACTGGTTATCATGTTTTTCCCCCTTTTATCCTACCAGCTTGTTGAATTGTGCATTGTCTCTTATTCTATATCAATGGGTGGACTTTAGGGACATCTTCTTTCACTTATGTCATGTTCTTTTCCTTCTCCCTACTTCAGTCTTCCCAGGTGAGGCTTTTAGATCATAGCAAGAATTCTTTACAGAAATCTGACTTGCCTTCTTTTTTTTCCTATCATCTCCCATATCTTCCTCTTGTTTCTCATATTTTATTCAAGAGCAGAGACTAATGGAGTGGCAGCATTCACATGTCTTTTTTCTGCTACACTTCCTCACGTGTACAGGCAATTTATTTCTAGTTAGAAGAGCTGAGTCTGTGTTCCACGTCTTAGTCTTATAGCAAAGGCTATACCGCAGCTTCATAGTTTATGTATAATTCTATGTATTATTTAAGTAACTGTCAGTATTTCTAGTTCATCATCTCTTTGAAGGACATTCAAATATGCAATAGGTGGACCACATTCAAAAAAGAGCCATGCTACCCAACACCATTTACAAGTTTGATATCCCTAAATTCTTCTATGTATGCTTAATTCTCATGTAGTTTGGCATTGGTTGCCTTTCTTGTCATCAATTGTAGAGAGAATCCAACTCCTCTATAGAAAAGAGGCACACTATATCATCTCAAATGAAGAAAGGTAGCCATATTGCGATTTCCCAAGTGGATACTTCACCTGCAGACATATCAGTCTCAGTCACATGTTTCACAAAGACTCATAGAAGAGAAAGTGTGGCCACTTCTCAATTAATTTTTTGACTCTCTTGGTCACTGTGTAGGTTCCAATATGTTCTATTGATATTTCTGGGGAACCAGGATCACATAACTATTTATCACTGATAGGTCACTACAACATACCAAGGAAACCATAAAATCTGAGTCTCATTTAGTGACCCAAAGAGTTTAGCAGAGTTATAAAAGTGTAGGTGAAGGTTTACTTACAGGAGCGTGGATGACACAAATAAAACTACATTACTGAAGAGCCTTCACCAGAGTAAGAGACTATTCAAGAAACTAGCATCAAAGAATATCTTTGCATAACATATTTGTAACTCAGTTTATAGGAGAGCTCCTTTCCCCAGTAGTTGTTTCTTCCTTTATAGCTTACTGGATGGACCACGTGAATCTTGTAAGTTTCAGGAGCCTTATGAGCCTTATAAGATTTATTTACTTTACTTTCTAAGTCTTATAAACATTCCTTCTACCCACAATGGAAAATGTGGATGTTTCAATTTGGAGAACATAGCTAAACAACAGATAGTCAGGAATAATTGGTTGTCAAATCTTTTACACAGAAGACTAACATAGTTAATTACATATTAAGTGTAGAGAGCTATGGAATCTTGGGATTGGGTGGGGGGAGCTGGCCTAGATCAAGAGAGGGGTCTAGGTGTGTCCAAGCCTAAGAAATCTCATCCTGAAATTAGGATTTCCCTGCCTTAGGCCTGTGTGCCCCAGTACAGGAAGGCCTGTGCTCCCAACTTTGCCACACCAGAGGAGGTCATATAGCCTGTTAAACAGGTTAAACTTTCTTTCCTTATAAGAAAATCCCACAACACCTAGGATTTTTTCTTATATAAATGATGCATCCCCAGGATCCTGTTCCCAGGCAATGATGTAACCCTAAGAGTCCCCACTCATCCTGCAAAGATTTAACTAATCTTTGTTAACCTCATTAAATGAACTGTCTCATTGAAGCTGCTTCTGTCTGGGATATTTCCACTCCTGCCCTGCTTCCCTTCTCGGGATCCACTGGTTGCAATCACTCGCTAATCATGACACTATAGGCAGTGCAGCAGAACTTGGTGGCATATACTCAAATGCAAAGTAGTGTGATTTAAAAATCCTTCACTGTGAAAAATGGTAGATAAGCAAGGTAATGATGTATTAATTTTCATCAATCATTCTATTATTATATATGTACACACATTAAGCATGACAGTGCTTTGTATAATTGTATTGAATCATTTGCAATTTAAAATAACATGAATTGAATTTCAGTCTTTGGTGTACCACCATTCTCATTTTTTAAATGAGGAAGCTGAAGCTACTAGAAGCTCCAAACTACACAATACCCCAGATAAGATTCCTAGGCACCTTCTGGACTTAAGAAGTTGTGTTACTTACACTGTATCATGATTGTCTGCTTTTCATGGCTACAAGGACTTCAAGATCTGAGAGAACCCTATCACTTCTCCCAGGGAGATAAAATGATACAGAAAATATGGCAAATATTGAAAATACTGGCAAAATAATATTGGCAGCTAATTGGTAGGACAGTAAATAACAATAACTACAACAAAAAGCAGTTGGGAAGACATTAGCTGTGCGTCATATCCTTATTTCAATGGTTGACAGAGTGTAACATTGTGAGAGAATCATGAACCAATTTTCCTCCCTAACTCTTGCAAAAATCCACTGAACGTGTTTATATATATATATACAAATGTTCTGATCACTTTAAGGAGAAGTTTAAAAACAATTATTAAACTTTATCATGGAGAAAATGATATTTGCATAAGACTTTTGATCTTTCAAAATTACTTGAAGGTTTATAGCATTAACTGATAATACAGATGTGTGTAGTGCAGATGTACTTATAGACTAAATGACTGTACTGTTTCTGTGCTCTGGGATTAGAGGTTGAACTGAGAGAGAAGAGAATGAGAATTAATGAAAGAAACTGATGCTGGTACCCAACCAAGATCCCAAAGACTCTATGGCAGCATCATAGAATTAACAGACTGGATGAATCAAGAGCAAACCAAACCAAACAAACGAACAAATAAAAAACAAAATAAACAAAAATATTCATATGTGGAGAAACATGTAAAATAATCTCAAATCATTAAGTTATCCTTCTGCCTGGAATTAATGTTTGAATTCAGCACCAAAACAAAGTGGTGTACGTATATTTTACTACCTCCCTTCTCATTCTCATGACAATGTGATCAATGCTGTTGACAGAGGAACAGCCATCCTTGCTACAGACACTGGTGAACACACACCTTCCTGGTGCTAGCTGCAGCTCCTTGAGCCCTAGTCAAACTAAACGTGATACATTCTGTTCCAGATGGCTTTTGATTCTACCTCAGGTTGCTATATTCTATAAAATGCTAAACTATGCAATAAATACCTACTCACTGAACAAATAGACGAATTCTGAAATTGTGTCAGGAGCAAGTATTGTAGTGCTGGTACTTTTTCTCTATTTCCCAAGCCTAGGGAATACTTTGATTTCGGTTTCTGGTGACAGGACAACACAAGCCAGTTTCATAGGTACTACCAAAATGAGATGCAGAATAGGGATGCTTTTTTCTTGCTCAGGTATCTGACATAGATAGTGGTACCCAAACCACCTAAAGCTTAATACCTAATGATGCCTGTCTTTCCATCTAACATACCTATTTCAAAACCTTGTACATCTAGACTACGGTTATTTATTTTTAGTTGCTCTCATCTAAACATTCTGTCACCTTTGACACTTCTTGTTGCTTTCACATCTCACACCAACATGTAAACAAACCGTGGAGCTCTACCTTCAAACTAACTAAAAATGGCTTTGTTTTCCTCATTGACCTGGATATCGCCTGGATGATTTCATTAGTCTATTAAGCCACACCTCTACTTCCCTGATACTCTATAGTCTCTTTATAGCAGATTTCAGAGAGGTCTTCTTAAAATACAGGTCAGGATATGACATCCTCTGGGCAGAAATTCCAAGAGCATTCCATGAACAGGAGGCTTAAGTCCTCACAATTCTGTTTCTCCTTTTACCTTTCAGGAATTCATCGCCTGCTTCTTGCTCCTTGCTTATTCTACCTTTATCATAGGAACATCTTTAAAGTTCTCTGTATATTTTCCTTTGTGCCTGCTCTTGTCCATGTCCATAAGTGTTTCCCTTATCTGTAGATGGTGACATCTTCCTTTCTTTTTCAGACAGGATTACATGGCTACTTTTGTGCTAAGCATGACCTCTCCATTTCCCATCTACACCCATCTTCTATTTTGTTTCTCATGAAATTTGTTATTGGTTGACTTGGTACCTCATAAATGGTACATTTACATCTTAAGCTGGTACTGCCTATAAATGTGATACTACTTAAAAACAGGGGATTTCATTTTATTGTACTTTTTAGACCTAATCAAGTTGAGTTGAGGTCATTATTATGGTTGTCTCTAATCCAGTATGATTTTCACTTTGAAATAGGAGAAAATATCAGGTGTAGACAAAGCATGCAAAAAGAACACAATCAATCTAGCTGTTAAAATAGAGCCACTGGGTACTCACAATCCACTAGAAACTTTGTGAATGAGAGATGGATTCCCTTTAAAAGTTCTAGAAGCAGATTTCTGCTGAAGCTTTATTCTGGACTTCCAGCCCTCACATGAAGAAAGTATAACTCTTTGAGATTTTAACATATTGTCTGTAGTGTTTTGTTCTAGAGACCTACACAACTAATACAGTTTGTATCTTGCTACCTGCTACATCACATCTTTTCCTTATTGTATTTATTGTCTTCCCCAGATTTTTGTAATGAAAGTTCAAGAGGGTACTCAACAGTTCTGGTTCTTCATGCAGTACGTTTTAACTCTGCTGTGTTATATGAACTCTGACTTCTATCTGTAGATTAATTTGTTTTAAGTCATGAAAATTAAATTCTGTAATATTATAACTGAACAACAACAACAAAGACTGTGTAAATTTTTGTTCTCTTACAAGATAATTGAAGAGTTCATTGGGAATAGGTCAATCCCTGGGGACTATGTGAATTATAGTACAATCTAGCAAGAGTTGGTTTCTTGGGCTCCATGTAATTTTGATAATATATTAAGACTATGTAATGAAAATATTAAGAAAGTACCTGAATATTATATGAAAAAACTTGGTTGAACATACAAAGCACATACTCCATATGAAGAGATGAAGATACTCCTTATGAGGATATTTTTTTCAGCATTTACTCACTTTTACTTCCTTCCTTTGCTGTCAGTTTAAATAGCTTTTAATTACTTCACATGACTCAAAATGTCTCAATAACACTATGCCCCAAAGAGAAAAATGTATTATCTTTGAAACACAATACTCTATGTATTATTGAATTCTGAAGCTAACCATGTTAGAAAAATCAATGCACATTTCACAAAATGTTCCTTAGGATGCTTTAAAGTTTTTCAAATGACACAGAAGGAAATGTTCATCACTCAGGAGATACTTTCTATCTTTTTTTTTCTAGACTATAAATGTAAATGCAAAATGTTAGGGGGATAAAAATGTAGAGAAACAGAACAGTCAGAAATCGAGGACTCCTCAGGCAACATGCCACCAAGGTGGCTGGTGAATGGACCAGTTCCAAGACTCTGTAGGTCTGAACGGTCACCAAACAGCAATCCTAAAGTTTCCAGCAGTAATAAACACTTACAGGTATTGTTATTGACACGAGGCATGTGATAGCACAGTGATCAGAAAATGGCTGCTATTATTGATAGTCTTCTGAAGCAATTATTACTTGTGAGACAGATTTACCTTGACATAGTGTCAAGAACATCCAGAGAAAAAGACTGAGATCTCTGTTGCTCACTGATCAGTCTTTTCAGAAGAAAACATCTGTGTTTGCTGACAGTAACTCTTACCGTGGGAAAAGGTTCATTCACAGCCTTCTTGATTAACGGCTATATTGCTTATCATTATCCTTTTCATCTTACACAACTATAAATATATAATCTAATGATCCTTTCACTGAAATAGCATCTTTGATGATGGAATTTTCAAAGTGCTTCTTAGTCATTCAATAATTAGTCAGATTTACCCATTTTTTAAAGCCTATTACTGAGAACCTTAAAGAGTTGGAGAAAAAAAAAAAAAAACTTCTACTGAAATAGTCATTTTCTAGAGGATACAGAGAGGTAGCCTCAAAATTTTGATGGATCTTTTCAAAGATATAAAATGATTACCTTGGAGTTAAACTTATTACTGTTGTGTTATTTCTGATTCCTTAAAAGTTCATTTTAAAAAACATTTAAGGAAGGCGTGAATGTCAAGGCTCAGGCATAGAAATTGAACCCTCTAGGAAGGTTAATTATCTTCCCCTCTAAAATATCATGAATTCCCCAGATCTACTTTCATTCTATATATTATATGATGATGAAGTCACCTAGCTGAGCATTTGGTTTTCTTTCTAAGAAGGAAGGACTGGTTATTGGAGAACTTAATTTGAGACTTCCAGTTTAAAGAAAACCATCAACCAGTAAATGATACAAGAACTTGATTGGATATGAGATTTAGGCTACGATCTGACCAGGGAGAGTGCTTGTTAACAAATCCCAAAGAACTTTTATGAAATGAGAGAGTGTACAGCAACATGGCTCTGGAGATCGTGTACTGGCTGATCTGGGGATGGGGTTTTAATTAGGATCAACCTTTGTCATTATGGAAAATGATGAGAAAATGTGCTAATGTCAATTTCGCTTTTCAGGGAATCTGTATCCCAGAAAAGTGCAGATGCCACAGATACAAAGGCTGTTTTAAATGTCTTTTCCTTATGATCCACATCATAGCCTCCTGACTTCATTTCATAACATTTTAGAGATTTTGCTGCCTATATGTCTCATTGGGACCTGAATTATGTAGGAGGGGACACTTGAAATGATGACTGTGATATTATTAACCCATGGTTCTTGAATGAAAACTGAATACCTTTGAAGGAGGGTTAGGAAGGCAGGATGAAAAGCCAATGGTATTAATAAAAAAGAAAGAACAAAAGAAAGAAAGAAAGAAAGAAAGAAAGAAAGAATGAATGAATGAATGAATGAATGAATGAGTCATGTCTATATAGTTTTGGAGTTGTGGAGCCTGGTTTCAAAGAATTTTAGAAAAATTCTGATTCTTATTAGTTCAGTTTCTTTTGGAACTTAACTTTCTCCTCCCCTTCCCCAAAGGAGCTACATCCAGTTCTATGCATTGTTTTTATTTACTTGCCTGCTTGTTTTCCTTCCTCATGCAAGCATGATAAAGAAGATCCCAGATAGATGCACATGAGGAAAGAGAGGACAGGGGAGACAGGGTATGTTGGGCGGGTGGAGACTTGTGATGAATGTCAGGTGTGGAGACTTTCCCTTTGACAACAACTTGTAACAGCTGCCTTATACATTGATTGGCAAGTGACATTTTCTTCTTTATTCTATAACACCTACCCTTAAAAAATTACTCCTAAGCTTTAATGGAACCCTCTTCTTCCATTTTTTTTTTATTTCTACACCGCCTTCACACTCCTTCTGGCAGAAAGAAAAATAGCCTAGGATTTGGATCCAAGGGACAAGAGAGCAAAGATGTTATGTTCTTATAGATATTGATTAAGATGCCCAAGATCATTCACTAAGGATTTAGCTCTTTTGATTGCATTTTCTAATAATAATTTGAGACATAAGGAGATTTAAATGTATTTTAAAGGTATGGGTTGCTCCCTTTTTCTGCCTTCAATAATAATTGTTTACTATTGTTTCTAGGTCAAAAATATCCCACTATTCTGTCATTGATTCTAGCTGCCAGGGTTAATCCTGAATGCTGCAGGTACAGCAATATGCTATAGATATGGTTTATTTTATATTATCGACCGTGGAAGTAAATATTAGCATTATATCCATTTTACAGGTAAGAAAACTGAAATTAAATGTAAAGAAATTGCCTAACATGAAAATTACCATTGCAATATATACTTGTAACAGAATGAAGAATAGGGCTTATGATTATCTCAATTGATGCAGGAAAAGCATGTGAAAAATTCAATACTGTCCTATGGTTAAAATAAATTTCAACACTTTGGAAAGAGGAGGAAACTGCCTCAAAGTAATAAATGCTATTTATAAAACCCCCAATTATACCATTCTCAATATGAAAGTACTGAAAGCTTCCCATCCTGTAAGGTGAAGAAATTGTCTTAGCTAGAACAACTAGTCCATTAAAATATGTCAAACAAAAGTGGAACAATAGCCTATCCAAATCAGAAAAGAATAAATAAGACAACCTTTGTTCTCAGATAATATGATATTCTCTATCAAAAACCCTATAACACACACAAAAACATTCACATTTGTATGTGTGCACATGCACACACACAGACACACATCATGTTATAACCAAAAAAGTATTAGTTCAATAAGATGGCAGAATATAAAATTAATTACATTATGTATATGATTAGCAATAACCAATTAAATAAAAATCAAGAAAACTTATCCATGTACAGCTGCAAGAAGAAAAATAATTAAGATTAAATTTTTCCAAGGAAACAAAGACTCACACCCTGAAGGTATAAAACGTTTCAGAAATGTAATTATATTGAGTATAAATAAAGGAAACCCTATATTTGTATGTTAGGTTTAACATTGTTAAAATGTCCATGCAACCCTGAGTGGTGATTCAGTTCAGTTTGTATCAAGACTACAATGATGATGAGTTGGAATTAGAAAAAACAGCCTCAGCATTTTTATGGAATTCTGAGACTAAATAACCGGAAGAATCCTTCGAAAAGGAATGCCAATCTCGAAGCACTCTTTCTGGCTACAATGATTTGGCCTAACTGGGGCAGCAAGACACTAAAAAAGAACAAGCACATGAACAGAAAGAAAAGCTGGGTTAGGGTGGACTGGGCTCTAGTAGAGATATTCATATGTAAAAGAGTAAAGTTGAAATTTATTCCATATTAAATACAGAAAGCAGTGTAGTGTCTAAGGTTTGAGCATAAGAGGTAAATGACAAAACCCTTAGAGAAAAGAGTTTTGAACTTGGCAGTGATTTCTTAGTGTTTTAGTCAGTGTCCTATTGCTATGAAGAAACATCGTGATTATTTAAGATTACTATTGCTGTGATAAACACCATAAGCAAGTGGGGAGGAAAGGGTTTGTTTAGCTTACACATCCACATCATTCATTATCACCGGAGGAAGTTGGGACAAGAACTGGAGCAGGGCAGGAATCTAGAGGCAGGAGCTAATGCAGTGACCAGGAAGGGGTGCTGCTTACTGGCTTGCTCCCCTTGGCTTGCTCACCCTGGTTTACTTATATGACTCAGGACTACCAGCCTAGGGATGGCACCATCCACAGTGGGCACTTCTGGGCCCTTACCCATCAATCACTGATTAAGATAATGCCCCACGGCTGGATCTCACAGAGGCATTTTCTTAATTACGGTTCCCTTCTTTCAGATAATTCTAGCTTCTATAAAATTGATGTAAAACTATCCAGGACACTTGAATATAATATAAAAAGCAAAAGAGTGAACTTTTATTTTTCTGAAAACAAATGTCAGGGTCCACAAAGTGACATCCATGACCTGCTTGCTCCATCTTCAGCACCCCTCTCTTAGTGTTTCCTCTTTCTTCTTTCCTGTGAGTGCTTTCAATGTGCTGTGCCAGGAATCTTCTCCATGGGACAGTCTTGACTACAGATCAGCGTAGCTCATCTTCTACCACCGTCAAAACTTGGTCTTGCATGCTGCCCAGTGAGGCTTACAATGGATACCCTAACTGAAATAGACCAAGACTTTCTCTGTATTTAGCATAGTTATTGGTAGGTTGTAACTTCTTAAAAGTTAGTAGTTCAATTTTAAAGCTAACTACAGAACTGTAGTACTAAAAGTAGTAATGTACTATCACAAAATATGTAGACAGAAAAATCAAGCATGGCTCCATGTAGACACAGCCCTTTCACATTGGACAAAGATGCCAAAACATACATTGGAGAAAAGATACCATCCATAACGAATAGTGCTAGAGGAACAGGATGTCCACTTCTAGAAGACTGAAATTAGGTCCATATCTGTCACTTTGAAAAATTATTAACTCCAATACAAAACATGAGACATTAAAACTTCTAGAAAAACACATAGGCAGTACTCTATCAGAGCTAAGTGTATACCACTAGGAAGGGTAAGCCTGTATCCACCACCAGTCCTGCAGATTTTTCTGACATACAATAAAGTGAGGATAACCATAGACATAATTGTATGTAAGTAAATCTGAAAACTTAGATAAAAAAGAAAAAAATACAACTTACTCAAACTGATAGAAAAGACCTCAAAACATTTACTTTTGCCAAAGAAACTGAATGTGTAATAAAGGTCTTTCCATAAACAAAACTTTAGTTAAGCGGCTTTAATGACTAATTTCTCCAATTTATCATGTTTCCACATAGGAACTTTCATACCATCACCAAAATGCTTTCCACTTCCCTTTTGGAAATCATGTTCATCCAGCAAGCTAATTTATGTCATGAATGAGACTATTAGAGACACCGACAACAGGCTAAACTGTAGGGAATGAGTGACCATACCACATTCAACCTCAGGCTCTACATCTGTGATGTAATTTCCTCAAGTCTTAATTGTGGAAGAAGGGAGATTGGGGCACACAGTGAATTGGAGAGGAAGGAGAGATGCAAACGATGGAAGACATAATTATGCATGAAACTTAAAATATAGAAAGTCTAAAAATGGGGGAAAATATGGTACTACAAAAGTAACACAGTATCTCTTTAGTACCATTTATTTCAGAAACGCTGCAATAATGTAGTACTTAAAATGAAGTCATTAGTATTATAATGAAATGTACTAAAGACATATTATTACCTTAGGATGTGTAAAAAGGAATTTCACAAAAGTCATTATTTTTAACACACACAGATACACACACACACACACACACACACACACACACACACACATACCTGTATGGGTACTGTCAATAGAAGACCATTAGCTTTTAGAAGACAGATTTAATATTGTAATAGATTACATGTACAAAAGCATAGAGCTGACATATTTCAGAATGCACTATTAAACTTCTTTGCCTTAAATATGGGAAGATAAATGTTCACTATTACTGTGTCTCATTACATAGTTCCAAAGGTTCCAGACAATAGAAGAGAAAAGCAAATAAATAAATAAATAAATAAATAAAATAAACAAGAGATCAAAGAATGAAGAAAAAGAAACCCCTTTTATTTAAAAAAATGACATTAATTTGTGCATAAGAACTCTAAAAAAGCTAGAAATTATTAGTATTAATAAATTAACATACTTTGGATTAATATCAATACAGGAAAGATACTTTATTAACCAAAATAAAAAAATCAAAAAAGAATATAAAATAAAACATTACCTACACTAAATATGTTCATGTAAGATTAATTAAAAACTACTTGAGATATTTATAGTAAAAGCTGTAATGTGTTTCTGGAATATGGTAAATACCAATAACAACATAGAGTTTTCATATTTGTGAGTTAGGATGATATAAATAGCTGGAATGATGCTGTGTCTCATTATTGTAGCCCAAGTTGGCCTTCAATTTGTCAAGTTCCTTTATAAGATGTCATTTTACAAAGAATGACCAACACACTTAATACATCCTCAATCACAATTCCAGCTGGAAATTTTACTAAATCTATAGAAATGAAAGAATGTAAACGAGCTTGTATGTTTTGAGGAATAAAGCTATAGGCTTGTGCTGCAACATGTCAAATTAAGTCCCAGTAATTAAGAAAACATAGTATTCTATGTGAAGGGACAGACAAGTGGCACAGAATTAAGACCATATAAAGATGTATATGTGTATGTGTATATGTATGTATATGTTGCAGAATAGAAGGTAATAGAAAAAGTTGTCTTTAAATTGTGATTCAGCACTATGTTTTACATTCGAGATATTATTTTTGTCTTATAGGATATATTAATTTTAGATCAATAGATAGAATATAGTTTTATTGGGAAAAGAAAAGACATAGTCTCAAGGTGGGATCAGAAGTATGTCTTATTATCTTAGGGTGCGGGGTATAAACACCGGTATAAAAATGAGATCTAGATAAACTAGAGAGGGAAGTATTTTTGAGTAGCAACAACAACACCAACAACAATAACCAGCCATTAGGAAGGCAAAATAACATGAACACATTGGGAAGAGGTATTTGTAATTTCCATATACGGTAAAAGGCTGGTAATCTCAGTATGTAAGGAGTATACATAGTGTAACAATAAATGAAAAAAGAGGCCTTAATTTTTAAAAAGAGCAAGGAGTGGCATATCCAAGACTTTCCAGGGAGGAAGGGAAAGAAGAAATGATATATCTATAATAATCTCAAATATAAAATCTATCATTTTTAAATACTTTTTATTTGTCACAAAAGACACAAAGCTGGGTTGGTAGGGAAGACGGCAGAATTGGTCAGGGGGCACTGAAGAGGGATGAGTCAGATCAAATGACCTGGTACAAAATTCTCAAAGGAAGTCATAGAAAGGAAAGAAAAATATTAATATGATTTAAATATTATAAATATAAAATAGACATTTCATAAATATTCCCAAATAACTAATAAGCACATAAAAAGACAAACAATTTTATAGGCTATCAATAAAGTATAAATTAGCACTATAATAAGACAATACAGTAACTAAATTGACAAAGAAAAGGACTTACTTCATCTGAGCTTATTTAGATACATTGTCAATGGAAGTGTAAACTGTTCCAAGCACTTAAGAAACTAAAGTATCTGAAAAACTTATATTCCCTGTCCTTAAGAATTTTTACTCATGGAAAAGAAAAGTAAAATAGAAATGTATAAAAAGAAACCAAAACAAGGATGCTGACAGAATTATTTTAATAGCTGAAACAACACACAACCAATCTGCTTGTTTATCAACAAATGTAACTATCAAAATGTGAGTGTAGCTTTAAAAACATGGTGCATTTATACAATGAGAACTGCCTGCCATAAAAATGACCAAATTACTGATACAAAAGGCTGGGTAAGGATCAGCAGAATTATTTCACAGAAGCCACACCAAAATATTACATAGCTCTTCTTTCATTTACATGAAGTAAGAAGAGTAGAACACATGTATCTATGACAGGAGTCAAGATAGTGTTGACCTTTGGGAGAGGAATACTCCTAGGACACACGTGTTGTATTCTGTGCCCTAAATCAAATCACATGATAGATGCAAAGGAATGTATGTATTTAAGACATATAAAAACACTAACAAGCATGTAAAGAAGACTCATACATTCTGTGCATCTCTCTCTCCCTCTCTCTCTCTCTCTCTCTCTGTGTGTGTGTGTGTGTGTGTGTGTGTGTGTGTGTCTGTGTGAAAGCCATTCAGAGTGGATGATGAGCACTAAACTTGGGTCCTCTGGGAAAACAGCATTTTCTCTTGACTAATAAACCATAATCTCCATCCCCTGAGCAAGAAAACCAAAACCAGAACCAAACATAGACAACCAAACTCCAAAAAAAAAAAAAAAAAAAAAAAAAAAAAAAAAAAAAAAAAAAAAAAACGAACAAAAGAAGAAAAATCAATAAAAGCAAATGGCATCAGTTAGAAATATTAGACTATCAGTGAGGATTAAAAAGGAAAAACTAAACTATGTGGTTTCTTGGTTTTCAAACCCCATGCAGAGATGTGCTGAAATACCAGGCTGAATGCTCGTCATGGTGCATGCAGATTTTCCATTCAGCTAAACAGCCTGAGCAGCTGCCATTAGAAGTAATAGACTCTCAACTCCCAGGGAAGGCTCAAATGATACCAAAGGGCATCAATACTTCAAAGACAAGAGGGCACCAAGCAGCCGTGGGCAGTCCATCTGAACTCTGAAGTCCGGTGGCCTCCAGCAATCAGAGAAGAGCTTTCAGCACTGCATGCTCTTTTTCTGCCAGCTGACCTCTGGAGGATGCCTCTGGCAAAGACTGACTCTGGACGGGAGCATTTTGTCCATTATCCACAGAAAAGCTTTTCCAATCAGTGCGGACCTTTCTTTGTGTTGAGGTGTTTTCAGGGCATGGCTAGGTAAGTATCGCTAGGTAAAATTCTATAAGGATGTTAGAAAACGACTTGGAATCCCTTCTGCAGGTGTAGTTGGTTCAAGAACTGAATCAGGAGTTTTCTTTTTTTGAATCTTAAAATATATAAAACCAAACCACACCCTCGAACACTGCTATTTAAAATAGACAATAAACCATCAAAATGGCATACTCAACTGACTGTTCATGTTTTTCCTAAGTTTGCTCAGTGTGAGTGCCAGTCTGTAAACTCGAGCTGAATCAAAAATATTCTCATAACCATCTAGTCCTGGGTATTGCAAACTATTCTGATGGACAAAGCTCTAGGGTGCTGTGACAAGGGAGGGACGTTAGTGTCTGTGTTCACATAGAGGCTTGTTAAAATCTCACAGACTGCTTTCAACATGAAGGTAAAACGTGAGTTTTGGACTTGACACTGCAGAAAGCCAGGGAGAACTCTAACTGCACATCCTCTTCTTGGCTCTCACATACATCAGCTAAAACATGCTTCTGATGATTAGGTCTCATCTGATATTCGAAAGATTCCAGGAAGTAGGGAGTGTGTGGTTGAAATTCATTCAAGGTCATCCAGTCAATGAAAGTCGGGACTAAAATTCCGATGGTTTCGCCAGCGCACTTGAGGTGCAGTGGTTGTTAGGGCTGGAATCTGCCCAGAAAAATCTGCTACTGTTGAGTTTGCAAATCTCTAGCAAGCAAGTGTCCTCTTCCTCTTCTTTCTCATTACGGATGGGATTTCTTGCATATATACAAGAGTGTTTACTTATGGCTCCATGGGACACGCCGTTCAAGGGCCATGAGATGAAAATCAGGAGCCAGAAGAAAGTAAGGCAGGATGGTTCACATTTTTCTTGAGGCGGAGGAAGTGTCAGAAACTCTCATCAAATCATAGCAACCGTCTCAAAAGCTCAAGAAGCGACAGTGATTTTTTTAAAAAAATAAATAATGTAAAACATAGCAGCCAATTTTAAGAAGGAAATGCATTCAAACATGTCTTTCTTAAACTATTCAGCATCTGAAATGATCAATAATAGATACAATTAGTTAACTTTGCTCCTCAATGTATTCATTATTAAGACATTATTAAGACACTATGTACATTTAGAATCCTCCTCTTCCTTTCTGTTCAGCTCTGTACCTTTTAGCCAATAACAGTTGAAGAAACACCAAAGAAATCAAGCCTCATGAATGCCCCTGCTTCCAAGCCACGTTCATGACTTTCTACATGCAGGTGGGCCTACAAATTACTGTTGCCACAAATACAAGAGTCTAGTAACATATACAAACTGTGTATTGTTTTTTGCATAATTTGCCCTAAAATTTCTGATTAGAAATTACCGGCAGAGAAAGGTTTCTATAGTCTGAATGTTGGCATTCTCCCCATGCTCACATCCCTAACTCTGTGTTAGCAGGAAGTGGGATTTGGGGGAATTGAGGCACAAGGACTGAGTTCTTATGAATATGATTAGTACTCTAAAAAGAGAGACTTGCCCAAGAGTTTCTCCTTTCCTTTTGCGTTATTAGGACACATCAGGAAAACACCATCTACGAGTCAGAAATGGGTCCCCACTGGATACCAATCTGCCAGCACCAAGACTTTGGAATCCCTTGCCTTTAAACTGAGAAAATCAGAATATTATTGTTCTTAAGCCACTCTGGTCTGTGGTGTGTTATTCTAGGAGCCCGATCAGACTAAGGCAGAGGTATGTTCTCTGCACTTTGGATCTAGGATGGAATCCATGTCTGTCGTATTTCCCAGATTTCACCATTGCTTTCTTAATCTAGGACACACAGTGATGAGACCTGCATATGTACATGTTGCCTTTGGATACGGACTTGGAGCCAAGGAAATTATACGACTTGGGGAAAGGCACTTTCTGAATGAACCCTAGCTTTCTCAGTATCAAACAAAAGTGTTACTGCCCTTTCCTTTAGCAAGAACCTCTTCACGACCACTCATTTTACTTAGATCAATGAGGTTTTCCTCCCCTATATCACTACTCCTAATTTACAGGAGAAATTTGTTAGACAGCAAATTTACCTGCACTGTGCTATGCCTGTTGAAATGATTAATTCTACTATTGTGTGATTCAAGGCCCAATTTGGACATAAAGCAAAGGAAGCTTAGTTTTATCAATGGGCAAGCTGTTCTGAATTGAAACCCCGCAGAGGAAGAGGGGATGATTAATCAGACAAGGGAAAACCCACTCCTTATAGCATCCTCCAGCTGTGTATACAGCAAACGCCATTCTATTTTAGCATGCTGGGAAGAGTTGTCTTGATCGAATGACAGTCAATAAAAATTCTCTTTTAAAGGATTGCTACAGTGGGCTCTAGTCTTATTTCCAGAAATTAGAAAAACCTGCTGAGCAGTCAGAAAAAAAATATACTATACAATAAAATGTTATGATGTCCCAGAAAGGTAAGCTCTTCTCCATTAAAAATGCACAATTCTTTCGTGAAAATTACACTTAATGTCATGTGGTTTTCTTCACTTGATGTCATACATTATCTGTACTTTTCATTGATTTGCAGTAGATTGGCACAGGAAACATAATTAAGTGAACAATGGCAGTTCAGTTAAAAACTCTGTATGGAGAGAAAGAAGAGGCAGAGAGATTCAAAATGAAAATAAAACGCAAAGGAATTATAACTCATCCCATCTGCAATTAAAGTGAATATTTAAGTTGTAAGGCTACTGAGCCTGGGCAGATGAACTGAGTTAATTTATAGGTATTTAATTAACTCCATAGGGTGAATCCCACTGTTGAGAGTCTGTGATATAATTCTCACATTGCTAATTATAAAACTGATAGAAACATTGAGGGCTCTGTAAGTGAAGGCTTACAGAGGTGTAGCCTGTTCTTTCTTGAATCTCAAATATATCATAGCAGGTTACAAAATTCACACAAGAGACACAACATCCTGTGAGAACCTTACACAGGATCTTCTCTGGTAGTCATGGGCACAGAGGGAGAAGAAGGAAATGAGGCTTCCCCCATGTATGTATGTGTGTGTGTGTGTGTGTGTGTGTGTGTGTGTGTTTGTGTGTGTGTGTGTGTGTGGTTTTGGTGCTGCTGGTGGTGGTGGTGACCTGTACAGCATAATTTAAAGAGTGTACAATTTTTCAACCTTGGCGGAAAGCAACACAGGACTCACAGTAGGAAAAGCCTTGCTCTTTGAAAGCAGACCACTGACCAATGATCTTTCAATTATATTCACTTTACTTAATGTACTTTAAAAATTCATCTCATTTTTTCCACTAAGGAACTGATAATTTTTTGAGCTTTAACATTTTATTCAGTGTGTGTATGTGTCTATGTGTGTGTGGGGGGGGATATATGAGTATTTATGAGTAGTAGTCATGTGTGGAAGCATGTGTATGTTTGTGAACATGCAAATGTAAGTGTCATAGCACTGCTGGTGCTAGTGTAGTCAGAGGAAAGTTTGCTGGAGTCCATTCTCTTCTCCTTCCACTATGTCATCCTAGTAACCGCACTCAGGACAATGGGCTTACAGCAAGCACCTTTATTCTCTGGACCAGCTCAGTGCTCCAGTTGACCACAGGCTCTGTAAACTCACTTATTTTTGCAATACCCATGCACTCTTAACAGTAAACAAAGAATATGGCTGAGTTCAAAGGGCAAAATGCCATTCATAAAGAATCTAACACAATTGTCTACTCAATGATGAATGGCTAAGAAAATTTGGTGCATGCACACTATATAGCCATGCAAAAGAATTATGTTCTGTGATTTGTAATAACATGAATGGAGCAATTGAGGAAAGTTTGGAAAACAAGCCAGGTACATGTGGATAATTCCTGCGTGGTTCACTAATAGATGGAATCTAAAAATATTGACGTCATAGAAGCAGAAATTAGAATGAAGATTATTAGGGCTTAACATCTGAAAGGAGGAAAATAAAAAACACTAAGCAGAGGCTTTGGTGTGCTGTTGCTTAGCAGGTTGCTTATAGATAACAGCAACATAGTGCCTGTTTTAAAACAGCCAGAACAAGCAATTCAAAATATTTTCTCCACAAATAAATATTAAAATCCTGAGAAGACAGATCTTTAAGCTGACTTAGATAGTATATAATATATGAGGGATAACAAGTCATCACCCTCCCAATAATATACAAAAATTCCATTTGTTTGTATATCATTTAAATACTGTTTAAAGCAGTACAATAAAGTCTACCTTCCTACTAGGAATAGAGAAAGAAGAGTTTTCTAGTTGCTGATATTTATTGAATACTTAATAGCTAGAGCATGATGTCTGTACAATTTGCTCCAAGCGTCAGTCTACCTGTCCTTGAAGAACAAAGTGAAAAGTGTTCATCTTGTAAATCATCCAGCTTTAAGGCTATGGTGAATAACAAAAGCTTTAGAGAAATTGTCAGTAGAGTCTACATGTCTGTAAGAGAATAACACATCACTACCCAGAAGTGTATACTGAACGTCTAATTCCATTCCTACCTAGTATATCATTTATACTTTGGATAATGTGTAAAGAGACTCTTCCAGTAACTAAAGCTAGTTCTTTAGACAAAAGTAATTTTTCTAGCCTAGGATTTAATGAAATCCCAGTGAACTCTCTTAATGCAATGATTTTTTTCTGTAATAATATAAAATTATATAATATATATGTGCCTAATAATAATATTCCTGTTCCTAGAGAAAGAAATTATGAAAACTGAAAGTTCTGGATATCACTGGAGAAGAGACTCAATTCTAGTTAATAAAGAGATCAGAAACAATCACTTCAAAACTTGTTTATCCAGTGCAGAGGAGAGAGTTCCGAAGTAGTTATAATAAATGATAGAGTTGAGCTCAGTGACTGAGTTAATAGGCCAATGTCTGTTTCCCTGAAATGGATCACATTTTTGTACGTTTTGGTTTTAATAGCATGTTATTTTACTGAGAGTCTTTTCTGATACTGAAAGTCCAAGGATACGTTGCTGTAAATAGTACTTATAAGACAAGCTCCTTTAGAATGAGAGGTACCTAATAAATTGTCTCATTACACAAATTATTTGGAATAAGTAATGAATCTAGGTCATAATATTAGACTAAATGCAAATTCTTTGCTAGCTAGCTTAACTTTGATTTAAACTTGTCATTTATAAAATTAGAATTTTTTTCTAATAAAAAGTAAAAACAAAAATCAACAAAACCAAATGATTCACATAAAAATGGGCCTAGGATCTGAACATGAGTTCTAAAGAAACAAAATAGCTAAGAAATATCTTTGAAACTGTTCATCATCCCTAGCAGCTAGAGAAATGCAAATGAAAACGAATTTAAGATTTTTATCATAACCCAGTCTGGGTGGCAAAGATCAAGAACATGACCAACCACAAATACTTATGGGAGAAAGGGACTCTTAAACCACTGTTGGTGGGACATCAAACTGGTGCTGCCACTATAGAATCAGTGTTAAATAAACCTATCATATGGCCCAGCTACACTTCTCCTTGGTATATGCCCAAGAAACTTGCTATCTTACTCTACAGATCCTTACTTACCCAGGATCATTCCTGCTCTATAGCTAGAAAACAGGAACCACCTAAATGACAAAAAGATGCCCGAAATGGGGTGCGTATACACTATGAAATACTACTGAGGTGTAAGGAAAGCTAAAATCATGAACTACACAAATAAATTGATGGAAGTAGAGAGGTTCATACCGAGTGAGAATTCCCAGACACAGGAAGAAAAGCATTCTATATTCTCTCTCCTCTGAGGCTCTTAGCTTCAAATCTTCAGAAGTGAGTACATCTCCTGTTGTAACTGCAGAAACCAGAACAGTAGAAGGGGGGCAATTGTCAGAGTAGGGGAGTGAGGAGGGAGAGGGGGAGGGAGAGAGACAGACAGACAGACAGACAGAGAGACAGGGAGAGACAGAGAGACAGAGAAATAGCAGGGTACCAGTGATCTGATGGGAGATATGAGGAAAATGGGAGGATCTAAACTGAGAAGAAGGGAGAAACAGAAGGAGGGAGGAAAAGAAAAACATGGTAAGAATGATTGGAAAAGGCCCAAGGAATCATTCTATTAACGTTCTACCTTAACATACTTATAATACATGTGTGTGCATACATAAGCAGTTTGTATAAAATCTTCCCATCCAAGCTAACAACACTTCCTTTAAGAGCCATACTCCATCTAACAAAGCCTCTGACAGGAACATGAGGAGCTTCCTTTTGCATTGTTAATCAGTTTCATCTAAGAAGTGCCCCAAATATTATAGGATGCTCTTATTCTCTTTGGTGATACCACAGAAGGAGAAGATATGTCCTAATTGCTTAAGACACAATGCATTTTGGATACAGAACCCAAAAGACCACAGCTGTATCTGACTTGAGCTTCTTCCTTGAGGACTAGCATTTCTACCAGCAAGTACCATATAAGCTTTCACAGAAGTAAAGAAACCAATAGTCCTAACTAGCTATAACATCGGTAAACCGCAACAATGAAAACCCAAGGGCAACACAGTGGAATACTTACTTCGTAGTAATCAGCAATTGAGCCCAAAGCCTGCTCAATTATTTCCAACAGTGAAAACCTAGCTAACTAACCAAAGCTATTTAAGTCATGGATCTTGGAAAAAACCTTAAAAACTCTACTTTTCTAAACCAGCACAATCCTTAATAATATTTTTAATATGCATCCTAATACACAGAGATATGTGCAGCTCTCATCTCTCATCACAGAAACTTCTCTTTCCAATAGATAGAGACCATTTCTGAGAATATCACTTGATCCAAACCCAGCGTTGTGGGAACCAGTCCCTACTGATACATATAAAACATAACGCTTGTACCTAAGGTTTGGAGATCATTGCAGAAGAGAGGGTAGAACTGTAAAAGCCAGACAAACAGGAAGTTTGTGGTGATATCCTATCTCCTAGTCAATGTCTGAGAAGACACATCCACGAAGTATCAGCAACATAACTGGCTAAACATAAACTAGCAAATGATGATACCAATGGACATACTGAAGTAGATGGGGGAAAGCTCACAAGGCCTCAACCCTACACACACACACACACACACACACACACACACACACAAACACACTACAGAGAACTAAGGATTGATGGGAACAGTAGAACTATTCTTCTCCAGGGAAGCACACACTGGTTTCCTAATACCAAATATCCAGTCCTGAAAACTTCTACGTACATGTATGTTATATGGACTAGACAAGCTGTATTTATACTCTTAGCAATATGTACATGTTGCATACACATAGAAAACACATACACATATGTATGTAATAAAGGAAAGGAGGTCATGGGTTTGAAATTAAGCAAGAAGCGGTCCATGGGAGGACTGAAGAGAAGAATTCTTTCTTCCCTGAGTGGAAATGATGTAATTATAACCTCAAAAATTATGACCTAGTGCACTTCATTTTATGAGATGTTGAGGCTATAATTAGTTATTTAAGCCCCACCCCAGCATATACAAAATGAAAGAGATGATAAGTCAAGGTGAGATGCTTGTGAATAGATTGAAGGAAGAGGAATTATCTCAAACCTTATTGATGATGTTTTCTCTTCAGGATCCATTTCTCACAATCATTACACTTAGTATTAGTTGCCAGGTTGGCGGGACTTGGAATCACATAGGACACTAGCTGGATCCTAGATCCACTTGTTGGTGCCTGGAAATGGCTGTGAAGGATTGTCTTGATTGGCAATTAATCGAGATAGTAATACTCAGATTAAAATTGGGTAGTACCATTCCCAGGGCTTGAGTCCCAGAGTGAATAAAAAGAAATCTTGGTAAGCAGAATCATTCATTGTTCTCTCCTTTCTATGTATGCAATGCAGCCAGATGCTTCATGATCTTGCTGCCATTAATTCTTGGCCTGGTAGATTGCATCCTTGAAATGTGAGCAGCAATAAATTTTTTCCTTTAAGCGAACTTTGTCAGGGGACACTATTGCATCAACAGGAAAAAATTATTAAACAATGAAATAGAAAGGAAAAATTTCCCAAACAAACTTTTTCTTAGTGTAGAGCAACCAAAATCTGAAAGTCATTCACGTTGGTTTTGATACTTTTTGAAATAGAAAAATGAAGCTCAAAAAGATGGAAGGGCAAAATGTGGATGCCTCAGTTCTTCTTAGAAGGGAAAACAAAACACTCTCTGGAGAAAATATAAAGTCAAATAGAGGAGCAGGATTGAAGAAAAGATTGTTCGGAGACTGCCTCACCTCTGGATCCAACTCATACGTGGCCACCAAACCCAAGCACAATTGCTGATGCCAAGATGGCAGGAACCAGATAGAGATGCCTCCTCAGGGGCTCTACCAGAGTCATATAGATACAGCTGAGCATACTTGCAGCTAACCATCAGACTGAACATGGGGACCCCAATGAAGGTAATAAAGAAAGGACTGAAGAAGCTGAAAGAGGTTACAACCTCATGGGAAGAACAACATTATCAACCAACCAAACCCTCCACAATTCTCATAAACTAACACCAACCATTGTGCACATTGAGAGACCTATGGCTCCAGTTGTATATCTAGCAGAAGATAGCAGTGTTTGGCATCAATGGGAGAAGAAACCTTTGGTCCAGTGAGGGCACATTTTCCCAATGCAATGGAATGCCAAGGCACTGAGGTGGAGAGGGTGATCAGGATGTGGTGCACCTTTATGGAGAGAAGTGTAGGGAGAGGGGGTAACATTTCATATGTAAATACAGAGAGTATCTAATAAAGAATAGAAATTACTATATTGATTTTTAAAAATTCAGATCACCTAAAATCTATACTGAAAACTGTTTTTAACTGGCCAAATTAATTTCTGTGCTCTTTTAAATATTAGTATATTTTTAAAGATTTATTTGTGTATGAGTACACTGTTGCTGTCTTCAGACACACCAGAAGAGGACATCAAATTCCATTACAGATGGCTGTGAGCCACCATGTGGTTGCTGGGAATTGAACTCAGGACCTTTGAATAATAGCCAGTGCTCTCAACCACTGAGCCATCTCTCCATCCTCTCAATGTTATGAATCTATCTCAATGAGGAGCTTAATAAAATTTCATTCACAGTTTTTACATGCAAGGAGAGGAAATGTAAGAGAGAAATATGTATTATCTATATGGTCTTGCTGTAAAATCTACACTATCAAAAAACAAAACAAAACAAAACAAAACAAAACAAAAAAAAAAAAAACAGTTCATTGGAAAGTCCTAAATGTTTGTTACATCCAACACTTACCAACTTGTTTTGTTTGAAAAAGCTCTTTTCAGGACCAATGCACTTGACATAGACAATCATGCTTCAAACATGAAGATAGGATCTTAATTATGTTTAATTCTGTTTTCTATAGAAAACACTCTGCGAAGTCCAGAATCTGTGAAGAGGCATTCATCAGAAAAGAATGATGCTTATCTAAAATTATGTTTCTTCTCTTAACAGACTTAATGGTATTGTTCAAAAGTTGGTCTTTATCTTTTACTCTCCCCAAGCTCATAATACATCAGTGCTGACTAGAGGATTTTAAAGCCATTGGTTCCTGGAAATGAAGGGATAATGCACTAAAACCATAATAACTTATATGTTGATCGAGAAGAAGTAAGTATATAAGCCATATTGAAATTTTGTGTCTAAAGATGAGAAATTGAAAGGTGGAAATTTAAAGAAAAACACAATTCTTAACAGAAAAGAAAAAGAAATGTTGAGCTACATTTTGTACATACACATGTGTGTCTTTGTGTGAAAGATCATGGGTGGTACTATTGTATTACAGTCTGACATTGCTGAAGTGAGAAGGAACTCAGTATGACAAGCTGGGAAGAACTGGGATTCAGTCACACACTTTCCTGCTTGCTGTTTCTCTGTGCCATGGCCTGTCCATGAACTGTGCCTCTCTTAAAGAACAGTGACCCAGGCTCTTTCCTTAACACAAGAGATGCTTCTTTACAGAGAGCACAGTGAAGCTTATGAGATGAAGTTAATGATGCTTTTGTTTTATATGTTGACCCATCATAGAAATGGCCTGAACAATTTGCATTATTCCATAGTTCAAAAAATTCACAATGTTAAAATTCACCAGTTAAAAATTGAAAGGGTAGGTTTTTGGTGAAAAACAAATATTATTTGAAAATATGAAGATGAAGCTTATATACCCAGGCCATATGCTGGGAATTTAATTTCTACAGGAAAAAAATATCATCTGAAATGATATCAAAATTGGAAGGAAGAATCAAATTTGATAAGCTGTATATATTTTTTCCAGTATTGAAGATTGAATCTAGAGTATTCTGTAGTAAACCCATGCTGTGAAACTGTGGGCAATGTCTAACTGGTGTTTTGATGCTGATCCAGGCTCTTACTTATCCCTTATCCTATTATCAAAGGTAGAGACCATAGCAAAATGGAAATTGTTAGAAAAGCATATGCTAGTGGTTACTAAAGGGCTCTAGTTACATAAGGAAGAGATGTAAGATTTAGTACAACATATGATGAAATAGTTAGAACATGGGTACAGTGAACCTAATGGCAAGTGAACTTGTGTGAGTCTCTATTTAGTATATTTAATATATTTATTTAATATACTTAACTGTGACCTTTATATTTGTCTTTTTTTCTTTTTTTACTTTATTTTAAAAAAAACAAGATAAATGTACAAATTTTCAGTATTTTTGCATAAAAGTATATGAATACATTTTTAAGGTTTTAATTATTTGTGAGTACATATACATACACATATGTATATATGTAACAATAATATAGGAAAAGAGGCTATTAATTTGAAGGGATAGGAGAGAAACTAGGAGGGGCTGTAAGGAGGAAAAGGGGATGTGATACAGTTCTATTTTAATTGAAATATGTTTTTTTTTTTTGTTGAACTTCACACGGTCTGTGAGTTGTTTCTGGGGGTGTTCAGAGCTTTCTGGGGTTAGTGTCCAGTTCTCAGTGACTGGATATTATGTCTGTTCTTTTGTGACTGGATTATCTCACTCAGGATGATATTCTCTAGATGCATCCATTTTCTTAAGAATTTCGTTAAGTCGTTGTTTCTGATAGCTGAGTAGTACTCCATTGTGTATATGTACCACAATTTTTGTATCCATTCATCTACTGAAGGACATCTGGGTTCTTTCCAGCTTCTGGCTATTATAAGTAGAGCTGCAATGAACATTGTGGTGCATGTGTCTTTGTTGTATGTTCAAGCGTCTCTGGGGTAAATGCCCAGAAGTGGAATAACTGGGTCTTCAGGTAGTACTATGTCCATTTTTCTGAGAAACCTGAAGACTGATTTCCAGAGTGGTTGTATCAGTTTACAACCCCTCCAGCAGTAGAGAAGTGTTGCTTTTTCTCCACATTCTTGCCAGCATCTGTTGTCATCTGAGTTTTGGATCTTGGCCAATCTGACTGGTGTGAGGTGGAATCTCAGGGTTGTTTTGATTTGTATTTCCCTGATGGCTAAGGATGTCGAGCACTTCCTTAGATGTTTCTCAGCCATTTGATATTCTTCGATTGAGAACTTTTTCTTTAAGTCTGTACCCCATTTTTAGTAGGGTTGTTTAATTCTCTGGTGTCTAGCTTTTTGAGTTCTTTGTATACCTTGGATATTAGGCCTCTATCTGATGTGGGGTTAGTAAAGATCTTTTCCCACTCTGTTGGCTGCTGTTTTGTTTTCTTGACAGTGTCTTTAGTCTTACAGCAACTTTGCAATCTCATTAAGTCCCATTTGTCAATCTTTGACCTTAGAGCAAGAGCCATTGGTGTTCTGTTCAGGAAATTTTCTCCTGTGCCTATATGTTCTAAGGTTTTCCCTACTTTCTCATCTAATAGTTTCAGTGTACCTGGTTTAATGTGGAGATCTTTGATCCACTCACACTTGAGCTTTGTATAAGGAGATAAGAAAGGGTCTATTTTCATTCTTCTGCATTCTGTGTGCGAGTTGGTCCAACACCATTTGTTGAATAAGCTGTCCTTTTCCCATTGAATGTTTACAGCTCCTTTGTCAAAAATCAGGTGACCATATACGTGAGGGCTCATTTCTGGATCTTCTATTCTATTCCATTGATCCACATGCCTATTTCTGTACCAGTACCATGCAGTTATATGTTTGTCTTTTAATTGAACTACAACTTTATGCTTGGAATGGGCTCACCTCTCAGTTGGTTGGTATATTTTAATTCCCATGTGAGACTATGAAACAGTTAGAGGATATTTTACATATGCCTACAGTATGCATTCGGGGTCCAGTAAGTGGCTGTTACACAATATTTGTGGTTTGATGGTCTATGCCTCTGAGTGAAATGTGAGCGATAACTTCTGCTTTAATTACAGTATCAGTAAAGGCTAATTTTCTTATTGTCCCAGTATTTAAATTTTCAAGGAGAGATATTTTATTTTTCTAATAAGAATTCCTCCAGGGCCATCATTTTCTCCATATGTCACCATTACACAGGGCAACAATTGACACGGAAGAAGGAAGATAGAGAAACGACACAAACATATGAAAAAATAAATTGTTACAAATAACCCTATAAGATTACTTAAATTCACAAGATTATAATTTAAAAATGACATATCTCTAAGCAAACTAAAAATAGTTCAATTTTTTTTCACATGAAGATATAATTACTAATTCTTTGAGTTTTAAGAAATACACAATTAAGGCTATTTCAGTAGTCATGGGCCTGTGTTCTTGTTTATATCCCTCCACCATTAAGCTCTGATTAAATATTTTTTTTCACTTTTTGGAAAAATCTTTATGATAACATGACACATTTAGTGTGTTCTTTCTTTTGTAAACTCTGGTATACACAGAATTGCAAGAATTTATAATAAGAAGTAGATTAATGTCATGTGGTATCTAATGCTAAACAACTTACCATTTCTTTGTTAATTTTTCCACACAAATCTCTTAGGTTGACTCTTTAGAAAAATGCTCCTTAAATGTATGTTCTAATCAGAGAGAGAGAGAGAGGGAGAGAGAGAGAAAGAGAGAGGGGGAGGGAGAGAGAGAGAAAGAGAGAGGGGGGAGGGAGAGAGAGAGAAGGAGAGAGAGAGGGGGAGAGAGAGGGAGATAGGGAAAGAGATAATGAGAATTAGTTTACACAGGCTTTAGATTTCACTGTTTCGAATTTCACTCTGTAACCCAAAGTGCTCCCAAACCACAACTGACATCTCACCTTTGCAATGCACAGCAGTGTGCAATTTAGAGCACAGTGGTGCTTCCTCAGGCTCTACACACCCAGCGTTTACAGGAAGCAGGGCTGGGTCTCACTGTTTAAGACAATGCTAGCACTGTTTGTCTGTATCAGGTCCAAGCCATGCTCTGAGAGTGAAATGTGGATATATGCCTACATAACTCATTTTTCCCCCCACTTTAAGTGTTGTGTGTTGTGAGACAGGGTACCACTATGTAGCCCAATCTGGCTTTAAACTTGCTTCCTGGTACCCCAGTTTTTTGAGAGATATGACGTTCCAGATATTGCAGTCACACCCAACTCTTTGTCTGTATTTCATTTCCATCTCCGAAGGTCACTGATGTAACAATGTTTTAGCCACATCCCCGCCACCACTCACTTCAATTTGCTCTAAATCCTGCCTGATGGAGGATGTGTTTTCCCAGGCCCTGCAGACAGTCTGCAGAGGGCAGCCAGCATCACTACCTGCAATGCAATTTTTTCTTTTTAAATGAGATATTTTATGTATTTATATGTCAAAATTATCCCTTTCATGGAGTCCTCTCTGAAAACCCCCTAACCCAACCCCCTCCACCTGCTTCTGTGAAGGTGCTCCCCCTACCACCCACCCACCTACTCACTCCTGCCTCCCCGTCCTGGCATTCCCCTACACTGGACTGGTCCTACACAAGCCTTCACAGGACCAAGAGCTTCTCCTCCCATTGATGCCCGACAAGGTCATCCTCTGCTCCATATGTGGCTGAAGCCATGGGTTGCTCCATGAGTTCTCCTCAGTTGGTGGTTTATTCCCTGGAAACTCTGGGGACTCTGGTTGGTTGATATTGTTGTTCTTCCTATGGGGTTGAAAACCCTTCAGCTCCTTCAGTCCTTTTTGTAACTCTTCCATTGGGGACCCCGTGCTCAGACCAATGGTTGGCTGCAAACATCTGCCTCTGTATTTGTTATTCTCTGGCAAAGCCTCTTAGGAGACAGCTATATTAGGCTCCTGTCAGTATGCACTTCTTGGCATCCACAAAAGTGTCTGGGTTTGGTATCTGTATATGGGATGGAACCCCAGGTGGGACAGTCTCTGGATGGCCTTTCCTTCAGTCTCTGCTCCACACTTTGTCTCTGTATATCCTCCCATGCGTATTTTCTTCCCCCTTCTAAGAAGGACTAAAGCATCTATAATTTTGTATTTCTTTCTTCTATTTTATTGGATATTCTCTGTATTTACATTTCAGATGTTATTTTCTTTCCCCCACTTCCATCCCCCTCCCCCTCCCCTTGCTTCCATGAAGGTGCTCCCTTTCCAAACCACCTCAGCACGTTGGCATTCTCCTGTACTGGGAAAATAAGCTTTCCCTGGAACAAAGGCCTCTCCTCCAGTTGATGCCAGAGAATGCTATCCTCTGCTGCATATGCAACTGGAGCCATGGGTCTTTCCGTGTGAACTCATTGGTTGGTGCTTTAGTCCCTGGGAGCTGTGGTGGGTTTGATTAGTTGATACTTTTGTTATTCTCGTGAGGTTACAGACCCTGTCAACTTCTCTAGTCCTTTCTCTAGCTCCTTCATGGTGTCCCTTTGTTCAGTCTGATGGTTAGCTGCAAGCATCCTCCTCTGTATCAGTATGGCTCTAGCTAAGCCTCTGTGGAGGCATTCATATCTGGTTCCTGCTAGTTAGCACTTCTTGGCATCAGCAATAGTGCGTGGGTTTAGTGGCTGCATATGGGGTGGATCCCCAGGTGAGGTGGTCTTTGGATGATCTTTTCTCCAATCCCTGCTCTTCTATTTGTCCCTTTATTTCCTCCCTTGAGTACTTTGTTTTCCCTTCTGAGAAGGACTGAAGCATCTACCTTCTGGCCTTCCTTCTCTTTGAGCTTTATTAGTTGTGTAAGTTTTTTCTTGACCTTTATGTAGTCTGCAGTTTGTATCTTGGGTGTTCTGAGGTTTTCCTGCAATCCTTTTTATATGAAACTGGAAGCATGGATGCCTCATGTTCACCAGCCAGGTGGCTTCTTTACCCTCAGGGTAATCTGTCACCTTGAAGGAAAAACTATCCCAGATTCTATTCACAAACTGTTCCTTTCATTCTTGAAGCAGTCAGTCACCTGGAGACCTGATTGGAGGAGCCTCATTTAGGAATGTTCTAAAACACCATATTTCACGGCACTTCATGTGTCTGATGTCACAACCACAGCTCCCGAGAGGCCCAAGAGATGCTTCGAAGTTTGAATCTGGAATTTACCTCTTTCTGTCTGACTTCCACTCCCAGCTTCTGACCAAAAAAAAAAAAAAAAAAAAAAAAAAAAGAGTTTAACACGCTACTCTTCATCTTCTTAAAGCTTGTCATATGTCCCAGGTGACACAAAAATTTACAACTTGGATTTGATTCGAAATGACACAAATGCTCTAAATATCTGAACAAAAGAACACAGGTGCAGGGCCTAGTAACATGGGCAGAAATGTTTGTATAACTGAGTGAACGACGCTATTGCACTTGGGTGTTCCGTAAAAGTGTGTCGCTTTCATTCATTTCCAAATGACAGAACGTGAAACAGAGAGTAACAGGCTAATCAGTCGCACCAAATAAAAGTGTGGAAGTGCTAAGCTTAGCATCTCACTCCAAACTAATCAATTTTCAATAATATGGAAATAACAAAATAATCTCAAAATTTCTAATTTTTGTTGTACTGATTGGACAAAAGGAAACTCTAATTTATTTCATACTTGGTGCCTCTCAAATTTTGTCATATTTTGTCATATTTCTAACTCTTTTGATTTTAAAAATGCTGCAATCATACCATGATCTCAAAGACATATTAAAGTTAAAAATTGTTTGAGAATTTCATACATGCATATAAGACGTTTAGACCACCCCTATGTGCCCCTAAACCACTTTTTTAATCTCCAAACTCCATGTATTCTCCCTTACTCATTTTAAAACCCACTGACTGCACATATTGCTGTGTGTGTGTGCGCGCATGTGTGTGTGAGTGTGAGAAGAACCATCTACTGTAGCCTGAGTAATCTCTCAGCGACTGCAAACATCCAGCAGTTTTATATATATATATATATACATACATACATACACACACACACACACACACACACACACACATATATATATATATATATATATATATATATATATATATATATATATATATATATATATATAATAACCCTTCAAATAGGGGCAGGGCTTCATGAGATTCTCCCTTATCCAGACTGGTATTTTGGCTGGCTTGGTTTTGTGCAGGTTTTGTGCGTGCAGTTACAGCTGCTATGAATTATTTGTCCAATGGTTCTGATGTGTCTGACAAATACTGGTGTGTTGCAGAAGACCACAACTCTCAACTCTTCCACAATGATGCCTTAGCCTTGGGTAGAAGGGTATGATATAGACGTTCCCCTTAGAGCTGAACACTCAGCAGTCTCTTAATCTATGAGCAGTTTGGGTCTTTGTTTTAATTTCCATCTATTACAAACTGAAGTAGCTTCTCTGATGAGAATTGAGAGATGCACTGATTTATGAGACTCAAGATAAAAATTGGAGGTCAGCTTATTAGTGTCCACTTTGTTAGAATAACAGTACTTGGTTGTCTCCAAGGGCCCGTGTCCTAGCCAATGCTAGCTCTGGCCCAGTTAATGGTACTGGGCATGAGCTCTGTCTTTCACAGTGATCTTTACAACTAGTCAGAAAGTGTTTAGTTGCTACCATAACATCAGTCTACTATTGTACCAGTGGGCATGTCTTTTCTGACAGGCATTATGACGGCTTGAAGCCTTACTCTCTGGATAAGGTTGTTAATTACCTCTACTGGGTATCGTGCATAGCAAATCTCAGCACTATGAAAACTAGCCAGTTCAGATAAACTTTCCAGTTTCGTACCAGCTTGACTTCTCCAAGTTCTATGATTCAAATAAGTGGTATCTTTAACCATGGAGTTTTACCATATGTTATGGAGGGTAATCAAGAACAATGGGTATAGTCTATAATTTTCAGATGGAAATTTCTGTGGGACCCTCCTGACCAACAATTTTTATGAAGGAAAAGGTTTAATTGGGGCTGGCTTAGTCCTTATCATCACTGCAAGAAGCATGGCAACATGCAGGTGTACATGGTGCTGGAGAAGGGACGGAGAATTCTACATCTTGACTGGCAGGCAGCAGGAGAGTGGAATACACTGGCCAATTCTTGACCTCAAAGCCCACCTCTAGTGACATATGTCCTCCAACAAGACAACACCTCATTATACCCCCACTTCCTGTGTGTCAAGCATTCACACGCATGACTCAATGGAGGTGGTCATACCTATTCAAATCACTATATGTGTATGTATATGTACACACACACACACATGCGCATGTGTGCGCATGCGCACACATACACACCTACAGTAGTAGGTTTCCATGCAAGGTTCCCGAATTTTCAAAAGTCTTTTATGTTATTCATTCTTCCCTATACTGAATCTTCTGTTTTAGCCACAGAACCCCACCTCATGTAAGCCTTCCATCCCATTGTTTCCCTTACCTTCTTCATACTACCCGTATCCTGTCTTTATCCTGCTGAAATCTTTCCCCATGACTGCTTTATTGGTGTTAAGACTTCAGTGGGTATTCGAGTTTAAATATGTATATGTACATTGTTTATCTTTCTGGGTATGGGTTATCTCCCTCACAACAACTTAACCAGTGCTGTAATTTATCTACGGATTTAACAATTTTCTTGAAAGCTGAATAATATTCCATTGTGCATGTGCACTATCAGCCTATCTTCTGATGGACAGCTGGGCTGTTTCTATCTTCTGTAAACTGTGAATAAAGCCATAATAAACATAGTTAAGCAAAAATATTTTCAGTATGATATAGAACCATTTGGGAATATGGTAGAGTATAGTAGAGGTACGTCATATGTAGAACTTCCATACTAATTTCCATTATGGCTGTACAAGGTTTTATCCCTATTAGAAGTGAATAAGCTTCTACTCCCCCACATCCATCTCAACATTTTTCAGCATATTTTTACATTAGCTATTCTGAATGGAATAAGAAGAATTCTCAGTGAAGTTTTAATTGGATTTTCCTGATGACTAAGGATGCAGAACCTTAAAATTTTTTCTCAGCCATTTGTCTTTCTTCTTTTCTGATCTATTTATTCTCATGCCCCAAATTTTAACTGGGTTGTTTTCTTGATCTTTAGCTTTGTTTTCCTTTTTTGTTTGTTTGTTTGGTTTGGTTTTTTAGTCTTTCTATATTCTAGACACCACTATCCCTATTTCCAACGTATAACTGGTGTCTTATTTACTTTTTCATTACTGTGATAATAATACCTCATGGCCCGGGCAACATAAATAAGAGTTGATTTGGGGCTCACATTTTCAGACAGAGTGTGTAAGCATCTTGGAGAAGAGCTTAGCAACATAGCTCTCTGGAGCAGTGTCCCAGAGTTTAATCTTGATCCACAAGGATACAGCACAGAGAGGCATATACAAAGAGATGTACCTGGGAATAAGTAACATTCCTCCTTCATTACAGCCATACCTTTTAATCCTTCCCAAACAGTTCTACCAGCTTAGGCCCAAGTATTCAAACATAAGAGTCTGTGGGGACCAGGCTCATTCAATCCGCCACAGGTATTACATTTATTATTGTTGTTGTTGTTGTTACCATCCCATATATTGCTTCTTCAATCAAATAATGGGTGATTGTATCCTTTGCTATAAAGGAGATGTTTTTTTTAGGTTTAAACGTTCTCTTTGACCTTTGTTTATTTAGAAAGTATTTTGACTGTGCCTATAACTTGAGCATATTCATTACTCTCTCATCTGTTAGATTCAGAAAATAAGATTTTTTTTAAAATCTTGAGGTCCTCAATCCAAATGGGGTTGAGTTTAATTTAAATTGAGAGACAATGATCTACTGTTAGATCTACTGGTATGATCCAGTTTGATTATATCATGTGTTAAAGGTACTGCTTTTATCCCAATATGTATTTTTGGCCTATTGTCAAAAATCAGGAAGCTACAGGAGCATGAGTTTATATATGAGTTCTCAACTATTCCATTGATCAACAAGTCTGCTTTTATGCCAATATCATGCAGTTTTTATTACTATATTTTATGATTTCTCTTTCCTTTTCCAGTTATTGGCTTGTAGGACAGGTTTTAGGACCTTATTTATTAGCTAATTTTAAAAAGTTAACTACTATAGTGATAAGTACTTAAATTTACCCATTACCTCATGTTAAGTTATAATGTTCATATAAAATCTATCTGTAGAACTTTAAATTGGCTATTATGTGTTGATTTTATTTTGTAATCATTTTAATAAATCTACCCATCAAATAATCTCATTAAGCATGTTGCATGTAAAAATTTGTGTCTTTAACATCCCATTGTTCATATTTTCAACAATTATTTAATATAGTTAAATGTATAATAGTTTTTGCCTGGGTGGAGGTCATCCTATCTCCTTGATATTCATAATAGTGAACTTCAGTCAACTCAGACCCATTAACTTCTTCCCTGAGAGATTTAGATTGTTTTCATGCTTGTGAATACAGGTCATATCGTTTGCTTATTCACATAAGTGTGCTTATTCACAAGGTCTTTTGGCTACACTAATCAGAACTACTAATCAGTTAAAATAAGTAGTAGCTCTTAGAAGGTGGGGCCATCAGTGATAATGTATGAAGAGTAAAGTTCTATAATTGTGTACAATGTATAACAATTGTGGGGTATAATTTTTGGATATAAACATTTTATATATGTGTGTATGTGTGTATGTGATTTAGAGCTAAGGGTCAAATCAAGGGCTTTGGCAGTTTCAGAAAAGCATTCTATTGAACTGTGTGTGATACTATGTTTAGCCGCTATAAATTATTTAAAATTTTCTTCTTTGTAGTCAATTATATAGTGGGATATGTTGTTTCTTAGCAGATGGCTATCTTACTTGAGCATAAATTTAAGTATTATGTGGTTAAATTTCTTGCAAAATCATGATTGGTGCTGTGACTTTTGTGTTTGCAGATCATTACTCACGTGGAGAAATGTTCCATTCCCCACTTTCCTTGCCACGTGTGTGTTTTCCTGACTAACTTGGAAGCCACATGCTTGCTAATTTTGTATTTTAGAGACGTAACTCCATAATTTTCTCATTTCATAAAAAAAGGGTGAGAGAAAGTCTTCGGTTTAACCTTTTCATTTGTCCCATTGTTGTCTGCTGTGTTTGAAAGATTACAAGTGCCCAGCCATTAGGCTTTGCTACGAGTGGGTTTGTGATTTATGATAGATTTTGACATCTATCTCCTTTAGAGCTGTAACCGTCTTTGTCTGGGCCAGAAAAGAAGTTCCTAAGTCATCTTACATGGATAATAAATTCTTCTTAGATATGTTATAAATGTTGTAATAATTTCTGCAGTGTGCCTAATGTACACATCTGCATACAAGCACTTTTAATATGCTTTCATGGACACTGTGGTTCTAAATATAGCTATTTAACACTCAGTGAAAATATTAACATTATTATTCCAGCACATATCTATTTTTTAGAAATGTGCCATTTGTTTTTAGATATATTTATAAAGACATCTGCAAATGTACTCTTAATGTTTTATCAGATGTTGTTTTCAACCTCACTTCAATAACTAAATAAAATTCTATTATTTCTTACATGGACTATAAAAAATATTATGTCTTGTAAATATGCCAAGTGATAAAAATGATTTAACATTCATGTTTGCATGGCGTATTGTATTCAAAATGAAGTTCACATCCTAGTTTTGCTTATAAGAAACATAGGTTTTATATTAACGTAATAAGTGAACAGATATTTCAATCATTTTAAAAGAGAATATTTCTAATTATTTTGAATACATATGATGATTACTGTGATTGGTAGATACACAGAAGCTAGTCAATAAGTCACACTAAATTTTAACGGAAGGATATACTTGTAAGGTAGTCTATATCTGTGAACTTTAGTTTACTATTTAAAATTTCCTTACAATAAAAGTTGCACATATTTATTTTACATTTACTCTGAGATAAGTAAAAAAGTTAAACTTTGCATTGGTATTTTATTTAGTTTGCTTGGCATACTATAAAAAATTACAAACTTAATACTGAGACTTGACATATTAGATTTTGAAATGTATGGAATTCACTTGTAAGTAATCTAGTTTGGAAGGCAAGTATGTGAAAATAAACAAAAATGAAATCTTATAAAGTGCTTATGATTATAAGGGATGAAAAACAGCAGCAAGAAAACTGAAAAGGCACAAAATTTCAAAGTCCATAATCTGGTATGTGCCAGTACTGAGTAGAGATCACTGAAGAGACAGATGCCTGTTTTTCTTACATCACACCCAAATTTCAGACACAATTTTCCATTGGCCAATGCATAGTTTTGAGACTAAGATGAAATCTAATCATCAGACTCATCTCACAAGGAGTAAGTGCCCTACAGAATATGTATGTCTTCCAGAAATCTCTAGACATAGATGCCTGCCTTGAGGAGGTGAGTTGCAAGATGAGGCTGAAAATGGGAACAAAGTGTCAGGTCCAGCATCAAGAATTATCTTCACTTGTTTTTAAGACTGTTTGAGAATGTCAAGAATGTTCAAAAGGTCTTGTTGGCTTACCCATGAAAGAACATCTATGACCTAAAATAAAAATAAGTTGTTGCATCAACTTCTTTCCATAAAGTATAAAGGAAAATGTTACTGATAGGAGGCACAGGTCAACATTAACAATGACTTTCAGCATTTTCAGCACTGAGGAACCTTAGATAACTTAACACTACTCTGGTTTCTGCTTATTGTTGAAAAGAGGAGAATACTCTATAGCATCAGGAATTGTGCTGGTACTTTCAGCAAGGCCTTAGAGTTCATGTTCTGGATATAAACTTGTTATGGGACATATACATAATATAGTTTCATTCTGTAGCTAGGTGATTGTGCTGCCTCTCTGCAGCAGATAGGAAATGGGATTTGATCAACTTAGAATGCGCTATATTTGGCTATTTTCTGGAAGATGAACTGTCAAGTAATGAGGTTTCTATAACCAGGTAAATGAGCATAATACTGCTGTCCAGTAGTTGACTGCATCCCAGCCATGAACAGTGTCCATTTGAGTGACTCTGAGTATATGCACCACCTTGTGCTTCTTCACATTTTGTATCATTTCCAGAATATTTTAAGGACCCCGAAGTGAGGTTCTACCCACCAAGCAGCAAATCTCTATTTCTCCTTGGCCCCTCCCTGAATAGCCAATATTCATATTTCTCTTTCTCTATGTTGGACTAATCAGAAACCTAAAATTTATAGATTCATATAGCATTTACCTATTGGTATATTTTCTTCAAATTTCCTCTATTTTATAGCTCATTTTAGGACATCATTACTTTGTAAAGCTGAATAATATTAATTTCTTCCACGTTTGCTAATCTATTTATTCCTTGTGATTATTTGAGGTGCTCTTGACTTGTGGCAAATACAAATATCATTGATGCAAACATTGTAAGTTTTATCAATGAAGGGAATAGCTTTTCTGATTCATCCTTTTATTGATTCAGGCTATTCCCATCTGTAACAATCTCTGCTTTGAGAAAGCATGTGTTTTATAGTAATGAACCACTAGAGATCGAGAAGATTACAGAACGTTATTTTCAAATGCCACTGCTCACTTATTAAGCTAACAAAGTCGAGAAGACAAAGGGAAACAGAGAAAGAGAGGCAAAGTAACCGAACTGATTTCCTAAACCAGTCTTTCTTCAAACATTTGTTTTCAACAATAAGGTTTAAGCTTTCGATCATTTTTCTGTTTGAAATAGAGATACTGAAGGAAGTTTTTTTGGTAGTGTGAGAGACATATCTGCATAACATATTTCTTCTTCCACTGAGGGATCATTTGGCATCATTTCCATAGAACATGTATTCAAAATCTTCAAGTAGTTTAGTGACTTTATGCTTCATTTTCTCTCTCTAGAGCGCATACAAAATAGTCAATAAATATCTATAAAATAAGGAAGTAAAGTTAATTATTAGAATGAACTTGTACATCTTACTCATTGTGACCGGCATTATAGAATGCTAAATAACATCATTTCTATACCAATTGTGCTTGAAGATCAACTAAGGATGTAGAAACATTATACTAGCTGTAAACATACATCAATGGCTGCATAAAGAGTGATTACTTGTGTTTACACATGATACTGTGGTTTGAATAGTGACTTCAGGTTTCATTGTTGTGAAGAGATATCATGACCAAGACAACTCTTATAAAGGAGAACATTTAATCAGGGCTGGCTTACAGGTTCAAAGGTTCAGTCCATTATCATCATGGCTGGAAGCAGCAGTAGGCAGGCAGAAGGGCTGGAGAATGAGCTGAGAGTTCTACATCCTGATCCACAGGCAGTAGAAGATATGTGTGCCATATTGGGTGTAGGTTGACCAGACAAGACCTCAAACCATACCCCCACAGTGACACACTTCCTCTAATAAGATCACACCTACTCCAGCAAAGCCACACCTCCTAATATTGCCACTCCCTATAGGCCAAGTATTAAAATACATGAGTCTATGGGAGCCATACTTATATGGTGGTTTGAATAGGTTTGGCTAGTAAGACACATGATAAGGCAGTTGCCCAAAGGAGTTGTTTAGTCTAGAAAGAATCCTGACAGGTAAAAGCCTGAAAGGCCTGTATATCATGAGCAGGGAAAAAAATAAAAACAAAGAGGGTATGAAGCACAGCAGGGAACTCTAGAGTTCTAAGTTCTCATTCTGTCCCATAAGCTTTACATTTCATTTCTTAATTCCAACTTCATAGAACTCCCATTTTCCCATTTCCAGGGACAAACCATCTTTCTTTATGCATCAGAAAAGGAAACCAAGTAACACACGGCACCAAGTGTGAAAGCCTCAGTAAGAATCTAGGTCTCCGGATCTCACAGCTTATCATTCCAAGGCTCTAAATTGTATCTGTGAACTTCAGGTAGCTTCTTCTGGCTAACATATAATCTTTATATACAGAGAGAAGGGAGTTAAGACAGAAAACTCTGTAGTATTAAAATAATGGAACAAAAAGAGGATGGAACTATTTGGTTAAAATTCAGACTTCTTTTTTTTTTGTACTTCAAACACAAGAAACTTCTTAGGATGGAATATCTAGGTAAATGTTATAGAGAATAAGAAATGCATGTTTCTTGATATTAATCTTACAGAGACTATTGCCCTTTGTGTATGTATTTATTAAGCTTAACTCTAAGCAAAATGAATTTGCAAACATTACCTTAAAAACAGTTTGATTGAATTCCTTGAAACAGATGGTCTCTTCTGAGACATTATCTGACCTAAATGTATTGTAGTGTTTCCTGACCTGTAATAACTCTTATTTTTCCTAACTCAATTTCCAAAGTCAATTTAGCTTAGTTTATCAATTAAGGGAGACCATGAACTGACTGAACAGATAAGGCAAGCAACTACTGTATCTTTATGGGCAAAAATGAGGAAGTAAAGATATGTCTGAAAGGAGTAGAGATTTTAAGGTCCTCTGCACAGTGTGAATTTGATAGACAGCAACTTTCAGGGGACTCACTACTTTAGCGCACTTTATGTTTTTCACATATGCTTCAGTGAGTATAATTTTTCAGTGAATGAACATGGGATGTTTTTTGTAGTACTTGGCATATGCTTTTTTTTTAAAGGTAGAATGTCCTAAGTAGTTTTAACGGTCAGCCTCATATAGCTTAGAATAATCTAAGAGAAGAACCTTGATTGAAGAATTAGCTAGATCACCTACACCTGGAGTGATGTCTATGATGGGTTTTCTTGATTATTAATTGACACAGGAGAGCCTAGCCCACTGTGAGTGGACCATTCATAGACAGGTCTTCCTGGTTGTATAACAAAGCTGTCTAAGTATGAGTCTACAAGGGAGCAAGCCAGCTGAAAGGATCCTCCTGCATGCTTGTTGCTGTACTCTTCTGACTGCATGTTCCCTGCTCAGAGGTAGCAATGCATAGAACAGCAAGCAATGGAACTTTCAGATTTCTGCCTTGAGTTCCTGCCTAGACTTCCCTCAAAGATAAGCAGAACCTGGAAGGGTAAGATGAAACAAATCCTTGCCTCCTCAAGTTGCGTTTGCTTAAAGTGTTTTGTCACAGCAAAGGAATGGAAGTGGAATAATAAATGACACCCCTAATGAAACTTCAACAGCATTCCCCATGTTGTGGATATAAGAATTCAGACCCATTACTTCAGCTTGCTTGCATGGATTAAAAATGCAAGATAAATGTCTATGCTTCTTTCTCTTTTTATTTCTAGTCATTGTGCTTGTGATACTCTTAATAGCAACAGAAATAAAGAATAATAGATTCCCAAAGAGATCTGGAAATTGATATCAACCTCTGTATTAGTTTTCCAGTGAGGGTGATGGAATTATTTTATACACTACAAATTGGCTGAATTGTAAAGACTAGCTGTTCAAACACTGATTTACATTAGTTTGACAGTGAGTGTGTTGATTTCTTCTGAGCCACAACTTGGCTGAGTTATGATGGTTAGGTCTTTGTTCAAATACTACAGCAGATGCTGATATACAGATATTTGTCAATGAGGTGGCATTTATAATCATTTTGAATGGAGCAGATTTCCTGATATCACATGTGCTGATCTCCTCCAGCCACTTGAAGGCCTTAAGAGCAAACCCTGAAGTTTCTCAAGGAACAGGCAATTCTACTTTAGGACAATCATCTACAACCCGTTTCCTAAGCATTATAGGGCACATCCTCACAGTGCATTTAAATAAAAAGTGTCTTTAAAGTATATCTTACAGAACAATACCTCCCAGGCTGCATAATTAATTGACCTCTCTGGAAAGACTACGTTAAAAGTCTAGAAAATCCTTAAAATAGACCAAAAAAAAAAAAAAAAAAAAAAAAAAAAAGTGAGTATGCCGATCCTGCTATTTCAACAAGCATCTACACTCACTCCTGGGAGCATCACCACACAGCCTTCAGTTGTCATGACTGCATAATGGAAACAGCAGGGCTAACAGGTAGCAGGGGACTTTCCTCACACACAGTGTGGCTAACTCTCCAATGTGGTTCTGAGTGGCAGCCCCAAAATGCTGCCTCTGAAACACTGGCATTCGGCATTCGTCAGAAAAGGGGCGTTCTAGCTAAAGGCATATGAGGATCTCTAATGCTAATGAGAAAGAACGTCAGGAGCTCTTTGAGCAGAAGTTTTGGGACATCTCATTCTCATTCCTAAAGATAGACCAACCATGTCTTCATGATGAACGGTTTCCATGGGGAGAATAAGAAAATTCGATCGAAAGAATTAGACATCTTCTCTCCTCCCTCTATCTTCCTATCATTTTTATTTGAAAGTAATTTTGAATAGATAGAGAATTTTCTTTGGTTGCAACATCCTTGCACAAAATAAAAAGGCTCCCGGGCTTTTAAAATGTTAAATGGGCTTACTGAACTGAAATGATTATTCTCATGTTTCTTGGTGCTGTCTCTTCAACCTTGATTCTAATTTCTTCAGCCTAATAGTTTTTCCTCTGGGAACATAATTTACAAACCCCCTCACAGGAAAACAAGCTCCTCTTGCCCATCCTTAGTCTCTGAGTGGCAAAGTCCCAGCACATGCTCACTCTGACTCATACAGTCCTGTTCAGGCCAGTGCTGGTCTAGTCACATTTGTAAGGCTTGATTCTTTCTCTTTCTCACTGGGGAGCAGGTGGACCCAGACAGTTCTCTGGAGCCACATGAGTGATTTCTCGCTGGAGAGACACATCTCCCTAGTCTGCCAAGGAATGAAGATCCAAACAATCACATAGATCACTTCAAATGGTGCCAAATACATTCCACCAAATGCTACTGGCAGTAATTACAGCATGTCGTTGGGAGACGTGATTTTCTTCCAGCCCCAGACTTTCATCGCACCCTGAGTGCCATGAAACGGAGAGCAAGCATGTATCACTTGCTCCCCAGAAATAGAGGGTCATCACGACCTGTAGCAGTGCTTCCTGACCCGTGAAATGTCTGGGAACAGGGATTAAGAAACACATTGTAGAATATAATGTCCTTCCTGCTCACCGCGTGTATCAGCTCCTTAAAAAATTAGGCAAAGTGACAAATAAAGACCACCATTTTGTACAAATAAGTCTGAGGATTCCCTGCTGAGAGAGGGCATACTCTGTTGTGGCTTATGGAAAGGAACACTCTTTGGGAGGAATAGAAAGTCCTGAGAGCCAAAGATGAGTCTGCTCTTCAGGAGGGAATAACATCCCAAAGTCTACCAGGATTTTTAGATTCGACAGCAAGACTGCCTCTCATGCAAACTGGACCAGGAACTCATATTAAGGGACAGAGAAAGACTGGGGACAAAGCGGCTCTCGGAAAACGAAGTTTTAGAAAGGATAAAGCTCTAACAAGAAGACGCGGTGGGGAGCTGCAGACTGGCAAGGAAAGGCAGAACCACCTAGGAGGGGTGAGACAGGAGGAGGCAGTCTGAAGGGAGGGGAAAGAGCAGAGAGCAGAGAGCGGACGTCAGGAACAAAAGCCCCGGCAGTGGAGTCTGGCAAGGCAAGGAGGGAGCACGGGGTGTTTTTGAATAATTATTAAAATGAGCATGTGTCTGCGCCATCCTGTGGGTGTGGCGCAGAGCGGAGTGTAAACTCTAGCGGGGCCGAAGCAAACATTGGCTTAGTGGCAGCAGCTGCCAGCTTGTGCCTAGGAGTGTGGGGACCAGCGTGGCGGCAAGCAGACCAGCACCATGGCTTCGTCTCAGGGGAAAAACGAGCTGAAATTCGCCGACTGGATGGCAACTCTGCCTGAGAACATCCACAGCGTCCCCCTCACCAATTTAGCCATCCCAGGTAGGTGCCCGCTGCCCCTGCCCCACCCTGCTTCATTTTACACCCAGTGCTAACTTCCCCTGCGTCTTTAGGAAGGATGCTCATCCAGGGGGTGGGTCCCCGGGTTTTCCAAATCTTGGAAGACCCTGGCACCGGGAGTCAAGGTGACTGCTTCCTCTGGGCTTCAGAAGAAAGCTGAGTCCGCAGGGCTGGGGCAGAGGAGAAGGTGGTTCCAAGATCGCAACACAGCCCCTTCTTATGGGTTTCCTTGAAGATTCTGGAGGGGGGGGGGGGGGCTGGGGAGTAGGCAGGTCAGGCTGTGGCTCTGTGGTGCGCTATGGGAGGGAGCTGGCTATCCTAAGAGTTCAGCTCCAGAAAATCACCGAGTCCATTCCTGGCACGGACTTGGGAGAATTTGATAGCTTCACCCACCGTTAGAATCTATTGAAATCATTAACATTCGTCCCCACTCTCCTTTAAAGAGACAAAGCGCTTTCTAAAGAGTGATGAAAGTTCAAGGATCAGTGGCAGGGGCAAGATCACTGTCCTTGACAAGGAGCTGAATGGGGCAAGAAGCTGAAAGCAAGCATTTCCTAATTGGCTTCGACTGGCGCGGGGGGGGGGGGGGGGGGGCTGGGGTGGGGTGGGGTGGGAGTCTGGCCAAAGAGCTGCTCAAGGTAAAGCTCCTGGGTCGGAAAGCAAACACTTGTTCGTACGTTTGCGGCTCCAGACAGAAGCCAGACAGTGAGACCCGTGTGAGCAGCAGCATAGAGATAGGAAAGATGAGCAGATGGCCCCCGAAAAGGTGACCTAGCTAGCGGGTAGTCTGGAGGAAAGCAAGCTTAGAACAGCAGGTATAGAAATGTGGCATCCAGAGGCTTTAGTGTGGTGTGCATGGCTTGAGCCAGAGCACGGGCCAGGTTTCTGGGTCGGAATACACAGTAGTCCCTAACTCAGATATCTAGGAGGGAAAATTGTTTCCTGGGCAGTTTGCGAGCGCAGGGCAGCTGGAGAAACGCTTACGTTTCTTTAGGCAATCTGGCTGAAGGTGTGCACACCCATTTTTACATGAATAGGCTGGAGGGCAAATTACTCGTGGATAATCAACCCCCTTGTCCTGAGTAGAGCTAAGTTTTTAACCTTCTGGTCTACTTCCTCTGATCTGCCCCATCTATGCTGGCCCCTGCATCCCACTCCTCACCCCACCCCAGGGGAGAAAACATGATGGAGTTTGGAGGAAGAGAGTGGAGGTGGAACCTAAGAAGTAGAAAGACAAGCAAGAAATAAAACAGGTTTCTGGGGGTTGGGGGAACCCCAGTGTCCAAGCAATAAGCGTTGGAATTAACCAGTAACAACTCAAATGTAGTGGATGTTTGGTGGCGAGGACAGGCACAGGTTGTGAGAGCTCTGTTCTCAGAAAAAAGGTTGTCTCTGCCTTTGCCCTTCTTCAACAGATGACTTCCTGGGACCCAGATATTTCTCTGGCAAAGCAAAACCAGCATCCCCTCTGTATGGATTCCATACCCCGTGAGTCTGGGGATTGCTCTTTTGAAGGAGTAGAAAGCACAACAAGTTTGCTAGTGAAACTCCTCTCTCCCTTCCACAGGCATTCCCATTCACCTTTATGTTTTATTTGATTTCTCAGCTGTTTTCATGTGGTCCACCAGCCTCCTGAACTGAGCTGGGGGGCTAGCACGCTATGAAGGCAGCCTCTAGAGATTCAATGTGGTTAAATGCCCGAGGTAGCATCCCAGCTCCTAGGGATGGCATGATGCCACGTTTAAAGCTTACATCTGTACCACTTCCCTTTTTCAAAGCCAACTTATGTATGCTAGCTCACATCCTTCCCAAAACTGTGAAGCAGGCAGTGCTAGAATTCCCATTTCCATTTCATAGACTAGAAACAAGCAACATGCCCCTCAAAACCAAGAAAAGTAAGACCAAGGAACTCAGTGCAAGCAAATAACCTCAAATCAGTTTAGTGATCCCATCCTTAAAAGAGTATTTCCTAGGGATGCAGGGATAAGGACTTTGAGATTTGTGTGAGCATAACTCAGAAGCAACAAGTTCTCACTAAAGTAAGGATTGCCATATCTGTGGAAATAGGGTCCTTTTCCTTTTCTCCTTCATGGAACTAAGTGGAACTCTGAGGTCAGAGGCTTCGGTTTTCTGTTGGTCTTAAGGTAGAGACATAAAGATGATGTATTTAGATGATATGTACTTTCCTTGTATTCCCAAGCCCATTTAGTGTAAGATTCAAAGTAAATGGACTATAAAACATTGCAGTTTTACCCCAATACTTTCAAGGAAACACACACACACACAAACACACACACACAAAGACAGCCACACAAAGTTACACAGACACATTTATGCATAGATACACAGACACACACATAAGCACACAAAGACAGATACATATACATGCATACAAACACACACATAATCAAAGTCACACATATCAAAGTCACACAGACACAGACATACAAGCACACATAGATACACAGACACACACACAAGCACACAAAGACAGACACATATCCATACACAGCTCACAAACAGAAACACACACACATAAAATCAAAGACACACACAGACAACCAAAGTCTCACATAGACACATTCACACATAAATACATGCACATATACAAAGACAGACACAAATACAGTCAGACATAGTTCACAGAGACAAAGACACACACACACACACACACACACACACACACATACACTCAGTCAACAAGCATATATCCCTGAATACCCATATAGTTTTGTAAAATAAGATTAGCAAAACCCTTATCAATAAAACTAGGATTAAAATGAGTCAGGTACCTTTCTGCATTATCCAACACATTTTTTTTTTGGAGGAAAAAGAAGACATTCAAATTTCGATAGAGCAGACTAATTGGAGACTATTAAACACTAATGGAATAATTGCCTTAAAATCATGCTAATAGCTTCCTGGCTGCTACATGTTTACTTGGCCAGTTGCTCTAGCTTGAATTAAGTAATTATCTCCACCATTCAAAACCACGTCTGTTGCACGACAAAAGTGTTTCTGGGGAGGGGAACTGCTGCTCAGCTGTCCTTAAAGCCTCAGGTTTTCTTAGGTGAAGCAGATAGAGGGTGAAGAGCCAACTCATTATGAGGCCTCCTACTTGGGGCAGCTGCCTCGTAGTTTCTAAACCTATAGCCAGGAGCAGCCTGTGTGTGTCTCCACCACATGTGCAGTTCTGGTGCCCTTGACCGTTTCTCAAACGTCCGTGTCTTGAACGCTTTCAGAATGGAGTCTCTGTGTCCTTCTGCATTTCAGTGCTTCATGATTTGGGACGGACCAAGGTAAACTGAACTTAGTAACTGGTATTAGTAAATTTTTAAAATGTAGCATTCAATGGCAAAATGCACACAACTGTTCATATTTCAGTCTTCTTTATCATTTCTTTTCTCTCCAATGAAACTAAAATATGGCGTTTGGAGTATGAATGATGCAGGCCAGAGAGGATAAAACAAAATAAGGAAGCAGGAGGACAAAGTATAACATTCAGGTGAAGGTGAATCTGGCGAATATTTGTTATCTTTAATTCAGAGTTCTAATAACATGGTGTTTCTAGAGCCATTAAAAAGACATTTCACATGGCAGTGTGTAATGTGCTGGTAATCAGGGTCCAAAGTACAAAAATACTGTGGGCTTGGCTTATGGGAGGGATTTGCTGTGCACTGTCTGATATACAATGACAATCACTTACCCAGAGACAAACTGACCTGAAGAACTGATGGAAATATTGTAAGACTAGAGTATTAGAAAGAATGTGTGTGTGTTCTTGAACATCAGTTGATTATGTTTAGAGAGAAGAATGCTTTGTGAATCAGTGATTATGTGTGTAAATGTTATTGCCTTTAGAAAATGCCAACACAGACACAAAAGATCAGTTCTGTGGAAACCAAACCCTTGCACAACTCTGATTTCTTGTCTACTTTAAATTGCATTCATGTTCTTTCTTGGTTATGTGTGTGTGTGTGTGTGTGTGTGTGTGTGTGTGTGTGTGTGTGTGTGTTTGTATGTGTGAAAGGTGAAGAGAGAGAGAGAGAGAGAGAGAGAGAGAGAGAGAGAGAGAGAGAGAGAGAGAGAGAGAGAGAGAGAGAACCAAATCTGAAACTTTATGTGTGTGGACAACTGCCCTACTTCTTCGGGTTCTTACTCAATTTTAACTTTCTTGCTCATGGTAATCCCTTCATGTTGCCAACATTCTTAGCATTAACTTACCTCTTCTTTCTCTTTAAGTTTTTAGATTTTATTTACTTTTTTTATTATTGCAAGCTTTGCATTCTTTATTGAGATTTTAAAAAAATTATTTCATTGGATATTCTCTATATTTACATTTCTAATGTTTCCTCCTCTCCCCCTCCCCCCTCCACTTGCTTCCATGAAGGTGCTCTCTTTCCCAGTCACCCTCTCTACCTCAGTGCCTTGGCATTTCCCTACAATGGGAGAACATGCCTTCACTGGACCAAAGGCCTCTTCTCCCATTGATGCCAGACAATGCTATTCTCGGCTACATATGCAACTGGATACATGATTCTCTTCATGTGTGCTCATTGGTTGGTGTTTTAGTCCCTGGGAGTTCTGGAGGGTTTGTTTGGTTGATAATGTTGTTCTTCCCATGAGGTTGCAAACCCTTTCAGCTCATTCAGTCCTTTCTCTAGCTTCTTTACTGGGGTCCCTGTGTTCAGTCTGATGGTTAGCTGCAAGCATCCACAACTGTATCTATATGATTCTGGCAGAGCCTCTGAGGAGACATCCATATCTGGTTCCTCCCAGAAAGCACTTTTTGGCATCAGCAGTAGTGTTTGGATTTGGTGGCTGCATATGGAGTGTATCCCCAGGTGAGGCAGTCTATGAATGAATGATGTTTTCTTCAATCCCTGCTCCTCTATTTGACCTTGTTTGTAATCATGTGCCTGTGTTTTTCTTTGGATATGTGCATGTTACTACAGGTGCCTTTGGAAATCAGATGTGATGAATTTCCCCAGAGCTGGAGCTATAGACATTTTTGAGTCTTTAACATAGGTGCTGGAAACTGAATGCAGGCCTTTTCCAGGAGCAGTGCACTCATTTAACCTCAGAGCCTCTCTCTAGTGCCATCTCTCCTCTTTGCAACTTTCTATTTTTTTTTAATTGAAATGGAACAACCTATAGTGCTTATCAGAATTGAGTGCAGAATCTTCTTTTTTTAAATTTAAACAACTTATTTAAAAAAACAGAGATAAATGCACAGATTTTTAAAAGCATTTTTGTATAAAACTATATGAATTTATTTTTGTCAGTACTTTATTTTTTAAAGGTTTGATAGTATGCGTTGAAATCTTACTAGTTATGATGAACATATAGTACATGCAAAACAAAATGTAACATGGAAATAGTCAAAGTGTTTTTGGCATGTAAAGATTAGACATAATAATAATAATAATAATAATAATAATAATAATAACTTTTAAATACCAAGAATTGTCACAAAGGTCATATTCTTAGCTGTTGAATTATTAATAATTTAAGGTCTAGGTGTACCACATTCTGAGAGGGTGCTTTACACTTACTTTTTTTCTAAGAAGGACTGAGGCTTTCACTTTTTGGCTTTTTTTTTTTTTTTTTTTTTTTTTTTTTTTTTTTTTTTTTTTTTTTTGAGCTTCATATTGTCTGTGAGTTGTTTCTTGGGTATTCAGAGCTTTCTGGGGCTAGTATCCAATTATAAATGAGTGCATAATCTTCTTGAACAAGTTTCTAAAAATGCATGTATGTTTGGTCAGAATAACCAAAATAATTAAATAGTCCACCAATCAAAGTACAACACATAAGCATGTGTGATTTTCACGTGTTCTATCAATGGTCATCTAGACCTTGTTCTTCAAGGCTGTCCAGGAAAGATCATCAGCATATCATACGTAGATTCATTTTAGAAATATAGCTTCCAAATTTAAATGTATTTGATCATTTTCTCCAATTTAACCAGATATTTAACTGATTCATATACACATTTACAATCTAAGAAACACTTCTGTACACTGCTGAAGAGAGCTTTATAATGTGAGTAGCAGAGGCAGATTAAATATACACCTTTCTTGTAGGCTTTTTGCTGAACTACTCGAGGGTTCAAGCTTTCAATCAAGCTTAAAGCCAGAACTCCATATTTGATTCAAGGCTAATTGCTCAGGCTGGGGACATTTCTGATAACTGACATTATAGTTCATCCATGAGCAATAAAATGTTATTTAAATGCTATTTAAGTGTTCAGATTAGGCCACCATGATAAGTGTAAAACCTTCCCTCCATTTCTTTAAACCCTGCTGCTCACTGACACTGGCTATCAACAGCACTTAGGACCAGTCCATCTGGTGATGCAGGTGGACACTCATGCCAGCTTAAGGAAAGGGGCATCCCTACATTGGTTCTGCACCAACTTGTTCGCACTCCTTATTGGGCACAGAAACACAGACTTATGTAATATTTATAAGGTAAAGCTTCATCGACTTCATCTATGGTGTAGAATTTTCAATGTATCTCTTGAGGAAAAATGACTTTATGTTCATAAACATAAAATGTATTTAATAGTCATCATCAGAAATCTATAAAAAGCACAGGTAAACAGTAAAGTGGCTTATGATAGAAAGAAAATAGTCAATCTTACTTATATTTTACATATTTACTGAAAGCATAGTTTCCAGGAAATACAAACATATGTGAATGTGTGTAGAACTTACTTGTTTGAGTATCAGTTGTTTAACAGTAAAAATGTTCTAAAATAGTAAGGTATCATGTATAAACACTACACACACACACACACACACACACACACACACACACATACCTCAAATGCTCTACATACTAATAGCTCCAAACTAAAACTAGAAACTGGATAATCCACTTCCATTCATCCTAAATGGATTTCTGATTAGTTGTAAACATCCTGGGATAGATTCTAAATATGCTCCACAGGAATCACAACTTTGGTCACAGTACAGTCTAGGTTTTTCCACTTTCCTAAGTTGGTGTGTATTTAGGGAGTGGAAATTTCTTGCTGTTTTGATATGCTGTGTTGTGTCTATAGAGGTCCACAGTTGAGAATCTTAGTGTCTAGCATAGATCAAAGTCCCTGAGAGCTGACTTCCTCACTGTGGAAGCTGCTGATGCTGGCATGGAGTCTGTATCACTACTGATGCCACATTGGCCAGCACTGCCCAAGCCTCTACATACCTTCATTCATAGTTATTAGCATTTGGTCCTGCAACTCAGGCTGCAGTGTGGAGGGATAGCAGAGGAGAACATGTAGGACAGAACGATTTTCTCTTCCTTAGTCTTTTTGTTAGCTCAGTCTCTCAAGGTGTGCACATGTATATGTGGGTACATTGTATATGCAGTAAGTGTGTGTACAACTCTGTTTTCACAAAAGCTACTTGATTTTTTTTTTATAGGGATGCCTCTGGATGGTGCTATGTGTTCATTCTTACATATAGGTCTGGGGTGGAAATAAGAGTAAAATCTGAAATTTTCTCACCAATTAGTCTGAGTGAGTGTTAAAGAAACCAAATAATCTGAGCGATCTGAAATAATTCTTACTCTACTTGTATTGAAATGATTGATGTGTTCTGGCCCTTTTAGAAAAGAACATTCATATCTCTTCTCTCTCTCTCTCTCTCTCTCTCTCTCTCTCTCTCTCTCTCTCTCTCACACACACACACACACACACACACACACACACACACACAGTTTAATTATTGTTATTTAAGGTAGGAAACTGTTTCCTAAGAGAAATTTCCCTGCTACCAGTAGGGAGAATGCTTCTTACCAATAAATGCCAGTTTTTGAAAATCCAAGAGCTTCCCATCCTGTTGGAAATGCAACAGATTTCTTGATGTGGTTATGCAGATTTAATATGTTAAAAATCTACTCTCTCATCTCATCATTGCTGGTCTGTGTAGAGTTATGATTAGTCTCAGAAGGCCAATGACAAGAAAAGCACATAAAACCCATGCCCCAGGAGAAAGAGGAAATAGTGAAAGGGAAAAATCAAACCAAACAAACACATTTCAGATTCTATTGCCATAAGCTTTCTATGACACCATATGCTTTTATTACACTCTGTTAAGTGAAGAACATGGGTCAGGCAGAGGGGCGGGGGAGGTGGTTAAACATTCCCAAGAAGCTTCCAGGATTAGTCACCTCCGAGTTTAGGTACTGAAACAGAGGGCTAGTGGATCTTGTTCGATGTGCTCCTGCTATGTTCTTGTACCTCACTATAGATTCTAGGATGGACAAACCTACAGTGCCCTATATAAAATGTTAGCTTTTGATGTTTTCTATACAGAAGCGGTCTTCCTGTGAATTAACTTTTAGGAAGCGATTAAGTTTATCTCTGGCCAAGATAACTGTAATTCAGTTGCCCCGTTCAATAGAAGAATTTATATTTTGAGAAGGAGAATGAGATTTGATGACTAGCTGTCTATCCAGCTTTCCTGAAGGCTTCCCTGTTATGCTTGATGGTGAAGAAGAACATGTGTGTGATTTAGTCCTGGTGGCCTAGTAGGTACTTACCTCAATGCATGGCTCAAGCCATACATCTGTGTTGCTGTATAGAGTAAGAAGATGCCTCAGAGTAAAGCTTTACATACACCCGTTCCATGACCCAGCCTAGGCCTTTCCCAATAACAAGAGTTCAAGGTGATGTGTCAAAGTTCTGTTTGATAGGTGTTGCCCGAGTTCTCTGTCCTTGGTGTCCCTCCTGGAACCAGTGAGTGAGAAGGTGCAGAATCAGTGGCTCAGATACTGGTGAGAGTCTGAGCAGGTGAGAATTCAGCGGGAAGCTCATTCATTAATTTTGGGGGAGTGTCCTTTATATCCTCCATTGGTCCCAAGCAAGCACGGCCTCCAAGTGGCAGCTGATTGGCTGTCATTGTCTGCGTCACCAATCTCTAAGCTCTCAGGCAGGCTTCGGTTTGAAGCAACTGTGGACATTGCCTCCGCAGCTGGAGGACCCCACTTGCTATTTACCATAGCAACATTTATGCAGAAGAGCCACTGCCTTATCAGTAAGGCCCGCCTTTCCTCCTACGGATGGAAAAACTATAGGAATTTGAAAGTCCAGTTGAGAAACTTCTGGAGTCACAGGGCTCTTGCAGGAGACAGGCGTTCTCAGGGAAGTTAAGAACCTCGGGAGTTGTGCCGTGAAAAAGGACTGATGGGAACTGAATTTAGTAACTACCAGGGACACTGAACAATCACTGCCTGTCATTCCTTTAATATACACACTGGACGATCAGGCTACAGGTCAGAGGACCACTGCCATGGCAATGTTAGATGTCCTTGTTATATGGTTCGAAGTCAAGGCTCTGTTAGTCTATGAATTTAGGAAGTTCTCAGATTAGTGTTTCAGTTACAGTTTTAATATGTTCCATATGCCCACAGCTTACCAATTAACTTTAAGAGGTTTCCAAGCAGTGCATTTTTATTTTCGATGGTAAGTTATTTACCTGCCTGTGACTCATTAATGGTACTTGACATGAAGTGGTGTTCATGACACCCAGTCATTCTTCCTTTGCTTTTTAACTCAAATGGAGTCAAATGCTACTTTTAAAATGGTGTTACCCAGGACACAGAAGAGCTGGAAAACTGCTGTTTTATACAGTGTAGAGTAACCAAGGGCAGGCAAAAGGCAGCTTTATTCTCCCAGTCACTCAGCATTATGTTAATGACATACCATACCTGCTTCTCTGTCTAGAAAATGATTTTATGGTATTCATAAATATAACCTCTCTATTGTTAGGTTCCTTCTCTTCCACCCCCCTCCTCCTCCTCCTCTCCTTCTTCTCCTTCTTTTTCTACCCTATACTAATCTCATTGTTTCCCATTGCCACAATAAAATTGTTCCTTTTACTGTTATCCATGACCTATGCCTTGCCTTTCTGATTGTTCAGTCCCCATGAACTCATTTGACCTCGAGCAGCCGTTGATTTGGACCATGACACGCCTCTTCTTGAGACATATGTCTAGGTTTGTAATTCACTTTATTCTTTTTGATTACCATTAATAATATTTAACAGAAGATCTACTTACACCCTTGAACAGCATTTTTTCATTTCTCCTCTATCACCTTAGTAAGCCCCATTTTACTATGTGCTTTAATGGATATATGCATCTTATAAGTGGAATCATGTCATGCCTGCCTTTGTGTGAGTGGTTGGTTTTGCTTAATGTAATATATATCTTCAAAATTCATTCATTTAAAACACTACGATCATTCTACTTACTGAACACACCAATAAAACAACTCCCAATGACAAAAAGCCTCACCAAAGAAGCTTCTTGAAGTAGATGACAGAGACCAACCATTGGAAAATGTACCTTAAGTGCTCCCCAACCATGAAGGGGGAGTGTTTATTGTTCTGCTCCCCTCAAATCTTTTGGATTATGTAGAAGAGAGAAAAAGACTGTAAGGTCCAGATGTGTGGGTGATTTTTAAGGAAATAGTATATACATTTATCTATCTATCTATCTATCTATCTATCTATCTATCATTTATCTATCTATATATCAGGTCAGATGCACATAGGAGCTCATAGAAACTGTGACAGCATGTATAAGACCTACTCATGTTCAAAGCAAGCAAAGGTACCAGTGTGAAGGAAGGGACATGGACACAAAGTCTCACTCTTACACCAAAAAGCTGTTTACAACTTCTGGGAGAAGAGACAACATTTTTCTTCAATGAAGTGACATTAGTCAGGTATGTCATCCACATTCCAGGGCAGGGTTTATTTTCAGCAGTAGCAAAATCTGTGACCAACATGCATCTCATTAGCTACGTTAAGCATTGTTTTATTTCACTGTTTGTTTGTTTGTTTGTTTTGGGTTCAGTGTCCAAAGATTTCTCACTAAGCCCAGTTTCATCAATACCCACCAAAGATTCATACTAGTTTTCTTCTAACTTTCATAGTATTGGTGCTTACAGAAAATCTTGTGACCATTTTGAGTTCATTTTTGTGTTCAGAGTAAAACTAAGCTCTAGTTTTTTCCTGCATGGGGTTATGTGGCTACACTCGGTTTGTTGAAGATGTTGTCTTCTCTGTTACAGCTCTACTCATATCTCATATTTTTCATCTTGGCATATTACAATTTTTACCAACACTTTTTTATCTTTGTTGGTGTGCATATTTTCATAGTGATTTCTTAAAATCCTTTCCATTTTTATGGCTTTATTTTTTTATTTCACTTCTAATTGAGTTTTTTGTATTTATTCTTGGCTGAGATAAATGTTTGGCAGTTTTGCTCTTCTTAAAAACCAATTTTATCAACTTTTTTCTATTCTCTGTTTTATCTATTTATGTTTCGTTATTTATTGTATCTTCCAAGTTCTAACTTTTTTTAAAGTGTGCTGTGACTTAAGCTTTATTCTTTAACATCGTGGGTGTTTTCAGCATTGTAGTATTGTTCAAAGCCATTGTTTTAAAATTAACTTTCTCTCTATACAGCTCATTCACGTTTGGATGTGGGCTATAAAATCACACACAAAATGAGCATTCTTAGTCTGGGAGTCTGAAATCAGAAACACTGCAAAAATATTTGAAACTTTTTGGATGCCAACATGATGTTCAAAAAGCTGTAGTATTTTAGATTTCAGATTATTGATATTCAGCCAGTAGAGTCTATGCAAATATTTCCAAAAAGATTCAAAACTATGCAGTTGGTATACTCTTAGGTTCAAGTATTTCAGATAGAAGCTATTTAATCTGTACTGTTAATATGTTTCATATATTATTTATTTATAAGCTCCATCCCAGGCTGGACCCATCCTTTTTTCCTCATGTGGACCTTTTCCGGTTATTTTATTTGAGGATAGCATGCAGTATCTCATATTTTTAGCACTCAGTCTTAGGATGTTAGTAGCATAATTTCAATCATATATAAGACTGTATTTTAATTGTTTTTACTCCACACAATATGGGATTTCATATTACATCTTCTTTTCTTTTGTATCTACATTGTGATAACTATAATTCTTATATTTTTCTTTTTACCTATCTGTCATCTATTTATCATCTATCGATCATCTATATATCTATTACTTCTTAAGTTTCAGAGGACCTTAGGTATTCAGAATATCTTAGATTGGTAGCTTCTAAATGTTCCCCAGATGGAGAATCAAAATATTGAAACAGATATATTTTCTTTCCTTTCTGATAAGACAGTGGAAATGCCCTGTGCTCTGTAAAGATACTGTGAGACTAGAGCCTTGGGACTATGAAGACTATTATGCCATGTGGATGACTCTTTCTAAATCCACATTAGCTATACACATGACCATCTCTTTTCAGAAATAGAAAGCATTAGGTTTCTGGAGTTTTAAGTTAAAACATTTAAGAGATAAAGATTAAAATAATGAATGTATTCCACAAATCAGAATTAAAAAAGAAACTTTTATCAATGTGATTCTTAGAAATGGCCCCTTCTGTAGCAGAAGCGTCAATGGAGAATCTGGATGCTCATCTTTCAGCTCAGTTCCTACAAGATTTGAGTGAGTTCCTCTGAGGCCTTTCCTTGGCTCTCACATACTTTGTAGTTTACAGCACATTGCTTAAGCTCTTTGAACATCAATTTCTTTATCAACATTGAGGTTAGAAGCAATTTTCATAAGATTATTCTGTGAATGATCTGAAATAATCAGAGTGGAACATTTAGCATAGTGCCTGTCACCTAATAAGGTCTCAGTTTGGATGAGTTATATGTGATATAAAGTAACCCAGGAAATGCTTGACAGACTGGATAAATCAAATTCACCCATCACTATTTATAACCTGCTCTCTGCCATACTATCTTTGAGTCTTTTAAAATGTTATGAGGTCTCACTAGTACTTAACTACCTAGACTCATTTAACAATTTCTTAGCAGGCAGAGATGAACTAAAAATTAAATACAGCAGAAGCAAATTTTAATCTAGGGCCTGAAAGTTATTTTCATAGCTATTCAATTAAGAACAACATCTTAGCATGTTAGTAAAGGGAGCTTATTGTTCTCCGTGTCAATAGAATTACTGAGGCTGGTCTCCTGTGATAAGAGGAATACAGACATGTTGCATTTTTCCCCTTCCTATTCACAGGTTACCTTAGGCTATTCCTAAATTGAATATGCTGGGTAATTCTTTTAATGCACATACCTTGAGAAATGTTCTTGGTGCTGAAAACTAACTTCTTGAAGGAAAATTTGGAATTACACAAATCATGTTTCTGCCCCAAGTTAGCTTACATACCACAAACATTATGCCAATAAAAATTATGAAGAAATACTTAAATCGTTGAGTGATAGGGAATAATACTTGACAGTAATATTTGCTTATTATATGCCAATAAAATAAAGGATGAAGAGAAAGACACTTAGAAATGTAAGAATAAACATTTTGCAAAGAATTGCTCAAAATAAATGCATGTGATTCATGCAGTCACCAAAACATGGCCCATTTATTTTTATCTTAACTGTTCAACGAATGTGTGTGTGTATGTATTTTAGAACATTGGTCTCTATGTATGCATGTGTGTGTTTGTGTGCATTGGCTCTTAATTGGAACAGCTTAAAGGTATTAACAATAAAAATGTCAATCAGAAAATGTAATAAAAATTATGCACATGGGATCAGCTCCAACTCTCCATATGGATATATTACAAGAACCATTATATTTGGAGAGGACATGATTATCAGTCTTGGTTTCTTTTTTCTTCCCATTAGATGATGATATAAATAATTGTTTTCTTCGAAAGAGAGCTCATACACTAATGCACTTGGATATTTTGTAATGTGTGTATATATATATATATATATATATATATATATATGTATGTATGTATGTATGTATGTATGTGTGTGTGTATGTATCTGTAACTCCATCTGTGGGGTTGGGGTAACGCTCATATCTCATTTGCCAGTCAGCCTAAGCAAATCAATATACCCAAAAATAAGTGATTTAGGAAAACATCCAACATCAATCTATGATGTCTACCTGCATAAACACCTGTGCATATACCTATACACACATAATTTTACACACTGAAATATAAATATGTATACAGTACTATTAATGTAACAGGGAAAATAATGCAAGCTCATATGTTTAAATATATCCTTCAAGTTAACAATAATTTTCAAGGCTTATATACAAGTTTGTGTAGAAATATAGTCCTTTATTTTTATAATAATGGGAAAGTACATGTAACCTAATGTTCTCTATCTCAATCTACCTATATGTGTAGCTCAGTAACATTCTATTCACTTCCCCTGCTAAGCATCACACCATTCATATACAGAATGTTTTCCACCTTGCAAAACTGAATCCCTGCCTATATTTAAAAATATAATCACTGAAATATAGTTTAAAATTAATTTAGCAGGTGTTTTACGTATAGACCACCAACCCTTTAAAGGAATTTAGAGGCCAAAAGCTAGAGATGCCCTGTACATTTCCCAAGTTTTTGGCTGCATGAGAAAACCAGAACCTGAATGCCGGTCATCTGGCATTCATTCTGTAGTGATTTGTTTTGCTTATTTCCCATGGGTAATGCAATACTAACCCATTGTCCCTTTGACATGATCTGAGTGGCACTTGTTTAACTTCATAGTGAACTACTTTGGTATTTGGAGTTGCTTTATGGGCACTGTCTTCTAAGTATTTGAGATTTGTGGTGTTTTCTCTAAGATCTGGTCAGAGCCACTCTCATTTCAATCATTCGTGCTTTATATTATAAACTTAGAAACAGATCTTAAGATGACCTCTGAGAACATTATGCTAAGTGACATCACTAATCATGAGGGCATGCACTGAATGCTTCCATGTGTGTGAGGTGCATGCAGTAGTTAAATCTGTGGAAACATAAAGATGCTTATGAGAGTCTGGAAGGTAGGTGGTATGGGGAGTTGTTTAATGGGTAAAGTTTTGCATATAATTTGTAATAATGTGAATATGTTTGACACTTTGGGTATTTGCACATTTAAATAGTTAACATGATAGATTTATGTCATGCTTTTAAACATACTTGAGAACAAACAAAAAGGATAAGACAAAGAAGAAAAAGAAAAAAGCAACAACAGCAAAAAAAAAAAAAAAAAAAAAAAAAAAAAAAAATAGCAGAACCGATCCTGCCCAGTTAGATTAAGTAACCTTTGGTATAATCACTTAAAGGTTTGTCATGTAGGGTTTTGTTTGTCTCATTTTTTTTCCTGGTGTTCATAATTCTTTCAGTATATAGCACAAGGAAGTCTTTAACTTTGCTTCTAGCCATAAGGAGAAGACCCTTAGTTTGTCATGTTAGTTCACTCATAGTCTCACTGACTGAGCACAGTCAGATTACATTCCCTCCGCAGGTGAGTTTCTTCAGTGTGGTATCAGACTAATAGACTGCCATCTTCAGGGTTCTGCTGGGAAGGGTTGCAGGGAAATCTAAAGGAAAACTTTCAAACACTTCTTGAATCATCTTCCTGGTTTTGAGACCTGAGCATTCACCGTGCATGGCCTTCTGTGGGCAATAGCTCTTCTTGGGTGGAGATGGTATAATGCCATAATAGCACGTGGATTCATTCACACATAACTTATACATTAATAGTATGTATCAGCTGGATGTAAAGGCTGAAACTGGAAGTATACAAGGTAGATTAGGCATTTCTTTCCTACTGATAAAAATGAGATAGTAAAAAAAAAATCTAGAGAGAGAAAGACACACTGGAAGAATAAACCAGAAACATTATGTTCATTTCCATAGAAATAGCTGAATTATTTATGTAAATAAAAGCGCTCTTTTAGAGATCTGCTTCTAATTTTTATATTGAAATATAGAATATGGTTATAATGTTTGGGAGCTACCACCTACAACAGCTCCTCTGCCCCTTGAAAACATTTATTGTCCCTATCATGAGGGCTCTGATAGCAAATTAAATATTTGAGAAATTCAGTAATTTTTACAGCTTCAAATATCCAGGTAAAACTTGACCATTTCACCTTTGTCAAGATGGTTTTGTGGGCTCATTTTCTGTTCTTTGTCTCAGAAGGGTAGGAGAGAGAAAGGAGCCTCTGGCTAAGTAGTTTAACCTGAAAGGCCATGTTTGCTCAAGAGCCTTCCTCCCTGACTTTCACCTGGGTCCAGGAAATATAAACATAAATATATATGTACATGTATATATATTCAATTTTAGATTCTTGAGTGGGCAGTACTGTAGGAGAGCGTCTGTGTTTTGTACTAGCCCTTTCAAAAACTATTGGTTTTGGGGGAAGGACTTACAACGTTGTGAAGTCACTATGTAGAAAATGAGGGGAGTAGTCATGGTGTTGAGATATAGACAGTACTGGGTAGATCTGGACACAACAGGTTGTTCTCAGTGACAAGTTGCTGACAGAGAGAGAGATGACCAGCAGATCAGATGACAACAAAATACAAAATGTTTGGAATCAAGAGCTCTTACACAAGCTATGCCTATGCCAAGCAAGCAAATTTATTAAGAAGAGGAGAACCAAGTTTCCAGAAACCAAAACTTTAACTCCTTCAGGGTTCTGGCCTCAGGCTGAGACTGAACCTTACCATGTCATGTCCTGGTGTGGAAACAGAACTAAGTTTCATTAGTCTATTCACCAGGGCCTCTGAGAAAGCCTTGGGCAAGTCTGGCTCTCTGTGATTGTTTCTGCTCTGGGGCGTGATTCCGGTCTAACATATTTTCATCAGCTGAAAGCTCTGGTACAGCTAGATGTCTCTCAGAGATATTCCTCATGCTTTAAAGCATTGTGATCATGGGGGGGGTGATACTAGCTACCATTTAACAGGGATATGTGGTCAGCTCTGAAAACATATACATGCAAATAACTTTATACAGAATAAGCTAGTTGAATTTACATATATATCTATCTGTCCTCTGTCTGTCTGTCTGTCTGTCTCTCTCTCTCTCTCTCTCTCTCTCTCTCTCTCTCTCTGTGTGTGTGTATGTATAACAGTAATTAATAAAGCAAGAGCTCATGAATTCTTGCTTTATTAATTACTTAATGAGAGAGAAGGGAATTTAACATAATTATAATGTGACCTTAAAAATAAGATATATAATTTAAAAAGAATATTCCAATGCCTTTATTGATGTGTTTATTTTCTCTATCCATCACAAGCCTATGATTCCTTATCATTCTTATTTTGCAGGTGTAAAATCATAAGTGCTTAGCGTCATACAAGTGCTAAGCTATGAGAACAGGCCTTTCAAGTTTCCAGTTGTAAACACTGGTCTGACTTGTCTCCATGCTCAGCAAAGCGCTATGCACCACAGCTTAGTTATGGGGCCAAACTGGTGTCTAATGATGGAGGAAAGGGGAGGAAAACAAATGTAATATACACTATAGATGTCTTTTCATCCATGAAGAACAAAGGTGTGTTACTTCCAGGAAAGTGGGTGTAACTGGATGTAATCATATTAAGCCAATTTCAGAAAGGTTTATAACAACTTAGGTCTTTGGGTATTTTTTTTCCTTCAGGATTTTTTTTTCACTGACAATTATAAATTGCATGGCTCTCATTCAAGTGATTAAAAACGCTTTTAGAAACACTATCAGTGTTTTTGCTTTGCCTTTTAAAATGAACCTAGACATTTTCTTAAATCCTTTTTACAAGGAACACACTGACCATGACTACCAAATTCCTACAAGAGTAAGATGAAAAGTTTGCTTCATATTTTAAACCAAGAATCGTGTTTTCTTTCGTGCCCTACCACAGGCTGCAAAATGTCATTATATCATGTGCTGTTAGATGAGAAAAGAGCAAATGTTAAAAAACTTGGTGCAGCAACTTTGGCATCACTGGTGCCTCATTAGAACACTGAATATGATGCTATGATCGAAGAGACTCCCCTGTGAAGGTGAAGTAAATCTTGGAGAATCTTTTTTTTTTTTTTTTTTTTTTGCTTTTAACAAGACTGAACATCTTTTATTTACATATTTCTGATATACATTAATAATCTTATACATTTAACTAAGTCTAACCATGGTGAAATTGGAACATAAAAGACAATTTCAGATTTTAGTTGTATGGAAACTTTTTCACTAACTGACAGACATGACCAAGGAATAGCCTTTATGAAGTTATGAGCTGCATATAAATGTACCTTTAAAATTGAAAGTCACACAGCTTTAAAACAATGACAAATTTGCAAATTAACACATTCCATATGCAAGAAGATGCATGCAGCACTAACACATTTACTCCTTAACCTTAAAGCCATTTTCAAAGTAAACTGGAATAAGCATTCTAATATTATATATGTACATCAAGGCACATTCGTTTCTTGTGCTTTAGGAATGATTAACATATAATCTATTTTATATCTTAATTATATACCTTAAGAAAGCTTTCAGTACCCAAAAGCTTAATTTTAACAATCATAGTTTGAATGATAGTCTTCTACAGAGAGATTTGGCATCTTGGAGAATCTTTAAATGGGAGATATGGTTCCTGACCCTGTGAGACAGCATTTTGATTGTTTTCTTTATGGAGAGCTTAGAAAGTTCTCCAAAGTGCTGCTTTCAGATAAGTTTTCTTGGTGAATGTTTAGGCAAAAATAATTGCCCCCCCCACTGGAAGGAGTATTTTTCTGACTCAGGAAAGAATATGACGAAGCTTCAAGTCACATCTCTAAACCCTTTTTCATTCACCATAACATTTAACAATAATCATAAGGAGCACATGTTCCACCTTGGGAGTAAATTGTTTTTCTTAATAAGATGTAGCAAAGTAAACAGGCATTGAAGTTTCATTTTCTATATTCTGGGCAGTGTGCTAGGTCTTTTGGCAAATACTGGCTGGCATCGATGGGCAAGGGTTCTTTGGGATCTTTTTCTAGATTACAGGATTTTGCTTCCTTAATATGACACCATTATTGATTACAACTGGCTCACACAATTTATAAAAGTTCCCTTTCACTCTGGTTCTCCCTCTTACCCCCATTCTCCCTCCCCCCTTTCTCTCTCAGTCTGTCTCCTCTCCCCTCTCCTGTCTCTCCATCTCTCTCCCCTTTCCTCTCTTTCCTTCCTTCTTCTCTCTCTCTTTCTCTCTCTCTCTCTCTCTCTCTCTCTCTCTCTCTCTCTCTCTCTCTCTCTCTCTTTCTCTCTCTCTCACTCTTTCCTCTCTTTCTACTGTCTGAATTTACACACATGTTGACTACTCCACACAACAGCACCATTTGTTATAGACTTTTACTGTGCTAAATACACAGGGCATGAATCTTATCATTCGGATACATTTTAAGTGAACTTCTATTTGTCAGACTTGCATAACTATTGTCCATCCCAAGCACCTTGTCATCTTTGCAAATGTGATTTTGAAACCACTAAATATTAACTGCTCATCATCCCCTATGCCACACACTGTTTTTCTTTCCATTTGAATGAGGCTAATTTATACACCTCGGATTATTGGAATCATATTGTAATTGCTGTTTTGTGATTGGTGTGTTTCTTGCAACAAAATGTCTGCAAGTTTTATCCACATGGTAGCCTGTATCCCAGTTTCCATCTACATGACCAGCACAGCATTATATGTCCATGTCGCATGCTGTTTACTCATTCATCTGCCAATACTCACTTTATTGTGTCTGTCTCTTGGCTTTTGAAAATAAAGCTGCCATGATCATGGTATCCGAACATATGGGTTAACTCTTTGATTTCCTTTTGGATATATTCCTAAAAGCATAATTACTGGATCGTGGGATAATTCTTCATAATTTTTAAACCATCTGATATTTATAGTTTTGATCTTTCTTTTCTTGCACTTTTCTTTATGGTTAACAGGTGTAACATTAGTAGCAGTCCCTTGTCTAATTATCCCTTCTTACACATGGCTACCTCTAGGAAGGGAAATAGGCTTCGAGGGATGTCTAAGTAAAAGAGACCCAGCTCTGGAAAATATATGCTCTGTCATCCCTTTCTATTAGTGGAGGTTTATTATATGTTTTGAACTTTTAAATTGCATTTTAAACAACAAATTCTATAAGGATTGGTGACCAACAGAAAGGAAGAATAATATAGGTATTTATATTAAAAATCTATAATGTAGGCCTTGGCTGTGTGACTATATGTTTTGATGATAGATTTAATGTTAAGTGATATCTACGGCAGCACCTTTTTCTTTGAAGACTCCTAAATTATTTGTTATGGACACTTATTGTGTATCTGTGTTGGGCCCTAAGTGCAAGTTTGTATTGGTTTGTGGTAATACCAACTGGGGCTAAATATAGGTTATTAAATTTATACAGAAGCCTTTGTGCACCTGCTGAGAAAGAAAACAACACATTACTTGCTGGCAGTAAAACTGTCTTTAGTCATCACCAAGAACTGTACTAAAAATAAGTTCAAAGTAGCAGTAAACTGGTATGAGTAAAGACTTTGATAATCAGTTTTCTGAAATTACCAAATATTAGATTTTGGCCATAATGCAAATCATCCCCACTCTTTGGTTTGTCAGTTAAGCCAAGCACTCAAACCTTGGTTATGATGGGCCTTGCAACTCACCCTTCCTAGCACCCATATTCTTTGGATGATAGGTCATGGCACATACCATACATTATTTATTAAATTATTTATTAAGTCTTCTGGCACAAGATTTCTTTTCTTTAAAACTTGAATATTCTCTGATATATAAAGAAAGGCTCAGAGTCTCATACCTTGTCTCATGCCTATGTTGAGGATATTGACCCAAATTATCCACATTTACACCCACCCACTTGACATTGGTTCATCCATTGTGCCATTAAGCAATAAGGATGTCTTTTGTCATCATTATAGCTCAGTTTGCTTGCACAGCCTGCCTGTCCCTAGGGGAAAAGAAGATATGCACAGCACAAGTCACCTAAAACATCAATGCCTGAAACTGGGTCCTCCCAGGGCCTGCCATGTCAAAACTGTGAACAAGCAGCTGTCGAGAGGGCAGTGGGTCAAAGGACGTGAACGGAAAGTCTTGTGATCTGAGTTCTCTCCTCACAACCAGCAGTGGAATGGAAGGGGCGGAGTTACTGATATTATGCTCTTATGTCAACACAGACCTTTGTGTGCAGATGTGAGAGCATATATATGTGTGCACACTCACAATACTAATATAAAAAAGCAAAAACAAGAAGTGAACTCAGTGAGGTTGTGAAGTTGGTATGAAGCAGTTTTGGTGGGAATATATAACTGATACAATCCCTAAATTGGTCGACTTTATAAATTCTGATTAAATGGTTACATTATTGAGAAATGCTTTGTTTGGATCTGATTATTTTTTTTAGTGAAGTCCAGTGGTCACATAAAATATTTCCTATTTTCATTTGTTGCCCATTGGAAGACTGGCAACAAGAGGCTCCTGAACTGTCCATGTGGGAGGCATGAGTAGTTGTCATTCTTATACTTTGTCAGGCATCTCTTAGGCCCCTTTGTTCTTGCACGTGTCACCAGCCTCACCCTTAGACAACACTTATCTGCCCCTCAGCTCCTCATCCTAAGAGCTTCTACTCTTTGCACACTTTCTTCAGAAGGTTTGTGAGTGACCCTGTCATTTTCCTGATATTTGTCTTGGACCATATTGACCTAGGTCATTTGGGGGAAGAAAAGCAAGGCTTCTAAGAGATAAAGGATTTTAATGAGAGTTCCTTTCACTGGAGTCTTTATAAATTAGGTCAGTTGCAATTTGATAAAAGCAAGAGATAATCTAGAATGGATAAGTAAGAAATGAGAGGAGATAGAAAAGCCCCCATCAAAATGACCACTAATGCCTAGATAAGTGTTGCTTTAAAGCAACTACAGCGGTTAAAACTCCAGAATACAGGAGATATAGGAAGGCTGAGTTTTGGGAAACATGTATATCTATACCCCAATAGATGAAGACGAAGAAAACATTTTAAGTCATTGCTCCATCATGCAAAGTGAAGCCAGGAAATGTCATTGGCCTGTTAGCAATGAGGATTCTGACCTAAGGAAAGGATTACATATGGCTCCAAATTCTCTTAACAGATATAGGAATTAGTTCTAAGTCTTCTCCATCCAGAATCCTCCCTATTCTCCATTACACCAGGCTGATGAATTTGATATATGCCCTAGCCAGGTTTGGGTTCAGTTAGAGAAGATGGACCTAACCCTCAAGAGACTGGAGGCCCCAGGGAGCAGGGAGGTCTGGGGATTGGGGGGGCATCTTCGTGGAGACTGGGGAGGAAGTACGGAATGTGGAACATTCAGAGGGTAAACCAAGAGGGTAATAAAATCTGGAGTGTAAATAAAGATTAAAATCAAATTTTAAAAAAATGTGTTTGGCTTCTAAGGTTGGTGTATTGCATAAGGAAGCATGAGCTCTTATGTATGAAAATATTCTTTGTATGAAATTATATCCTTCAAGTTGTTCATACCCTTTTTATCTGATAGATCCATTGCAGCATGAAGTGGTAATTAATTAAGATTTTTACTGTCCAGGAAAAAAAATGCACTGGTGTTCACCTGGTCTTGTTTATTAGAATTGACTGAATCATGAATGCTCTGACTTCATTAGCAGCTTAGCCCACATATAGATCAATAATCTGGTGGCATTATTGAGAAATGGCAGAAACCATCATGTGGAGCCAAGTGGGAAAAGCTAGTAACTGGGATGTGAATGAATCCCGAGGGATCCCTCTTGTGAGTGCTCAAAGGGAAGATCTTGCTCTGGGGTGCCTTCTTCTCAATACCTTCTGGTCACCCTGAGTTCATTCTGAGCCATCATCACAGACTTCCCACTGGGATGTCCTCACTCACTGCAGGCTCAGTCAATAGAGCCAGCCAAGCAGGGACAAAATTGTCTGAAGCTGTGAGCCAGGATCAACCTTTTTTTTTCTCCTTTAAATCGTTTTATTACATATTTTGTAGTAGTGAAAAGAACTAATGCTTTTTTGTGCTTTTATTTATTTTTACTTGTCTATAGTAAACTCTGTATCATATTAGCACTACAGAATATGAATAAATAAATACCTTTATCTTTAGTGGAGCATATTGTATAAGCTTGCAATCCTAGCACTCAGGAGGCAGAGGCAAGAGGATTGCTTGTCCACGAACAGTCTGAGACAGCTACGTAATTAGTTCTAGGCTAGCCAGAGCTAGATGCATAGTAAGGCCTTATCTAAGCAAAGCAAAGCAAACAAATAAAACTATTTTGTACATGCAATTTTAATTTGTTGGTATTATATAATGTGACATAAAATATACCACTCAACATTGGTCCTTCAGAAGTATAAAGGCATCCATAACACGTAGACTATATCAAAGCAGGAAACAGGCTGTTTAATTTGACATACAATCTACAGTTTATTGATTACTGGTCTAATACTTAATGATGCATGTGTGTGTGTGTGTGTGTGTGTGTGTATAATGTGTGTGTGTTTTGTCACATATATGGGGAATAAGTAAGAAGTGGAACATGCTGTAAACATCAATAAATCCATGGAAAGTATACATGTCATCTCAAGAACAGTGAGCAAAGATGGTAATTGGTAATACTAAGAATAATTTTTGATTCTTGCTGAAAGCCTAATGAGAATGTTGCTCTGCCCTTAGCCTTTCTGTACTTCAGTTTCCTCCTGTGTAAAACGTGAATAATAAGGTCATGTGGACTCCAAGAACCACATTATTGATGTTCTAACATGGATCAGAGGCTTCAACATTTGGTCACACATCTATGGTTTCCTGCAGCTAGGGATACTGAGAAAATTGGTACAGGTAAAAGTCTGGGGAAGCAGATACAAACTTTCCCTGGGCTGTTCCCAGTGGACTCATGCACACAGGATGTGTTTAATTCTCTCAGCAACAAAGTATGACAACACAAAGAAGATGTTCACCGCAGGAAACCCCTGTAGACACTCAGCACTTAGGGATTTTTTTTTATTCAGATGTGTATGGTTAAACTTAGCATATATAAAATTCCAGATATCTAGGAGGTAGTATCGCTTCACTGTAAGCCATACCATTTATACCAATAATTTGAACAAAGCAAAAACCAATATGTAAAGAAGGGAACCAGCCAGGAGTCCAGGTTAGTAGAGACTAGTCTCAGGGATGTTCTGCTGGTCTGTCTTTCTCAGGATAGTGCGTAGGACTTTATGCTAACGTCTTCCTGCACATGTTTCTGACACGATAAGAAGTAAATATGATAATGTATTTATTTCAGTAATGCTTACCAGAGAATAACAACCCCCACATTTCAGAAACAAAAGCAAAAATCCCCTGCACATTTCAATCTGAGTAGATGAACCAGGAGGCAAGATGGACATAAATAAATATCTCACAGCATTTTAAATATGGCATCTTCCTTTGTGGATGTGTTGTATGCTATAAATCATTGCTCAACGCATGACACTACATAAAAATTACTGTTAATTTGACTTGTCAAGCTGGATCTATATTTATAAATGGCCTACCTGGTTATCTGTTGAATACTGTGTCTTACAGGCCACACAGAGAATTCCACACCCAAGTGACAATGTCATCTTGCGATTCACAGTTCTCACAAAAGTGAGGGATGTTTCTTCTTAAGGTCTCCTAAACCTGCATATACTTGTAAGTTAACAAGAGAAAGATAATTCTTAAAAGATTCCTCTTTAGTACAGGATAAGGAGGGGATTCAGCTCCTGTAATAGTAACTGACAAGGTTATTTCAATGGATTAGTCTGCAGTATTGGCTGCATACCTTACATTCCATGAAGAACATTTAAGTGTAGAATAGTTCTATCTGTTCAGTCACAGAGAAATGATGGTAAATGTGCTATCAGTTTGCATGAGGGAGCTTGATGACACTTTATGTTGTACTTTAAAGATGTCTGCAGTCGTAATTGATTCATTAAAGCCCGAGAAGCCAGAGTTCCTTCTTTATTCTCTCTGAGACCCTGCTAATCCTCAATTATCTGTCCATGGATTTTCCACTTGGTGGATAATTTCCATGCTAATTTTTAATGCCAGACAGAATCTCCCTAGCAATTCAGAATATGTTGGGTCATGTGTAGATTTCTCCAGGCAATAAAAATGCTTTAGAAATTAAAGTATCTAAAAGCAGCCCCACAGAATCCCGTATGAAATGTTAAGATGTTCATCATCTGGGTGATTACTTCCGAATATTTACTGACTTGATGTGAATATATGAATAAATCCTGCAGGTTGTTTTTTTTAAAAAAAGTGGTTATTTTTAAGAAAGATCTTATTCTGTTTATAGAGGAAAAATCCATTATAGGCACATAAATAAGACATATTAGCTTCTTTTTTTTTATTGAAAAACTTTATTTTAAAAAACAAAGATAAATGTACAAATTTTAAGCATTTTTGCATAAAAGTATACAAATGCATTTTTTAAGGTTGTAATTAAGTATTTGTGCATACATATACATACACATATGTATATATGTAACAATAATATAGGAAAAGAGGCTATTAATTTGAGGGGATAGGAGAGACTAGGAGGGACTGTAGGGAGGAAAGGGGGATGTGATACAGTTCTATTTTAATTAAAATATATTCTTTTTTTTCCTTGAACTTCACACAGTCTGTGAGTTGTTTCTGGGGTGTTCAGAGCTTTCTGGTTAGTGTCCAATTATCAGTGACTGCATATTATGTCTGTTCTTTTGTGACTGTGTTACATAGCTCAGGATGATATTTTCTTACATGCATCCATTTTCTTAAGAATTTCATAAACTCATTGTTTCTGACAGCTGAATATTACTCCATTGTGTAAATATTCCACAATTTTTGTATCCATTCATCTACTGAAGGACATCTGGGTTCTTTCCAGCTTCTGGCTATTATAAGTAAAGCTGCAATGAACATTATGGTGCATGTGTCTTTGTTGTATATTGGAGTGTCTCTGGGGTAAATGCCCAGAAGTGGAATAATGGTTCTTCAGGTAGTACTATGTCCATTTTTCTGAGGAACCGCCAGACTGATTTAGTAGTGGTTTTACTTTGCCCATCAGCTAATGAATCCCGTGAATACTGAGGCATTGAGACTGACTTCAACACAATTTCCTAACACTCTAGAACCTCTGCATCCCTCATTGTCTCTTCCAAAAAACATCCTTAAACCACCCAGTGTCTCCTCTGAAATAGAATAGGGCTAGTTTTAAGTGTGTTGTCAGCTTGCTTTCTTATATGTAAATTATACCAAAATAGGCCTACTTTACTTGTTAAGAAAGTTTCTTGAAATAACACAACTGTTTACAAGTCCACCACGTATTATTTAATGTAAATGACTTGCTATCATCTTAAATTTCCTCTGGAATTTTCTTACCAGGAAATTCATGAAGATCATGAAAAAACAAACAATGTAACTACAGAATGAAAAATAGAACTGTTTTCCGGTTCACGGGCCATTATCAATAGGCTTCCCTGCGTTGTTTTATAATGTATATTTATATTATCTGTGTACTTGCCTAGGAAGACCTAATAGGTCTGTGAGCTGTTCACATTTGCACACATTATTTATACTTATCTGGTGACATTTATCAAACTGTATATGGTCAGGAGTTTTCCACTAGTTTATCTCTGTTTTACAAATGTATTGAACTTAGGACTATTTCTGCATTTTAACACACTTAGGATAAACTGTCATTGGCATATGACAACAGTTCAGTGGTGAGTGCACATTTATGTACCACAGCTCTCTTTAATAATGGGATTGCTCTGCTTCTATTTATTATAATTAATATTAAAAAGTCATAGTCCAAATTTTTATTGTCTAAAGGCCTGCTGTGGAAAACAGATGCCTGTGTTTCCATCCTTCACATAGAGAAACTCTTTGATATACCTTTTAGCAGCTTCGCATGGTACAGATTTCCATATCTCTTAGTAACAAACTCATGTCGCTACTTCCTGGCTTGTTGGTCTTAGATGTGCCTGTTGTCCTTCTGGCATCCAACTTGAAGCCTCAGCTCTCATGTTGATTCCTCTTCTCTCCCTCCATCATTTGCTTATTATAACTATATTAACATCTAAGCTAAATTAACCACTGTTTCCTTTGGTATGATGAGGTCATGATTTTCCACAATTGCACCAACTAGTACTCTATGATTATGCAGTCATTTCGATAGTTTTAAACCTTTAGTGTTGACTCTAAACAACTAAATTCTCTTTATGCATATGGTCATATTGTTCCAAATGTTCAGAGGTTTGTAATTTACCTGTTACAATTTATCCAAATGTCCATGCCTAGGAATGGTGTAGCAAGCCCATTTTCTCTGGTTACCAGACCTCTACTACACTGTTCCCCTACAGAATGCTCTCTAGGTCTGATGCGTTAATCTAGGCTACTTTATCAGGTGATCCATAGAATCGCCTCTACCTCAGCTAATAAATCTGCACCTTTTGTGACTTAGCAAAGAAAATGATGACCCCAATGGACATATTTTGTCAGGCATTATTCATATGCTTGCATTCAATGAACCATATGTTCCTATGATAGGTACTGCTAGAATTCCATTGAGCACATGAGGAAATCAAGTCACACAGCATAAAGCAGTTGCCACAACGCACAGCCAGATAGATGAAGAATATGTATCCAAACACAGGTTTCCTATGCTAATATCTGTATCATCAATTTTGATATACTACCTATTCTCAAGGCGTGTCTTTAGTAGAGAAGAAGATGCATTTCCGGTAAGGAATTTGAAGCTATGCATATTGGAAAACATAATTTCATGCTTGTGATAGATTGCCTTATTATGTAGGAAAAGGTGTCTAAGTTGCAAGTGACCTGACTCTCAACATCTGAAAGAGTTGAGACATTGTGTTCTACCACCAGGATTTCCTTTTAAGAAATGAAGCGACATTTTTTTTTCCTTTGCTCCAGCATCTGGCTTACCTGTGAATGGCTTCTCTGAAGTCTCCTGGTCTCCTGTTTACAGTTAGTGTTTTGATCTCTGACAGGCATTTCATTTACTCACTTTGATGTATAATTGGCAGTTATTTTTATCTAAAAACTTATGTTTTTGACACTCAGATTATTTTATGTTGCTTCCTTGCTATTCTACTTGGCTTATTTTGTTTCTTTATAGATATTTCATTCTTCTGTGTTCTTCAAGGTTCTTTTTCTCATGTTCTATGGCCCCCATCTTTTATGTTAGAGGTTTCATTTATGTATCTTGTTATTCCGAGATGACTACTCTTAATTATTGGCAGCTAGATTATAATGACATGTCCACTTGTGGGAAATGACGGAAATTCTTCTGTGGTATGAAAAACCATGCCAGGAGGTTTGTTAAGATAGATTAGGTTGAGACCCGAAGACATAGTGGGTACATACCTGAGGCCACTCCCAGTTCCCTGCCAGACTTGGAACATGTGACATAACTTTCACGTAAAAGAAACATGCACTATGGTCATGTAGGCACAAGACAGAGTTCTCTGTGCTAACGAGGTACCTAGAGGCCTGGAGGGCTTAGCTAATAAGCATTCCTTCCCAGACATTCCTCCCTGCAAAAGGGCCACCCTGAAAAATGAGGTATGCTTTTAAATATCTACTTTCCATTATGACAATAAACTGTTTAGAACCATGGACTGCCACTTTTCATCAAAACCCACCAGTGGGAGCCATGAAGTAGGCCTTCAGTTATACAGAGCTGAAGCCTCATCTTCCTTAGAAGGCCTCTCGGTGCTCCCAGTCACACACAACCGAGGCCAAGCCTGCCTCCATCAAGATAAGGGCAATCATCCTCTCTGGGACAAGATGTCTTCAGCTTGAGCCTCCTCCCCCACTCCATTCTCTGCTCTTCCATGACTCCCAGTGGCTCCTGGATGCCCAAGAGTCTAAGAACCCAACTGCCCTGGCCTCATAACATGTCTGAGGACCCCCAAACCAGCTCCAGCTTTCCCACATCTCAGACCATACCTTCCTACCCCAGAGCTGTCTCTGGCACATCTCCAGAGAGGTATCGCAGTGCTTCTATACAGCCCAGCAGCCCCTGGCAGTGGCGTGGGCATGGGCTAAGCACAAAGTTTTCTCTGCCTCCCCAAGCAGCCATGGCCAGTGGTGAGCCTACAACCCTATGCTCATATTGCATTTGGGATTGAGTTCAGCTCTGTAGCAAGGTCTCTGCACCTCAGTGAAGTGGTTACTTGTTAAGATCTGTTTTTACCGTTTTAACTATTGTCCATCTCTGGTTTACCCAAGTAAGGAGTCCCTGTGGATATAGCTCATTAACTATATCAGCTAGATGGCAAATTTGCCTGTTTTTGATGAAACACACACCTCTCCCGGTAAGTAAAGTAATACTCTAGAGTTCTGGTTGTTCAAGCTTTAGAATATGGTGAGGCATTCTTAACTATTTAGTGACACTAGAAATTTCCTATTTCTATGTTATATGTATTACTTAGTTTTCAGAGCCAAACTTGGTTCTCTATTTCTGGAGAAGGGACTTCTCCCTTGTTATGTGGGATGTGTACTGTGTGGGATGTGGATCTGCTGCTCCTTGTCAGGATTGGGACCTCTGTTCTAGATCATATTACTAGCCTCCATGATCACATCATTGCATCTTCATGATACTTCTAAAGCTAGTCTTCATGATGGGTCCAAATCAGAGGCTTTTCCATGACTCTTGAACAGCCTGTCTTTCTTCCCACCTGGGTATTTGACATCAGGATTTATTACCAATCACCATCACTCTTCTGTTTCCACTTTCTATTTTCCAGGTAGTTAAGCCTTTTTGTCTCCTTGCATATATTTTTTTTAATTTTATGCACTTCTCTATCTTTTTCTTTGGAAAAGAGATAAAGAAAAAATGCATATTTAGTGTGTCATGATAACTGAGCTGACAAAAGTGTCTGGACAAAGCTGCCGGTACTGTCACATGGAAAACCAGTAAACAGGGCCCCACTGACTTCTTGACACTTTCTGCTTATTAACTAAATGTGTTCTTTGGCAATTTCACACATGTGCATGTGGCATACACTCTGACATTCTGATCACTTTCTCAGCGTGGGTTTTTTTTCTGATCACTGTATCTCCCTTCCATCTTTGTCAATCCCAGTTCCATTTCTACAAGTTCTTTCCACAGATTCTTGCTTTGGTTTCCAGACTATTGGTCCATTTGCCTTAACTGGGTATCTTAGAAAGGAAAGACTCTCCTTGGTTCCTTTTCCAGTCATTTTCAACGGGTCCATTCACACCTTTTGTTCTGCTCTTCTCAGCCTCCACCTCACCACAAAGAAACAAGGCATTTAAGAAGGGTGAGACTGTAGATAAGCTATAGAGAGCCCAGGACACCTCACTGGGGTGAAAGAGCACAGCAGGCAAATTGTGGGTCACATGACTAAGTAATGAGAATGTCATCAACATACATAAATATAACATGGAGGAAAGTATATACAAATATTTTTTTCTCTCCAATTACTTTATTAATGGAATTTTAGAACCACTGATTTATGAAACTACAATTATGATACATTTTTATGTTATATGTGGTTTTTTTTTACTTCCACACATTTTACTCTGACTTTTCATACATTCAAGTGTATCTTTGTGAAATCTTCCAGAAATAATGTTTTCACTCTCCTCATGTTTTATTAGACATTTACATAGAATGGTAAAATCAAATTTTTGTAAGATTTCATGCTATGTACAGACAACAACACTTTAGGAAGTTGAGTATATGAAAGACAGAAATATTTTTTCTAGGCACTCAGATAAAAGGGATGGATTTTTTTGTGTTTGTACAAGGATAAGGAGAGAAATGAAAAAAGGAAGGCATAAGTGACCAATTCCTTTATTTAAGAGCCTAGTTTATAGGTTTATAATACTTAGGGCTTACAGTCTCCTGGCCAATTTCATAACAGAAGTTGTTAAGTTGATTTGAAGGGAATGATTAGTGAGGAACATCAATCAGGGAGTGGGCAGCTTTTCTCTCAGGCAATTTCAAAAGTCAGAGCAAAACTAAAAATAGATGTTGGCAATGGTCAGTGAAGGGCTCTCCCCACAGGCACATGTTCCCTGTCCCCTGCCTTCCTAAAGAATCATCTCAGAAAACTCAGTGATGGGCTGTCTCTGTCACTTCCTTACCCAACCATATTAAAAAAAAAAAAGATTCCTCTGGTTTATACCAGGATTGAAAACAAAGCTGGGAGAAAAGCCAATGAACTGTTTTGGATTCAAGAGAGTGGCATGGAAATTTAACGTGTCAAGCTTCCTTCCCTCTGTTAAAATCATGAGAACCCCATGTAATTATTTAAATGGAATCAGAAAATGATTGCCAGTGGAGATGCTAAAAAAACGAGAGGGAAATCTGGGAAGTGGGAACTGAACTGTCTTCTGAAGCTGAATTTCCTTCACAGCTGAGTGTAGCACAGCTGGTGTTAAGCCTGGGTGGATGGCACAGGAGATGACTCCACAATTAGGAAAAATCAAAATGGTGAAAAACGTGTTATTGATTTATCAAGCTGTGCTACTCATATCCCACAAAATAAGAATAATTAGATAATCAGAAACACTTTCAAGTAAATACTTTAAAAATTGTTAAGAAATAAAGAAGAAAACGTATGAACACTAAAAAAAAAGTACAGGGGATAGATAATACAATAAGAGCAAATCAAGAAAAAAAAATTGAGAATTGCCTTTACAGCTTATGAGATTTTGCAAAATACTTGTAGTAAAAGAAATACATACATTGAATAGAAGGAAAGAAAACGTTAATGAGTGAATGATAAATCTGAACAATGTGGTATAATGATGTGAAAATTGAAACAATGAAGGAAGGATGGAGAGACATGAAGAATATTGATTGAGAATGTCCAGCACCTCTGTATTACTAACAAAGGAGAATGCACAGAGAAGTGTAGAGAACTATTCTCCAGCTAAGGCTAGAGAATCCCCCAGAAAATAAGAGGGAAGTCTTAGGTTTAGAATTCCTGCAGAATACTGAGTAAGAAATGAAATGACAAGTAGAAGCTGAAGCCTTTCAAAGTTAAGACTAGAAATAAACACAATTTTTAAAATTTTCGATACTTTCATTAGTTGTTTCAGTGATTATCCAAAACAATCATCACTCAACTTTGTTTCCTCCTTGTTTAAGCCCATTGGGTCCAATTTATGCTGCTTGTATACATTCTAACAATCCATGTGAGCACGATCCACTACCAGGAGTAACATCATTAAATAAAACTAACTGTCCCTCTCCTGGCAGCTATCACTTACCCATAGCTCCTCCGCTATGGGATAGAATTGCAAGCTCCCCGTCCCACTCTTGCTTGGATTTCGTCAGGCTAAATCATGCACAAATCTTCATGCTGTCATAACTGCTGGGAGTTCATATGTGCAACTGGTCTGTTTTGTTCAGGAAACATTATTTCTTTTCTTTAATCAATGATAATATATTAAGTTAATGCAGTGAACTCCAGAAGTTTTAAAAGCTGTATACCACATTCAGTACAAAAAACAAATTACATGTACTACTAGTTTATATGTTGTGGATGTTATAATGAATATACTGAAAATTATAATGTATATACTAAATGAGTAGTGATTGATGCTGGTGCACAGCACAAGAAAACATAGAGAAGATATTAGCAGGGAAATCAAACACTTTCCAGTGAGGAGTGCAGGCTTTTTGTGATACAGTAGTTAAGCATCAAGGGAAATATACAATGTTAGCAATCATCCACGTAGGAATATATGAGCAGATGCTTAGGAAGACACAAAGTGAATTCAAGATGGAAATCTCAAAAACACCAGGAACTCTAACTATTTCTAATAACCATAGTAGGAAATGGCACATTCTTTTGAATGGTGTTATGGATAGCATACTGATGTTGCTCCAAATTCTTATCCTGGAATATTTACTTTTGATGTAATGACATTTGAGAGATCCTTAGGTCATGACAGTGAAATCCTCACAATGAGATTTGTATACTTTTGAAAAGGATCTCAAGTATTCTCTTGCTCTCTTTAGGCCACAAGGACAAGGAAGACTTGGTAGTCTACAAGCAAAAGGATTGTCCAGAAACATGACCCTCAGATCTCACACTTTCAGCCTCTGGACTAGCAGAAATAATGTTTATGTTGTCTTATGTTACCTTATGGACCTTGGCGATAGCAGTCATTGTTAACTAAGATAGGAGAGATGAATGGTTGAGTGGATGGTCCTTTACAACTGGCTGTAAAAGATACTGGATAACATTTTACTTTAAATGTAACTTTAAAAAAAAGATTTTATTTTATTTTATCTTATTTATACGAGTACACTGTAGCTGTCAGACACACCAGAAGAGGACATCGAATCCCATTACAGATGGTTGTGAGATTCTATGTGGTGGCTGGGAATTGAACTCAGGACCTCTGGAAGAGCAGTCACTGCTATCAATCACTGAGCCATATCTCCAGCCCTTAAATGTATCTTTTATTCACCAGATATAATCGTTATCTCAGAGGCTTACTTCTGAATAAGCTTGCCCGTTTTACTTCTTTCCAAACTCTTGTTGGCTAGTTCAACTCAGCTGTTCTGGCCTAAACTCTCCAAGCTAACTGATTCAAACTGGCTACTCTTGGATTCTGACTGAATTTCTCTTTTTTGGCCTCATACTAACTTTGTCAATATGTTCTAATCTTCTGGCTTCTTATCATCCTACATGTCAGTCTGTCTTTACCTGTGCCTAGCTTTTTTCTCTCTGCAACCTGCCTCTGTAAAAGTGTTCCAATAAAACTGCCTTTCAACTTAACTCCACTGAGGTGCACCAAACTGTATCGACCTCTCTCTTTGCAGTGCTCTCTAAAGTAGCTTCTCTTTTCTGTCTGTTCTTGTGAGGATTGGGCATATTCTATCTCTGACTCATTCTGTCAGATCTTTCTCTGATTCATTGCTTTATCTGCCCCTCACTTTCAAACACGGCTGCTTCCTTCTACAAACTAAGCTTACTTTGTTTGGGATTAAAGGTGTGCAAGATCACAGAGACCTAGAGAGTCTTTGAATTTGATCTCTTGTCAGAGTGGCCATGTTGCTAGATTAAGATGCCCCTACATTTTGTATGTTTCTCAAAGAGTACTTTGCTCAGTTTTAATACTCTGTTTTTAATCTAGTTTCCATTAGTAGTTTTAGAGAAACGCGTGTTGTTAGTGTCTTCTCCTTCAATAAAAAAAAAAAATACTCTTTTAAAGTCACTAATAACTCCAGCTCAGCTAAACCAGAAGTCACTGAACTTTCCAGCTGCTCATGTACTGCCTCCATTTTATAGTCTCACAGGTGTTACAAGTATATTTAAACTGTTTCTCTGGCCATTACCTGTATCCCTACCACCTTATACTCTGACCTTTGATTCATACACCATTTATGTTCCCATGGTAACTGGATAAAGACAAAATGTTAGATATATCTTTAGATAAAATGGATTATTAAAACAATGATTTTGAATTTCTCATTTGAACCCACACTGGAAGCAACCTTATACTGTTGGAATGAATCTTATCTTGGACTTTCTTGAGTATAATGACTCTGGTAGCTGCCATCATACTAGGGTATGACAAGCACTATGTCAACTGGATACTCTGTGGGAAGTCAGCATGAGTGCCTATGTATTATTGAGGCTATCTTGGGCTATAGGAACAGGTTAACACCATAAATTCTTTAATAACAAAGGTATCAGTGACATCATACCTTATTTCATATGTAGATTTAGTGCCTATATTAAAATTAACTTTATCAGCAGAAAGCATAGGTTTCTAGGACTGGATTACCAAAGCTAAATTTCTTTTTTTTTTTTAATTTATTTTTTATTGGGTATTTTCTATATTTACATTTTAAATGTTATCTGCTTTCCCCCCATCTCCCTCTTTCTCCCATTGTTTCCATGAAGGTGCTCCCTCTCCCAATCACCCTCTCCACCTCAGTGCATTGGCATTCCCCTACACTGGGAAAATGCACATTCACTGGACCAAAGGCCTCTTCCTCCATTGATGCCAGACAATGCCATCCTCTGCTACATATGCAACTGGAGCCATGGGTCTCAGTTTCTAATAGGTCCTCCTATAAGACAGATTAAGATATCTATAACTGTGATTGACTTCTGCCTCTGTGCTGTCCTGATCCACTGCTACTGTGGGGAATGGGATAAGCTTCTACTACCGACAAAATTCATGTCATTCTCAGTGTCTCTTGTGATTATCTTGTCACTTACTCATTTGGATGATGATCAGATACTTTGGAAATGTTGCAAAATAAAGGAAACTTAGAAAATATCCGTGTAGGCTAACAAGTGAGGATACACTGGCAAACACTTCTACAGTCTCGGCTCTTGGAAAGAAAGAAAATTCTGTGGCTTTGTAACCCACTTAATAGAGGAGAACAAAGAAAGAAAGCTCTAAGTATGCATGAAAGGGTGCAGCAATTCGGTGGAAATTATACTCTACAGGTTATTTTAAGTAGGAGGGATAATTTCCTGACTCTAAATAGGATGCGAGAGAGAGTGGGAAAGAGGAGAGTAGAGAGAGAAAGAAAAATTACTTCTGTTATACATTCAGTCTTCTTGGGGAATAGCTTATTAGGTTGTGGTAATTGGCCAAATATTAGTTTTGTTATGACATATTTTATACACACACAATGCAATTTGTAGTTCCAGATTTTTTTCCCTTCATCTCCACTAATCCTACACTAATGTTCATTTCAAATTTTGTCTGCTAAGTTAGTATGTGAAGTCTGTCTCAATACTAGGGAAATATTGGAAACTAACATAATACCAGAATGTGTTATATAATTTTATTGCTCATTTTAGCCTTAGGAATTAGGGCAGATAAGTTTGGTCCTTTTCGAAAACAAACCTCATGTATGGGTGTTTTTCCTGCATGCATGTCTTTGTGTAATGTGTGTGTGTGTGTGTGTATGTGTGTATGTGTGTGTGTGTGGGTGTATGTGTGTGTATGTGTGTGTGTATCTGTGTGTATGTGTATGTGTGTGTATGTGTGTGTATGTGTATGTGTGTGTGTGTGTGTGTGTGTGTGTGTGTGTGTGTGTGTGTGTGTGGTACCTGAGAAGCCAGAATAGAGTGTCAGATCCTCTATGACCGCATCTGTGAGCTGTGTTGTGGGGACTGTGTTGTGGGGGCTAGGTATTGACGTAAGCTCCCCTGGAATGGAAGTCAGTATTATTAACTTCTGATCCATCTCTCTCGACCCAACAACCTATTTTACGGGTCAGGGAGTCAACACCACTGACAATATCAGCATATTCTGATGCAATACGTGTTTAAAAATACCGTATGCTTTGGAAAGCAGAACATGCTACAAACTCTCTGAACTGAGACAGGAAGTATTTAGCTACAACAACAGCAACAAGAAGAAAAAGATGATCCTCAAATAATCGAAGCTCTGTATACTAACAAGAAGTGAAAATGAAACACTTTAAGGAAAAGCAAACTGTAACCCACTTGGTGACAATACATGAAAACCAATCATTAAGTATTTAAATTAAAACTCCGTTTTATAAAAATATAACAATGGTGTCACAATATGGCAATGACTTTCTCTATTATTGAAGAACATTGGGGGCTTACTGAATGTATTTATTTTTATCGAAAGGCACTATTCTCTGCTCACCAAAGTCACAAGGGCACTAATGCTGAAGTGATGCACAGACTACTTGGTTTCTGTCTGTGTCAGGAGTATGCTCTAGGCACTAGTGATGGCAGTAAACCTGGGGTTTCTATACCAGCATCTTACCTTTCTCACACTCAAGTTTCTCCAATACTCACTGGAGGAAATACAGGGACAGAGAGTGGAGCAGAGACTGAAGCAAAGGCCATTCAGAGACTGTCCTACTTGGGGATCCATCCCATATGCAGCCCCCAAACTCAGACACTATTGCTGATGCCAAGAAATGCTTGCTGTCAGGAGGCTGACATAACCATCTCCTGAGAGGTTCTGCCAGAGTCTGCCAAATACAGAGATAGGTGCTGGCAGCCAACTGCTGAACTGAGAACAGGGCTCCCAATGGAGGAGTTAGAGAAAGGACTAAAGAAGTTGGGGGGGGGTTGAAACCCCATAGGAAAAACAATGATATCAACCAACTAGAACCCCCAAAGCTTCCAGGAACTAAACCACCAACCAAAGAGTGCACATGGAGGAAACCATGGCTCCAACCACATATGTAGAAGAGGAGGGTATTGTCTAGCATCAATGTGGGAGAGGCCCTTGGTCCTGTGACGGTTCGATGCCTCAGTGTAGGGGAATGCCAGGATGATGGTGAGGTATGAGTGGGTGGGTGGGAGGGGAGCATCCTCATAGAAGCTGGAGGAGGGGGTATGGGAGAGGGGAAACCGGGAAAGGGGATAACATTTGAAATGTAAATACATAAAATATATAATAAAATGCAAATAAATAAAAAATAAAATGAAATAAAATAAAGTAGAAGCAGTCGTTCCAAGGATGCCCACAACTTCAGGTTATCAGCACATCTGCAGTACTACTCATCAAAATCAGCTGACATCTGAGCCTATGTGTGCTTTGAATGATTTAAATACAGTTCTAGAACAAACGAAAAGGCTGGAGACATCAAAACTCAGCCAATGATGTTGAAAATTAGCAGTATGGAGACCAGTGTGGTAAGCATTAGAAATTCTTGGTCTATAAAATGTTTACAATGCAGAACAAAAACAAAGCACTCACAGAAGAACTTGTTAGTGGAAACATAACCATTGCTTTATGCCCTGTAGAAATGCAGAGATGGCTGGCCCATTAAAGAAAGACTAAGCTCACAACCAAAGATATGAGTTCATTTCCAGTTTGTAATGTACAAGTGTTTTGTTACATGTGACCTCTGTCTGAGGTTTTTTTCTTGCGCAATATGTCGAACTCTTCAGATATTCGCTTGCCTGGTTTGTATTTGTGATGTAGAATTCTATTCCTCGTTCTTTTCTCATCCATAACGAGAACTCAATGAAAGGCACAAAATATATGTTCAGTAAATACATACTTGAGTACCCTTTTAGTAAAAGGAAGCCTTAAGTTGGTGTCGCACTAAGGCTTTCTATTGCTGTGAAGAAACACTCTGATCATATCAACGCTTGTAAAGGAAAGCAATTAATTGGCGCTGGCCTACAGTTCAAATATTTAGTTCATTAGCACCATAGTGGGAAGCATGGTGGCAGGTAGACAGACATGATGCTGGACAGGAAGCTGAGAGTTGTACATCTAAATATGTATGTAGCAGGAAGGGACAATAATTTACTAGGCTGAAGAGAGCCTGTAAAACCGCGAAGCATACCCCCATTAACACACTTTCTGCAACAGGGCCCCACCCACTCCAAAAGACCCCAACTCTTAAAAGAGGCCATGGGGGCCATCTTCTGTTCAATGCATCACAGTTGGGTACAAAGGAAGCAGGTGAGTAAAGGTATAATTTTTACAGGCACTTCAACAGTCTTGCTTGATTGACAATGTCTATAGAATCTGAAGATAATTTTTTTTTTTTTGTACAGAAGTTTCTCTGATGGAATTGAGTAAAACCTTCTAGAAAACAGTCAGAGATACAACAAGTTGGCCATCTCAAAGCCAGGTCTATGAAATCTTATTTTCAACATGAGCTGTGGGACACTTGAGCAATTTGACCTGGCTCATACATTCTCTTCATATGAATTTAGCATTATTCTACAATTAGCAGGATTGGATGGGGCATGTAATGTGGCCTTTATTTGCTGTGTTGTTATTTGTTGTAAAATTTTCCCTTTATCTTCCCTGTGTCTCCGGCAAGGGAATCCAGATCTAACTGTGGTGTATGGACACAGGTTACTCTGCCTATTCTATGTGGGTGACATTTTGGTAGCATTTCTGAAAGTCTAGAGGTGGGTTTGTTTTTGCTCTTGTCTAGTCTGCCACCCTTTGCAGAATCAGGACACGAATCCTACTAACCTGTTCAAACACTGCCGTGTCTGGAAGTCTGTGTGTTGTCATTTGTTTTCCTCTGCCAGAATCTTCAGGCAGCCTTGGACCCTTTACCTCATCAAAAATAAAAGAAAAATGTAAATATATAGAATGTTATTAGTTATTATTATATTTAGCCATTTAAAAGAATAGCTGGCATCACAGTTGTTTGGTTTTAAGGAAATAAATTATATAAATACATACTCTACATCTTCCTATTAACTTAAAAATACACGGTGAGATGGCAGAACATATTACTTGTCTGTAGCTAACCATGCCCACATTTGTCTGATGGCAGCAGTTTTCTGTGAAATATGTTTGTAGCTCCTAAAAATAAATGTAATTCATTTCAAACAGATGCCATTAGGGTTTACTTGTGAAACCCTCTTCCTCAGTTAAAAAAAATTCAGTCTATTCTTTCTTCTTTGGCTTTCTTCATAGCACTAACAATGATTTCCAAGGGAGTTGAGCATTACCTTGAAATGATACAGCCCTCTCCTTGGCCCCCACTGTAAATCACTGCTTCAACCAGCCCTTGATCTCAGCACATGATACAATACCCAGTATTTAGGATTGGTATTCAGTTAACATTTATGGAGTGAAAATTATTAAGCCTTCTTTTTCTTAATTTCCTTTTTCTTGTTACTGAAAAATGCCCCGTTATTGGTGAAAACGGTCTGTCAAGTCTTCAATCTGGCTTGCTTTCCTCTCGCCATTGTACCTACAGTTGCATCTTCATGAATCCTAACTTTATTTTCAACTTTTCTGTTTCTAGCTACTTGTGTTATGCTCAAGATGTTCCTTGGTCCTTTTATTCATTCTATACTCAGGTTTGAATTTTCGAATTGCTAAAGCTTCATGTCTTTGAGTCACCCGGATGTGTGTTAAGCATTATATTGGCTATCTCCTAACACTCTCTGACCTAACTAATCTTTAATATTACCAAACTCATCATTATTCATTTTTTCAAGAGGGAGGGAGGTAAAGTTCTCTGCATGGCAGCTAAACATTATAACAGTGAGAACTCCCATTTAGTTCTCCCAAATTGCTGTTGTGTCTTGAAACACATTTTGTACAGTGATGTTGATTTTCCTGAAATCAAACATGCACATCTTTTGTCTCTTTCTCCACATAAGCACACGGTTTCCCCCTCTGTGTGCTTATCAACAGCAGCATTGTGTTCCTGTGATCTATAACTACCTTCTCACAACTGGGAATTGTGTGTGTGTGTGTGTGTGTGTGTGTGTGTGTGTGTGTAAGTGGTGAAGACAAGTTTTAACATCATTGTGTATAATATGTGGACAACCTAGATTTCCTGTGAAACACCACTGCCCTTTTTCCAGCACCCTGTTCTAGTGGTGAATAGGCTATGCTGGGAGCTTACATGCATATTCCAGTATTAAAAGGCCTAAATCTTAAAGGAAGTTTCCAAATCAAAAACAGGTAGAAAAGAGTTCATGTGAAATCATGTAAAGTGCACAATTTGGAAGTTGTCCCACTTTTCTGAGAGTGAAGTTCTAGTAAATACAACTACCTTGAGAAGCATGGCTTCCCAGCAATCACTGGAAGGCAAGGGCGCCCAGGAATGCATTCTCCCACAGGTGGGCCATTCCTGGAAAGATACAGTGTAGATTCTAATCAGACAGTGGAAACTTCTTCTTTGAGTAACTTGCCATACACAAAGTACAGGAGCATCTCAACGCATTCTATTTCTGTTGCATTCAGAGAAATCATGTTTACCTCTAGTGTTGTTAGGTTATTCTCATGCTTAGCATTTATTATTTGCAAAAGAAAATATAGAGCTCTTTGACAGGAATGGATTTGAGGTTATACAGATGTGAATGGTTTCTTAACTTGATTATCTGATAAAAATTAAATTATAAATAGTGCTCACATTGACTTGAATTATTTTATAGTTTTTTAAAGTAGTTTAAAATAATCCTCAAATATATTTCTATGGAAATCGCCTGTGTCCTGTGGGTTGAGATGAGTTAAATAATGCTGTTTTCCTACCAGAGTTAATATGCTGTCATGTACCAACATTTCTCTCAGAAAGAAGACAATAGGAAAGTAACCTTTCTTAACTACCTATATCTGTTGTGACATAACAGAATACCTTATAAAGAACAGACTTCAGTTTCCTACAGTTCTGCAGGCTCTAACTAAGTACCCAGTCCATGGCTCTCGTTCAAATACTCTCACTGTAGGGGTTGAGTTTCTGCATAGTTTTTGAGGGCACACAAACATTTAATCAACAGGATTAGAACAGAAGGTAAAGAGTTGGAAAAAAATGTCTGTCTGTCTGCCTTTCCCTCTCTATTTCTCTGTTTCTTTTATTGTTTATTCATCCTTACAAATAATTTTCCATCCTGTTTTTATCTCCTTTAGAAAAATATTAGCTATTTCACATACATATTTCAAAACAGTGTTTTGAGCAACAAGATTTAATGAGATATAGTTGATAGCTATGTGTTCATTTGCTAAATGGTTGCACAAAGACCTTAAACAGGATCTCAATGGCTTCCACAGAAAGAGAAAGTATGGAAGATAACAGAATTCTGTGATTCCTGAGTGCAGTATGCAATTGCTCATTATCTGTTTGCAGAGACACATCTTATGTTCCTTCAGATATTAACTTAATGTAATTTTAATAACAATGATTACCTTATCTATTCAATTTGAAACTGAATCACTCCCTCAGCATTTCCAATGACATCATTCCACTTTAAATAACAACAAGTTGTTCTCTGATCACTACACATGTGCCATGTACTACACATAGCCCATGCATGGTCCTTTCAAATATACATGTGCATGTTTAAAAAAAGAAATATGCTACAGTCTGTGTGTTTGTGACTCCTCCTATTCAGTTGATACGTGGAATAATAATTACCCAGATGATCATATTAAAAGGTAGGACATTGGGAAATAATTGGATCACCAGAATTTAGCACGTGTGAATGGTAATCATGCTGTATTAAAGGGTAACCAGAGAAATAGATTTTTCCATCATATAAAGATACAACTGGAAGGAGGAATTTATCACAAAAACCAAGTCTTTAGTCTATGTTCACTCATCATTATTAATGCTATCAGAGGAAAGCACAGAAAACCTTTGAAGATGATTAAGATGTGCATTTTCCTGTAACAGTGGGTTTATGACTCCATTCATGCACATGCATTAAATGACCAAAATATAACTCAATTCTATACTTTTCTAATATATGCACTGATATATATGCTAGTTATAATTCAATTTTTAAAAATATAGCAAAATAATAAATGATTTCAATTTATAATATTTTAAACTTATGCTTATCAATATATGATATCTATGTAAAGAGAGGGAATACCTAGTAGAAAAATGATTAGATAATAGATTTTAGTTCTTAGTACAAACAAATAGCAAGGGACACATGTGTGTACTTTTCTGATTTATAAATCCTACAATACATGTAGGCTTTGAATGTTGCATTATACACCCTAAATAAATTGTATACCCTTACTTAAAGCAAATAAAAAAGAAGACAAAACAAAGAAGATGGATTGGTCCAGAGTCTTTTGAATTTGAGATAGCTATAGGTGCTTTATAATTGTGCTCTGGTTTTTAGTTTTGTTAGTTTATTTTTGTTGTAGTTGTGATTGATGTTGTTGGTGGTAATGGTGGTAGTAGTGATGGTGGTGAAAGTGCTATCTCTCTCCTCTCTGTCTCTGTCTCTTTCTCTTTCTCTGTCTCTGTCTTTCTCTCTCTCTCTCTCTCTCTCTCTCTCTCTCTCTCTCTCTCTCTCTCTCTCTGTGGTTTGATTTGTGTATGTGAATATGTACAGATACATGCACATGTGTGGATAACTTTTAGGAGTTGGTCTTGTACTTTCAGGATGGGTCTGGTGATCAAATTGAGGTCCTAAGAAAATAGACACAGATCTTTAGGTTTCACATGCCATTTTACCTGCTGAGCCATCTCTCCAGCCCGTAATTTTGTTCCTTTAATTATAAATGCTTTTAAATTCGTGGTAATAGCTGAGCTAGCTAGCAATCTTCAAGAAAATCAGTCACCATTGTTCAAATAAATATGTCTCTGCCCACACTGACCTTGAAGCAGAGTATACAGAAATGTTCTTTGGAGCCAGTGTTGGGGAAGCTTGGGTATACAACATTGCCTTTGTGTATGACTGTATGGTTTTTATTTTAGATTTAGATTTAGAATTTTCACCGTATGGTTTTTCTTGAGGCTGTGGCATATCCCAGGAGATACACAGGCCCCTTCCATTATTTCACCCACATGTCTGTGTCACAGGTCTGTCATCATTATCTAGTCGTTTTTCTTTTACCTGAGTGATGGCAATAATCGTATCTATAGTGTCTAGATAACTTCAGTGCATCTTCTGAATTTGGCCAAGAGTACATTATATGTAGCCTGCTCTCAAATTTCTTCTTTGCCCTTCTGTGGTATGTAGCAAGGTTTGATGGTTTTGAAATCCCAACACTAATGAACTAAAAGAAGAGAGAGAAAGCAGTCCAATGTTGTACAAACAACACAGCAGGAATTAAGTTTATCAAAATTTAGGAAGATGGATCAACAAGAGTAGGCTTAACTTGGGAGACAAAATCAGAGCTCAGTCTTTCTTCCCTTGAACACTGGTACTTCCATCCTAAGGTTTATGTTTGGTGTTAATTGTCAACTTGACAGGATCTAGAATCAATGAGAAAACTCAGCCATGCCTATATAGGATTATGTGGATTAACTGCCTTGGGAATCCCCATATTAATTTTTTTGTAATACCATTATTTAGGTAGGGGCTAAATGGATTAAAAGTTCTGAGAACTGGCAGGCATCTATTGTGTGACCAACTGCTTCAAGCTCCTGCTGCCTAGACTTCCTCACCATGATAGACTACAGTGTGAAGTGCTAGCAAGATTAGAGGCTTTCTCTTTTAAGTTGTTATATTAGGATAATTTATAGCAACAGGAAAACAAATTAAGATATAGTGTTTGGTTATATTTTAATTAGGAAAGTGACTTCTTTGGGAAGCAAGACTTCCTTAATAGTATGACAGTCAGGCAAGCCTTTAAGCTATATAAGGACCAACAAAATATGATATTTTGTTGTTCTATTCACTGAATCAGCTGATTATATTGTTTAAGGAAACGTACCATCTGGAAGCTCCAGAGTAAAGCATAAAAAGTAAGAAGAAAAGGAACCAGAGAAGAACTGGTTAGTCAGGGAATACCCTCTGGCAAGCCTAGTTAGGTAAGTTATTGGGTCATCTGCTGATTCTAAAATTTCAGACAGATACTCAACACAAAACAAAAAAAAAAATCTCATCTCTTCTTGATGAAACTAATGTTTTGTTTATTTTTAGAAATGTTTGTCAAAGGCATTTTCCCCTTTGCATAAGCCTTTGAACAATTTAGCTTTGTCTTCACAGTGGACTGTAGACATCCTTTCTGCTTTGGGTAACTTTGTGAATGTTAATGAATGACTCTGAATTGCCTCTGAAATAACAGACACTTAACTACCTGTTATTCCTCCTCAAGGAGAAACCTTTTGATCACATTGGACAATGATTACCCTGTGCCATTTATTCTACACATCTCCCTTTTTAAAGATATGCATTATTTTGCATTGTAGTATGAATATGTGTCTGGGTATCAATGTGGGTGCCATGGAGACCAGAAGAGGTTGTGGATCCTCTATAGGGGGAGTTGCTGGTGTTCTCAGAATGTAACTTGTGTCTGCCAGAAGATCAAAACATGTTCTTAACCTCTGAGGCATCTCTCTAGCCCTCTTTCTATATATTATGGGAGAGAAGTCACCTTCTTCTCCATATGTATCTCTGGAGCTAAAAAATTAGAATATAATATGTTAATTAGTTAATAAATATATTTATTTCTACTTTTAACTGAGCTGTCACTGGGTACACTGTAGTATGTAAAAGTCTTGGGCCTTTGGTACCTCATGATGAATGTGCTCTAGGATAAAATCATGCAATTGCCATTTACTAAAACAAACAAACAAATAAACAAAAACCACTTTGCTTCTGAACTTCATATGAGATCATTTCCAGAATAGAGATGAAGATACAGGCTCATTCTCTTGTACCATTAATTTGTAGTAGAGAAGCAAGAGCTCCCACAGCTTCCTTTGTTAGATTGCCTGTTGTTCTTCATGCCTCTCTTTCCTGCTTCTACCCTTTTGAGCGTCTATGCCACAAGGCAGCTCTGCTCTGCCCTTCTGGTGTTTCTCATTGTTCTTCTCTGTCTGTAATCTTTGTCTAGAGAGGAGAATGGATGGATCTCTTCAACCCCCTTCCTGTACCTTATGCAAGAGCATCTTTATACAGTCACCAGAAGCCACCCAAGGACACAGAAAGCCTGTATTTAGATGTGTCAAAAGTTCTTAAATATTCTGAGAAAATGAAAAGAAAATGGAAAAACAAAAACAAAAAAACAATCAATAATCAAAAACGAAAACAGGAATTTATTTTTCTTTTCCACTGGAGAGCTGAAGTTAGGTAAACCTTCGGGAGAAACTTCATAGCCAGCTTTTTTCATGTTGGGTTGGCAAAAACACGTGTGAGCATTGAGAAGCTTTCCTGATAGATGCTTTCTTCAGTTCCTACCCATGAAACTTCATCTTGAAACTATTGATGAATGTGAGGTTACATTTTCAATCTCAGTTGATTGAAACTTGCTAATTGAAACCTTACATCTTTTCTTTCGGAGACCTTTGAAAAACAGAGTAGAGACGTTTATTTAGAACTGATATACTGGCTGCCCAGCTGGAAGCTCTCCTGTCAAGGATGCTATAAATGTTAATTTGCTACCAATTCTAGCTTGTCAGAAACCCAGCGGGCTTTCTGCTCTTACATCAATTTTTTAAAACAGCATTATCCTAGGCCTAACCACAATCCTTACTTTCACCAAACTTCTTAAGATCTTGGTTCTGGAAAAGTCAAGATGAAAGCAAGGTCAGGCTTGAGGAAAGAAAGAACATGCCATTTCATAGTTGTAAGATGCATGTTCTTTCTCTTTAGCATCTCTGTATGTGGAAGCGTCTGCTATATTCTTGCTCTCTTTTGTTCACATCCCAGTAAAACCATGGACCACTTCTTTAGAATTGAAAGGGTGAAAGGAGACCATCTGAGCATCCTTTCTCTGAAAGAGGAAGGGTTATACAGCTTCTTCAACACTGACATTTCAGATGTGTAGCTCAGCAGACACTGTGCTCTGCTCCTACCCCTTGTCCCTTCAGGGACTTTTCAAGGTTAGACTCTATGACTGAAAAGGGTGGGGGATTAGCCTTAGCCAATGAAAAAAGAAAAATGAGAGGTTAATATCACAACCTTTTTAGTTCTCAAATGAGACAGATGTGGGAATGATATATCTCACCTGACCTCAGTAGGTCTCAACCTGACTTGGCCTTACAAACTGCTAAGTAGAAATCCTTGGGTTGGTCCATTCATTTCATTTTAGTTTTTTTCCCCATACATATGATCAAAAGAAAAACTAATAAAGACTGCTATAAAGATAACCATAAATATAATTGTTTTCTATTTATAAGAGCTAGTTTGTGTTATTGATAGGAGTGAGAATACTCATAGAGTTAAATGATAATAAATAATGAAATGCATAAGAATGATAAGGGATGAATGATAAAATGCAGCATGAAATTAGAGGTAATACACTGTACAGAAGATAAGAGGGGATGATATGGATATGAAAATAATGCCTTGAAAACACTCTGGGAAGAACCTATGATGATTTTAGTGAATAGAAAACTTTGTAGATACAGAAAGCAGGTGTGAATCTGGATCTGGCTTTTAGGGGAATGCTGAATTAATAATCATAAATACACAGTCTCCTTGGCTTCGGGTATTGACTTTTTAAAAATTATTTTATTGGATATTCTCTGTATTTACATTTCAAATGTTACCCCCTAGTCCCCCTCTTTCTCCACTTGCTTTCATGAAGGTGCTTCCTCTTGGTATTGACTTTTTACCTGCCAACCTTCTGTCTGTCTATCTGTGCTGGTTAGTCCTTTGTCAACTTGACACAGATAGGGTCATCAAGACTGTGATAACATCAATTTAGGAAATGCCTCTATCACTTTGGCCTGGAGGCAGGTCTGTGAGGCATTTTCTTATTTAATGATTGCTGTGCTCCAGACCTGTGGTGGTCAATCCATCCTTAGCAAGTAGTTCTGGGTTTTGTAAGAAAGCAGGCTGAGCAAGCCATGGATAGCAAGCTACTGAGCAGAGCAATGCCCCGGTTTCAGTTTCTTTCTCCAGGTTTCCAACATTAGTTCTTGTCCTGGTTTGCCTAATAAGGGACAGTTACAAGGGCTTGTAAACCAAGTAACACTTTCACTATCTGTTGCTTTTGTTCATGGTCTTAAGGGAAGCAGTTAAAGCCAAACAGTATGCTATTTTAACATCTACCTACTTATTTGTTTATTTGTTTATTTTCACAGTGACAGGAAACAAATCCAGGACCTTGAACATGCTGGGCATACCTTCAGGCAAACACTCCTAGGCTTTGAAGACTTTCAAACTAAAATGTTTGGAAGGTGCACTCTTTTCTTTTTTTCTTATTCTCTCTCATTTAAAGTAAGATAGTTACATTCACTCACTTTCTCATTCACCCATCCATTCATTCAGTGCTTGATCTTTTAAAAGTCTTATGCTTAGTTCGCTTCTTGGCAGACAAAGAGCAAGGGTAAAGGTGTGACTCGGATGATTGAGGGAAGCAGCAATGGAGGATGGAACTTGAATTTGGAGAGGTGCTGCACATGTTCTTTTTGTTAACTTTTCCGGAGACGCTCAGCGCAGACTGTCTTGAGCCTGCCCACCAGTTCTGTATAGTTAACAATTTGAGAAGTGATTTTGTTTGACTCTCAAACCCTATCCAGCTTCTCTATTATTTTTTGGTCATCAATTCCTAAGGAGTTGTCAAAGAACAATAGCTTTCCCTTTTCTTTTTGTTGAAGTGGCCTGTTTGGAGTTAGAAGGTTCCACAAGGTCAGTGTGCCCGAAGTTTGCCTGTAGCCTTATTCTGTTCATGGTCAAGTGGCCCTTTTTCCTTTTCAGCAGTTTTTTTTTTTTTTTTTTTTTTTTTTTTTAACATTAAATCAGTCAGGGATAGTGGGTTCCACATGCCAGTGAAGAGCACCTTAACTATGCATTGAGCCCATAGTCTTTGTTGTTGGTTATAGGCCCAAAGCTGTTGAAAAAAATATGATCCATGAACACCATGTTACACCATTTATAGTCTTGGTTAGAACCACACTGGGGACTGGGGGCAAATATCTCTCTTTGCCCTTCCTTGACTTTCTTTGTTTTGGTGTAGGAAAGATCTGTGGCATTTGCATAGGTTTAGAGCACATCAACCAAGAACAAGAAAGATGCTCCTGAATCTACCTTTAATTTATTCATAGCACAGTTAATGGGCTTCACTTTAATGAGGTAACTGTTCTCCCAGGTTTGGAGGTTTATGCTAGCTTTATTTGTCAGCCTTACCTTAGCAGATACAAGAAGAAATCATAGCTTGGTATTGACATATTTTTCAGGCCTGATTGCAGAGAGATATGTCATGACTTCCTTCTGCTTTGGTCTTTGGTCATTTCAATACACCTTGGCCCTTTGATAGTGGTGATTCCACGCTAAGTCCCCCTAAGCAGGACTACCCACATGGTTTAAAATAAGAGGCAATTCAAAGCATAAGTGTTCTACAGAGCTGGCTCCTAATTCCAAGGTGCTGATTTTAAACAAGGTCTCTAAGAATATGGGCTCCATTTCTCAATACCCTGCACTATGGCTTTTCTTCCTTCCACCCCTCACCCCGAAAATGTAGCCAGCTTTAGGCCTCTGAAAATGATATAACACAGATACCTGATACCTCCCAAAAAACAGTGCCTGGATGCTTGCCCTTTGCTGTTAAAGATATTTTGCCCTTGTCATTTTTTTTTTGCCCAAATTATTTTTGTTCATTCACTTCAATTACCATTGATTCTTTAACACTAGCTAATGACCATCTCTTTCATAGCCTGCTTTTCTGTTAACTTGCTAATGCTTAGCAATGAGAAGAAAAGGGCAACAGCTCTATTAACACAACCAAATTGATTCATAGTCAGACATGAACCAGGAAGTAGGTAAGAGTTTTACAAGCACTAAAGGTTAATAGAACCATTCTCCAGCCTAATTTTCCAGTCAACCTGCATGAGGTTTTGTGACCTCCACCCCAAAACAAACCATCGCATAAGAGCTTTGGGCATGGGTGGCATGTAGGTGGAAGTTATTTCTGAACATTGAAAGCTTTTCAACTATTGAACAATTTTTACAGCACCCCTACAATGGAGCCCCAACAACATTCACACTAAAAGAATTTATAGTTAATTTAACATTTATCCAGAAGATTGGCTTTCAAATGGAAAAGCTTATCCAGTCAAAACTAGCATTTATTTTTGGCATGGAGATTTTTACACAGGCTCCATTTTGTCAGTAGGGAACATCCTTGAGAAGATATGTTTTAAAGGTGAGTAGTTGAGTCACATAACCACCCAATCAATTTTTTAAGTGAACGGCCAGCTGGAAAAAGGCCATACCTTCCATTACCTGCTAGGTCCTTCAGTCTGAATATGACTGACAGTCAATCTGTCTTCCAGAGCCTAAGGGACACTGAGATGGCCTCTACATGTCCATTCCCCAATGGGCAGGAACCCAACAACACCCCTACCTCTTCCCTCAAGGAGACATTCAATGTGAGATCATTCTGGATTGTAATGTCTCCTTATCCTCTTACCTACTACATCTGGTGCCGCAGTTCACTTTTGGTAATTTTACTTCCTTGAACTCTCCCTCAGAGAAGACTCTGATAACCCATTTCAGATATTTTTAGAATCTGTTTCCAAATGAGAAGCCGGGGTGGTAGATTGTGATGTTCCCACAGAAGTCTGGAAGGCTTTCGTATTTCTTTACCTCCTCATGTTCTACGTGCTGTCATATCTTGAAGGCATTGGCTTAGTTTTGTCACTAGGTGTGACAGTGGCATGCATACATCCACATCATCATAGTTCAGGTTGTGAGAGCCAGGGTGGTCTGACTTATGTGTCCTTCATAGTGAGAAAGCCTCAACACTGTATATAATAAACTGATCCTTGAAAATAGTTCGTCACCAGGAATTATTCACTGCAATGCAGTAACAGGCCTTGTTATAAATTCAGTTGGCAGCATCTTCAAAGTTACAAATCAAAACCAACCATTCTTCAGATTGACTCTGCTCAGCATTTTTATATAAAATAATATTTCTGCTCAGGGCAGTGGATTTAGAGTCACATTAGTGATGAATTTTTCTGCAGATACTTCGAGAGCATATTTACATATTCACATATTGTTTCCAGCTGTCTGTTGACAAAAGTTCATCAAATAAGCTCACCTTTTCACTTCAAGAGCATAAGCCAATGTATTCTTCCTGGGTTTTTTCTTTTTTAAAACAGAACGACACCCCAAAATCTCTCTAATTTTTGCTCAAAATAAAATTCATACTAAGAGCAAATCCTGTGTGCCACCATAATTGAAAAGCTCATAAATAACTTTAGCATGACATTTTGAGGAATAATTTGCTTTTACACACAGTTAATGGACTTCAGTCTATGGTAGTGGTCTAGGTAGAGCTACCATTGCTAATTTGTATTCTCATCTGCAGCTACAGAAATGCTGCTTCAGATGTTTTAGTATTAGAAGTAAGGATTAGATCAATTATTAATGATTTTATTTATGATATTGAAGAAAATCCTAAAATTATACCTAAGATAATATATAATTATTAAGATTATCTGTAAGGCTAAGGACACTGTCAAGGAAACAAAATGGCAGACAACAGAGTGGGAAAAGATATTTACCAACCCCACATCAGATAGAGGCCTAATATCCAAGGTATACAAAGAACTCAAAAAGCTAGACACCAGAAGATCAAACAACCCTATTAAAAATGGGGTAGAGAGCTAAACAAAACGTTCTCAATTGAGGAATATCGAATGGCTTAGAAACATCTAAGGAAGTGCTCAACATCCTTAGCCATCAGGGAAATACAAATCAAAACAACCCTGAGATTTCACCTCATACCAGTCAGATTGGCCACGATCCAAAACTCAGATGACAGCAGATGATGGTGAGGTTGTGGAGAAAGAGGAACACTTCTCCACTGTTGGTGGGGTTGTAAACTGATACAACCACTCTGGAAATCAGTCTGGCGATTCCTCAGAAAATTGGACATAATAGTACCTGAAGATCCAGCTATTCTACTTCTGGGCATATATATACCCCAGAGACACTTCAATATACAACAAAGACACATGCACCACAATGTTCATAGCATCCCCATTTATAATAGCCAGAAGCTGGAAAGAACCCAGATGTCCTTCAGTAGAAGAATGGATACAAAAATTGTGGTACATTTACACAATGGAGTACTACTTAGCCATCAGAAACAATGACTTTATGAAATTCTTAAGAAAATGGTTGCATCTAGAGAATATCATCCTTAGTGAGTTAATCCAGTCACAAAAGAACAGACATAATATGCAGTCACTGATAATTGGTACTAACCCCAGAAAGCTCTGAACACCCCCAGAAACAACTCACAGAGTCTGTGAAGTTCAAGAAAAAAAGACATTATGCTCAATCCTTACACACCAAAAAAACTTTGACTAATTCCAGGTTACATCCTGTTTTACATGTACTTCTTGCTCATTGTAACTAGTAAGACCTTAATGCACACTACCAAACCTTTGAAAAAGAAAAAAACAGCCAAGCAGTGACAAAAATGTATTCGTATACATTTATGCAAAAATGCTTAAAATTTGTCCTTTTATCTTTGTTTTTTAAAATAAAGTTGTTCAAAAAATCTTTCAAAAATAAAGAATTTAAAACTTTGAGTTATATTTATTGCTAAATAAGAAGCAAAAAATAAAACTCTTGTACATATTTAAAAATTATTCAGATTATCTAATTCTATAGATATTGAGAATTAATAGCAATACATTTGACAAATAGAGTGAACTGGTAGTGGGTTAAGGCTATAAACTTTCAAAGTCTGTCTGGCTCCATTTACCTGCTTCTTTCAGCAAGGCTACATCATCTCCTCAAACAGTGGGACCAACTTGGGACCAAGTGCTTAAATACCTGAGCCAATGAGGGACATTGTCTAACAAACTACTGTAGGCTTATAGTTAGTTCATCAAGAGGAGTTTAGCTCGATTATAGATATGTAAGTCATTCTTAATAGACAAAGTCGATGCTACTACAAAGTAAAAAACATTGGCTGATACCCCCTGAGTTGCTCTAAATGAGTCTTTCCAAACTAAAGCAAAAACTGGACTCCATTTTTCCTGATACTTCAAGTTAAGGTAAAATTAGAAATTCCTTCTTTGATGTTACTCTTTCATGCTGAGATATAATTGGCTATAACATCAGCATTCCTAAAACAGCTTGAGGAACTAGCAATATAACATACTAGGTAAAGGTGCTTCAGACCGAATCCTGGGATCCGTCCATAGAACCTGCAAAGTAAAAGGAGAGAACTCACTCCTGCAAACTGTCATCTGACCTTAATATGGACAGCTGTGGCATGTGTGAGTGCCCCCATATGCATAATAAACAAACAAACAAACAAATAAATAAATAAATACATAATAAAGTATTGTAATTTTAAGAAAGACATTTCAGACACTTGGAGACATATGTAAGGAGAAGCCAATGTTCAGCTATTATCTAAAATAACAGAAAAGCAAACCTACTGAGTACTGTAGATAAATATTATATAATAGTTGCCATCACTGTTCTCCTCCAATTGAAGTTATTGGGTAAAATTTTAAGTGGAAACACTAGCTTAGAGACAACTAACATAACCCAAGAATGAAGTATACCCAAAAATTGTTTCACACATCTTTAATTTTGACATTTCAGGAGTGTTCCAGCTCATGGGATGAAAAGATAATACACACTCATGAGATGCCATCATAGCTTGGGAATTGTATTCAACCAGAATAGGGTTAAAAATAAAGCTAAAGAATGCCACGTAATAGAGATGAATCCTCAGACAAATGTGTAACAGGCTGTCCTGACACCTCTATCTGCTTCTATTTTGCCTGTATTTCACCCAACATGCTCTAAAATGCTTGTCAAAAAGGTAATAGTTTGGTTCTATCAATATGTTGCACATCTTTAAGATAAGCCTTGGTTCAGATTTTCTCCGTCAGTTTGTTCATTCTTGCAAACATGCTGGTCAAGTATCTGCATAGTTGTTCTGGACCTCCATTCTGTACAGTGTGAGTACCAATGAAGGAGTACTAGGCAATTCTCTTGTATGCTGGGCATCCATAATCTGAAAATAAAATGCCCAATGTGTTATAAAATCTGAAGTCTTTCAAACACCAAGTTGGAATCACAAGTAGAAAATCCCACACAATGAGTCATTTCATGTACAAGGTCACTAAAAATACTTCATGAAATTACTTTCAGACTAAGCGCATGTGAAGCATAAGTTGTCCTTCCCTACTATACCTCTCTGAAGTCCTCCATGGCCTGTAGTGAGATATTGATACATACGGAGACACAGGTTATTAGTCACCATCATTACTGTGTACCTCATAATGCACAACATGGGTCAATTCCTTGATATGGTAAATTCAGGACACTCAATAGACATAAAGTGTGGGGCTGCGTGACACATTTTATTCTTTTTTAATAAGTAGAAGTTCTCTCCGAAGTGACACAACTCAGAACAGTAAATATCATGGTCAATATCGATGGTCATATTTCAAAAGCTCTGTCATCACTACAAAAAAGGTGGTTTTTCATCTCCATTGTAATCTGATAGGGTCATAGGCTGTGTTTCAATTCTATATTTACAGAAATATTACACAGCTCAAATCTGAAAAATGTTAAATTGGAAATACTTTTGGTCCATAGAATTTCAGACAATTACTGAAATTATATTTTGCACATCAATATATTACAGATATTATTTGTATCAAAATATAAACCATATATAGCAATATATATACACATATATAATACATGTAGTAGTAAATTATTCATGATATAACTTTAACAAGAGTAGGGTATATTCTTAGCATAGTTTCCAAATTTATAATTATTATATTATTAGGTCCAAATCCATTCTCTTTATATCATAAAGGCAGCTATAAGTAAATACATGCTTGTGTGATTTTACTGCACAATACGTTCAGTTTTTAATGAACTCCTCAGTATGTCAGAGCAACTGTGATTTGCTTCATTTGTAACCTAGTGCTGTGCTCTTTGAAAATTACATTCTCTTGAATCCCTATCCTTCTTTTGGAAGATCTCACATAGATTGTTTCTGGTCATTTCCCTTTTCTTGAGTTCAAACTCTTCATTTTAAGTTGACCTGAATTTTGTCAACTCATTATCAGGATTGATTCACTCATATTTAAACATTTCTATTCTTGAACAAGTATCACTATAAAATGTTCAACTTTTCTTTTATACCACCATATAAGGAATTTTATTGATATTGTAAACTTCTCTTGCACATACACACTGGGCACTGAGAATCTCTCCTCCAACACTCCTACACACCCTTTTCATGTCCTCTCACTCCCTTTAGTCTCCTCTGTTCTCCTAGACACCTTCAAGGTTCCTATCTTTCCTACATGCACAGAGGATTTTATGTGACTATCTAAAATCTAGGGGCCACAAATTAGAGCCAGGCCTAGTTTATGTAACACACTTGTCTTCAACTGCATCTATTTCCACATAGACAACATGATTTCATTCATCCTTAAGACAGAAAAATTGATCCATTCTTTCAACAGACCATCTTTTCCTTTCTTACCAGTTTTCTGTTGTTAGACACCTACTTTGGTTCCATATTTTACCTATTGTGAACAGTGTTGCAATGAATATGGACTGCAATTTTCTGTCACATTTCAAGCCAGAATGGTTTGGGTAAATATCCAGAAATGGTAAAACTGTGTAACATTGGCCTATTCTGAATATTTTCCTTTCTTTTTAAAATGTTTCTGAAATTACAACACAATTACGACAAAAGCAATTCTTCATTCAATATTTTCCATCCAACCCTTCCTGTGCATCAACCTAAATTCATTTTTGTGGCCTCTCTTTCATACATAAATAAATATAAATGTACGTGCATTCATAATATATAAATACAACCTGTTCAGTTCATAGCTTTGACATATCAGACTGGTTTCCATACAGACTGGAACTAGTTTACACCATAACCAGAAGAGTTTAAGCAATCCCTCTTCATTTTCACCAGCATTTCTTACCTTTATTTACCTTCCTTACCTTTGCTTCATGGCATCCTGGATGGCATAAAGGTAAACATGCAACTTAGTTTGATCTGCCTTTCCCCGAGAGCTAGCTAAGTTCAACATCTCATCCTGCGTTTCCCGGCCATCTGTATTTCCTTTGAAAACTGTCTGTTCCCTTCACCAGATCATTTATGAACTGGTTTGTCTGTCTTTTTGGTTTAGGATTTGGTTTTTTTATACAATCTTGAGATCAGTCCACTGACAGATGAAGAGCCAGCAAAAGATTTCCCCCATTTTGAAAGGCTGTCCTTTTACTCACCCCTTTTCTTTCATGAGCTCTGATATATCTATTGGATTTGTTTCCTGAGTCACTGGGTTCTCTACAGAAAGTCTTTTTCTATGCTATGTTTTGTAGTGTTTTTCCTACTTTTCCTGTAATGGTTTGAGAGTTTTAAGGTTTATGTGAAGGCCTTTGATACTTTGGAAGTTGACTTGTGCGTGGTGAGAGAGAGAAAGACCGAGTTTCATCAATCTTTATCGAGGTATCCAAATTTTCTATTACTGTTCATTAAACAGGGCATTTTTTCCTTCAAAACATATTCACAGCATCTTTGTAAAAAGGTAGGTACACATAGTTACATGTTTTAATATAAAATTTTAACTAATTCTTGTATAATTTCATACACTTTTTTTTGATAGCATTCACTCCTTACTGCTCTTCCTAACTTTACTCAAGTCCACATTCCTCCCTCTTCACAACATCATTGAAAAATAACTCACTGAGACCAGTTGTGATGCCCATATAGTTACTCAAGGGTATGAGGCTATTCACTGACCATGGAATAGACTCAAGGGCATAGATATAAATGCACATACATATGGTCATACCATCTTTTACAAAAGTTCTCAAAACAGACCAATTTCCACTTGCCTTTACACACTGCAACTCCCTAAAAATTTGGTACCCTGACCATTGTTGAAAAAATTTAGGTAGTTTTTGAAAATATTATTTTATTTATGCACATGCATGTGTTGTTGTAGATGGTAGTGGTGATATGTGTGTGTGTGTGTGTGTGAGAGAGAGAGAGAGGTGAGAGAGAGAGAGAGAGAGAGAGAGAGAGAGAGAGAGAGAGAGAGAGAGAGAGAGAGAGAGAGAGAGAATATATGGGGATGCATGGGAGTCCAGAGAGAGAATTTGATCCCTGCAGTTAGAATTACAGGTCATTATGAACTGTCCAGCATGAGAACTAGAATGTGTTGTCCATTTAATAAATAGTGTACTCTTTAATACACAGAGCCATGTCTCTCACCACTAAGGTAATCTCTCAATTCTTTTCTCTCTACACATGTTAGATATGGCCTATAGACGTTTAGACAAGCTCCAGGAGAAACATCTCAGTTCTCTTGAGTGTGACATCATTGACACAACTCAAACATGATAGCCATTAGTTTTTCCATTTTTTATGTGTGTGTTCTGTGTACACATATGTGCTCATGTGCACAATTGCATGCATTTGCAGCAGATTATATGTAAAATATATCAGCATATTTTCTTATTCCAATATGTGTGTCTCAGGCATCAACTTCAGATAATCAGACTTTTTGGATATTTCTGCCCACTGGGCCCTCTTGTTATTATAGGGTCTTTGCATTTTCTAGATTTTGCATTTCCAATTAACTTGGATGAATATATGAAAGAGACTACCTGACAGAGAGGACTGTCCATAAAAAGCTAGTACTTAACAAATGCCCAAAAAACAAGTAAATGCAATCTTGAGATATTGGTATCTCAAAATTAAGTTTTAAATTATGGGTTATTATGATTTTAGGAATAAGTTTTATTACTTATTACCAGAAAAAATTAATTATAATAGCTTAAATAACACATTTTTTCTGGCACACCTAAAAGACATGCAGAGAGTAATGTAGTTTATGTCTTGAATGTTATCTCTGTGGTCACTTCAGCTAATCAAATTCCTTCTTGGTATTCTGGCATTCTTTGTACATGGTATTCTCATCAAGGTCACTTCACCAGACACTACAGCTTCATTCCAAACAATAAAAAAAGGTATTCTTGCGTTAGATAACTTTGTGAATGATTTAGAAATGATATCTCTTAAACCATTCAGGCACTGGATGATGTGTATATATCCCGTTGAGTGGAACTTTTCACACAGCAGTGTCTACATATAAGTGTTACTTAGTCTTTACCTCAAAATTGATGATTCTGTATTCATCTTGAAAAGAAAATAAAATAACATTAGATAGGAAAGTAATAGTTTTGCCACAGAGAAAAATAGGAACAACCAGGTATTCTTTATCAATGGTTGATTACTTAGGGCAAATTCTCACTCCTGATTAATGTATGGAATGGGAGGGTGCTTTGCACAGCCAATGGAAAATATAGAATACCCATTTCCTTTGAATAAAAATAGAATGTTGAGAAAGTTCTTAACAACTATCTCAACTAACTATGAAGGAGCTGAAGGGGTTTGCAACCCCATAGGAAGAACATTATCAACAACCAGACCCTCACCTCAGAGCTCCCAGGGACTAAAGCACCAACCAAAGAGTACACATGGAGGGACCCATGGCTTCACCTGCATATGCAGCAGAAGATGACATTGTCTGGCATTAGTGGGAGAAGAGGCCATTTGTCCTGTGAAGGATTGATGCTCCACTGTAGGGAAATGCTAGGGCAGTAGAGTAGAGGAGTACCCACATGGAGGCAGGGGAGTGGGGGGGAATGGGGTTGGCTTCGGGGAGGTGACCAGAAAGGGGATACCATTTGATATATAAATAAACAAAATAAGCAATAAAAATAAAGCAACACAAAACAAAACCCCAACTACCTCAAACCACGAATAGTTCTGATTTTGTCTGCTGAGGCATAAAAACAGGCCCTGTCCTGCAGTAAAATCTGAAAATTAGCAACCTCAGAATTTACCTTGATAAACATTTTTTGATAGGCCTAGAGATTAATGTCAAACTTTTTCTTTAAAGGGAACCACATAGTCGCTATGTTCTAATTTCAGGTGGCTTATGTAGCTTCTAAAGTCCCCGTCTTCATCATGGATTCAGTACTAATACCTACCTGTAATGGTTTGAAATGGAATGCCTCCTAGAGGCTCATAGATTTACATGTTCAGTCATCAGTGAGTAGAACTGTCCTTGTTGGAGGAAGTACATCACTGGGAGTGGGTTTTGAGGTTCCAAAAGTTTGTGCCAGGCCCAGTTAGTCTCTCTGTCTCTGGCTGTCTTTATCTCTTTTTCCCTCCCTCCCTCCCTCCCTCCCTCCCTCCCTCCCTCCCTCCCTCCCTCCCTCCCTCCCTCTCTCTCTCTCTCTCTCTCTCTCTCTCTCTCTCTCTCTCTCTCTCTCTCTCCATGCCCACCACCCACCTCTGTTTGTCTGCCAGCCTGCCTGTTAAGATTCAGGATATAAGCTGTAAGCTCTCAGCCCCATGTCTGCCTGCCACAATAAATCCTGCCACAAGGATATTGGATTAACCTAAAACTGTAAGCAACCCTTGAACAATTAAATGCCTTCTAGCGTAAGAGATGCCCGGTCACGTTATCTCTACACAACCGTAGAACAGTGATTAAAACATTGTCTAAGTTAACAACTTTGGGCTTGCCTAGGAGAAAGACAGTATTATTATATGTTATATGTTGATATGTTCCTTTCACTGACTTTTCACAATTAAGATAGACTGATCTCACTGCTGGAATAAAGTCAATCATTCTTAAAAGTAAGCAATTTAATTTCCCTCTGATATAAAAGTGTGATATGAATATTTTAAACTGGTAGCAGCTGTGTCCCACACACAGCGTTTAGTAACAATTTCTGTAGTGACCACCTTTCTAGCCAACTTCAGTCAGTCTCTTTATCCACTCTGCACATCCCATGACAAACCTTCAGCCAAAGGATTTTTGAAAAGAGAAATTAGATTTTGCCATTCTCTTGATCTACGGTCTCTGTTGAATGTCCCAATTCTTCAATGAACTCCAAATTCCTGTGTACCTCTTAAATAAAATTCTTTTGTTTTAAAAGCAAGAGAGGAGATCTAACTGACTGATCACAACTCTGCTACCACGTGGGTTTGGCCACAAAGGCCTGCTTCATTTCTTGAACTTACCAACCTTTTCTTTTTAATTCCAAGACTTATGAACTCGCTATGTGTGGGTCAAGGATGGAGCCCTGAGACAATCACACTCACAATTGCTTTTCAGCAGTCCAGATGATGCTAATGTGTTACCTTTACCTCCAGGTCTTTTTCAAACGATCCTACATTACCAGTGAGACTCTGCCCCATCAGCATTCTCAAATACCTAATATGTTCTGAAAGTATATCTATAGTGGAACTATTTCTTTACATTATTTAGTTGCTACATCCCAATCACCATTTACCTGGGAGATCATTGTATCCATAGCCTCTCTCTGAATTCTCCATTGGTTTATGCAAATCCACAGCCATTTGAGCAGGCATGATGTCTCAGTGTCCCACACTCTATTATCTTCGTGTATAGCCCTGTCTCATGGTGCTCATATTGTAACTTCCCTTCCCAAAGTGTAGCGGATTCCATTTTACTTGTCTTCTGTATTTTCTACTAGTATAAGTATGAGATGTGAAAGGGTGAGACAGAATTTTGAAAATTTGAAGAGGAGAGAGCTAATAATGTTTAAGATGAGAGTTCAGTTATTTTCCTTATTCCCTAGCATCCTGTGAATAGGTTAGTCCATGTTGTGCATAAATAAATGAGGTATTATAGATCATCAAGGAGCTATATTCTTTTGAATCAATACTTTCTCTAGATTATACTGAGTAATTAAAAATAAAGAGCTCTGGGGGCCAGCCCTGCATGGTCAGGTACTGATGTAGGAGACCTTCGTTGAACAAAGGACAAAGGTTGATAACCTCTGGCCTTGTAACTCTCTCTTACAGTTCTGGAGGCTTGAAGCTGATGCCTTCTGGAAATTTAACTCTTACTGTTCTGGGATCAAAAGCTGATGACTTTTGGTAATCTCTCAGAGAAAGAAAAAGAAAGTCATACACACACACACACACACACACACACACACACACACACACATACACACACACACACACACTGGTTGGGGCCCACCACTTGTTTCATCAATTTCACAAGTACACATGCATGCTTATACACACACAGTGTTGTATTTTATAAAAAGAGAAGAGAAGGAATATGTTCGGGTTGATATGTAGTCAGGTATGGGGGAAGGAAGTGCCTCTGTGGGCTCATGCTGAGGCATCTCTTCCCCCTGAAGGACCAGCCACATGATGGTGTAGTATAGAATAGAGTTCACTCAGGGCATGGGGAGGGGAGTTGAGAGGTTAGTAGAGTCAGAGAAAGGAAGAGAGATAGAGATAGAGATAGAGATAGAGATAGAGATAGAGATAGAGATAGAGATAGAGATAGAGATAGAGATAGATAGATAGAGAGAGAGAGATAGGGATAGGGATAGAGATAGAGATAGAGATAGAGATAGAGATAGAGATAGAGATAGAGATAGAGATAGAGAGGGAGAGTAGTGGATTAGAGAGAGAAGTAGAGGCCAGCCACAGGCGTGTCAAGAAAGAGGAGATCAGAGAATGGGAGACAAGGAAAGGACAGGGGACAGAGCAGGAGCAAGATGAGAAGAGCAAGAATAAGAGAGAAAGGAGGGGCAAGCAGCCCCTCTTATAGTGCCAGGTAACTGGGGCAGAGCATACCTGGCTGTTGCCATATAACTGTGTAGTGGAGCTTAGACAAAACACTAACATACACATATACCTACATACTTATGTATGTACATCCATACACACACACACACACACACACACACACACACACACACACACACACACACACACACACACACACTTAGTGAATGAGCCAGAGCCCCAGTGGTCATACTTTATTTCTTTTCTCGATATTTGTATCTTCTTAGACAATAGTTCTCTATAAAATTACCTCAAAGATAAAACATTACACAAAAGGGGAGTTACAGAAGGAGAAAGGGGAGTTACAGTAGGATGTCTATAGTAAGTTTGAAGCAACCGTTTCACATGCTCTTGCTTCACATACCTGTGGCCTCATCCTTGGGCCTGACTTAGAATAAATGTTTTTCCTTAATCACAAATGTGTCCCAAGACTATTTTTCTTCTCAGTGCAATTTATGAAAACTGATTATATTCCTTATTATGCAGCCTTTTCTTACTATTTTATAAGGAGGAGGGGACAACATATTCTATTCTTGATTCTAACTTTATTATATCTTTCTGGCAAGACATCTAAAACCATCTCCTTAAACTTCCTAAAGTTATTTGAATCATCAGGAATGCTGTAATTAATTCGTGTAAATAGCATTAATTCACAAAAGTTCATCTTCATATTGATCTACAGGAAATTTGCTCAGCATGGTGAGCTGCTGCCCAGGAGTCTTTAGGGTATGTAAAAATGGTTGGAAAGGCACATCAGCAGTGAGAGGCAATCCTAGGATACAGTCTCCAGGGCTGTGCCTCTCCAGAGTGCACCCATCGCAGCCAAGAAAGACTGCACCATCTCCAGGTCATTCACTTGCTATATTCTTTTCTAGATGACTTCAATACAAGACATATTTTTTTTAAAAAAAGATCTTTAGTGGAATTTAACAGGTAGAATTTTCTTTTTAAATCTAAGGTCAGGGGGCAACTTTCAAGGGTCTCTTCCTGTTCACTACCACGGTAAGTCTGGACTTCATTGTTTGTGTTGAAATGCATACGCCAGGCTAGCTGACTTTGCCCATTTCTCATGTTGTTGCTGGAGTTCTAGGATTGCAAACGTTCAACCCACTCATTTCACTTGAGTTCTGCTGGTTGAACTCGGGTGTTTAGGCTTGATGAGCCACTTCTCTGCCGGTTTCTTATACTTCTTAACAGTTCCAATTTACTTTTGAAACATCAGTGCTTACAGGGGTGTTGCAGCAGTCTGTGGACCTGAAGAGATGTTTTATATCATTTCATTATTTCTCTTCAAGCTTTGGATCTGGTGTCCTGTGCTCACCTGCTTTGCACAGTGCCAAGCACCTAAGTGAGTAGTGATTGTAAAGGATTGGGATTTTATAACATGCTGGGTTGTAGTCGAAGAGTATAACTGCGGGGTTTTTTTCAGTGAAATCGCTGTGGATGCCATCATACTGAATGGTCAGAACTTTCCAAATGCTGTAAGAATCACAGTTAGCCGGCCTCAGTGGGGCACATTAAGTAGTAAACTCTGAACTAACCTTGTGGGTATACTTTATCTCAGTGGTGGTGTCTGCTTAGAGGTGAGAGAACCCAGGATTAGATATTAAGTACCTCATAAAAGATCACAGAGAAAGAAGCACAGACAGGGTCTGAACTTTACTGTATTTCAAAAAGGACTCCACTGCTATAAACACTCCTGTATTGCCTGACACGTGCAAGTATTTACAAGGATGCCATTCACTGACACATATCATAGAAATTGCTATGTTAATCACCATGGTATATCGTTCAGGGTTGACAGTTTTGAATTCAAACACATGTAGAATTCAAAACACATGTAAGTCATTCAGAATAGATGCTACCAATGCAGAGCAGACATGACGTGTACTCCTCACCATAAGCAGGACTGGCTGTCAGATGCAGAGCCACTATCCAGCAGGAGGCCCATGATGACTTTAAAGATAAGGAGTTGTCATGTTTAGTTTGATGCTGAGTGTTGGATTCTGCATCTTCATGGGGGATTTTCTTCTCCTATTTCTCATCAGAAGCTCAGCATCTTAAGTTTTCATGAATCTTAATTCTATAACTGTATCCAACACTCCTAACATTTTCACAATAGCACTCATTTCTTGGCCAGTTATTATTTCCTATTTCCTAAGAACTAGTACTTTTAGAAGCTCTACCTAATCTAAAAGGTCTTTCCCTCTTGTCTCCACAGATTAGTGTTGAAGTGATGGGGTTAGACTTTTAAAGACTATTCAAGTCAAGAACAGAGATGGGAACCCAAATCTTTATCCCCAGAGCCAGTGACCTCTCGACATACCTGCATATGTACCCTCTACCTCAAACTAGAGCCATAAGATTATCATGTAATCAATGACAAGAGCCAGCTGGCAAAACCAGGGGCTCATTTAAGGTTTCAAAGGACTGTTAACTGGTTTATTTCACACTCAGAATCTACTGAGAATGTTTTGTAGAAGATTCCATGTAACAGCCCAAACTTGAGACATACTATTCACCAGGACACAGTGTGCAGATCAACTACACGGGCACATCTCTCAGCCTCAGAGAATGACTGAAGCACTGTACATTGAGCTGGAGAAATTCCGATGGCATACACAAGTTGAAGAGTGCAGACTTCATGAACCACACTCTCAGCTTCATAGTGTTTAAAAATCATATGCACATTTTGTCATCACGAGCTGCAAGCAGATGAGTTCTCTGCAAGGCGACAGCATGTGTAATTTTCACCCACCTTTTGCTTCTTTTTACCTGACTGCAAAATGTATATGCTCATGTGTAGCATTAAGGGAGAAAAGTCATTTGATTCCTTTTACCTGATATACCAAAACATTAGATCCTTTTCCTGCCCCACAACTTCCTACCTTGTTTTACTGGTCCTCCCCTCCTTACACTAACAGCTCCAGGCAACAGCCCCCGAAGCCATTCCTTACATCCCATAGTTGAACAAAGTTTACTTTTACCCAAGCACTTACTAAGATATCTCCTGTTTTTCATCTCAATGCCTGCTCCCTTCTTTCCAGAATGCTATTACCAACTATTAATATCCTCTAGTCCAGACCAAAGCTTTTCCCTGATAGCCTCATATTCTTGACAGCCTCTAAGTCACCACACTAGTCATGTCCCTATTCTAAAGATTTCATATGGCAGCATTGGGTGTATGACCTCGGTGTGTATAGTGCTTTAAGTGAAAACATGCAACCGAGGAAAGACAAAAGGAGAGAAGTGTCACAGCCTATAACTCTGCTCCTTTTTCCAAGCCTAGTTTAGATCCTTCTGCTATGAGCAGTTATCCAAAATCAACATTCATCTCTTCTTCCACCACAAAGCAACAAGTCTTCCTCTGATAGCCACCTTTCCACCAGTAACATGTCTAACACATAGATGACTTCAGTTAGCATTTGATGAGTAAAATGATGAATGAGGGAGTTGCTCAAAATCTTTTGCAGAATCTAAGCTTAGGCTTGAAACATACCAGCATGAGTAAAAGCCAACATGGACAATGGAATTAAGCCAAGTCAAGAACCATAATGCTTTGCTGCTTTGGGCATAAACCTCCAGTGTCTTCATCACCTGCTACCTGTACTTTTCCCAGTCAGTCCCCCTGTGCATCCCAATGGGAGGCAATAAATGTGGCTTTTGTGGACATGTTTTTTTGATGCTTACCCACTCCTGTTGGCATGCTCCAATGCATTGGCTCTCATCGACCGCATTTCACAATGAAATGACTAACCCACACTTTTTTTTTTGCCTTTTCTCCCTGAAGCATTTGAGAGACAGAGATTAGAGGATGGGGGAAAATTGTATTAGCTCAAGGGAGAAGAGTCATTCTATGGCTTTGTTTCTGTGCACTGAAAGATTGATTCATGAGGTCTTAGTGTGTAACTGGATAGGTAATGCAACCATCTCTTCTCCTGACTGCAGGTGCTGATTAGGTCAGCCGAGATGGTGAGATTGTATTCATGCTCCTTCATTTGTTTTTGGGATTCACACTTTATGTTCCTATTCCTAGTGTCATCTTTGTGAGTCAGTAACAGAAGAAATACTTCAACACCAAGAGAGCTCGGGTCTTTATTCTTTTGTGTCAGTACAAAGAGTAAAAAATCTATAAAACTTTCAGAAGTTACTAAGAAATTTATCAGGATGCTTCTATAGGAGACTGGACCAAGGGGTATTTTAGCAGTAAGTTAATGGGACACTGTGGGGCGGGGTTAGAGAAGCCACTGTCAGTGTTACTCTGGCTCTTAGTTCAGCAGTATTTGGATGTCAAATGGATGGAAGAATGAAGATCATTAAATATTCCAGGGACCTAACATATTCCAGGAACAATCCTTAGGGTCTTACACTCTAATAATTACCATAAAAGTAGTGAAGTCAGTGTGGTTATTCTCCCTTGAGACAGAGGCTCTGAGGTATTAGGAATCAAGATCTGTCCAAGATTATCTGGATGATAAATAGCAGAGCCCAGTATACAACAAGGTCAAGTTATGATAGAGAAACAGACAGAGAATCCACACCACACATACCACCTTATAGTGCAGAAAATTAGACTCCATAAATGTCAGCTGCAAAGAGCAGATGGCTGCCACCCTCTAAGCTCCCTTTCAGCACTAACTCACTCCCCAAAACCTTAATATAAAGATCAAGCTCCCTGTGACATCCCTGAATGATCTGGGCTGAAAAGCAAGGTGAGTTAGAATGACTGAGCCTGCTAAGAAGACACTCTAGTAACTTTACAGGTGGAGAAATAATGCAGTGTTAAGTCAACCTGCAAACAGGTCAGCTCAGTAAAAAGCAGTAAAGCTTGGGTATTTGTTAAAGCAAAACAATTCATTCACTATGGTTTTCCCCATCACATAATTGATAGCACTATGTGATGAATATATTGTTGTTTTCCTGCTCTTTTTCATTTACTTGGCAAATGTCTATCATACCTAGAAGGACTTGACTTGTTGCTGGAGCATTGCAGACTTGAAGCCTTCCCTCTTGAGACATGACTCCATCTCTGTGACATGGCTCCATCCCTCTTGGGACATGGTTCCTTTCCTTCTGGGACATGGTTCTTTCTCCTTTGAGATGTGGTACCATCTCTCTTAGGATGCGGCTCCTTTCTTTTTTGGATATGGCTCCCTTACTCAATCTTCTCTGGAACATTAAAATCTGTACGGAGTGAGTTTCAATGCTTAAGGCTCAGTCTACAATGAAAATTTAAGACTCTATCAAATAATAAAGAGCAATCAACCTTTACTTGGTGCATCTTTTTAATCCCTTCTCTTTCTTGCCCTCTTCTGAGTCTATTTTCTTCTTGTTTTGTTAATTTTTAGAGCAAATCCATGCTGGACAACAGATCGCAGCATCATCTAGAAAAGTCAGGTCTTCCCAGCTCTGAAAAGCTTACTAGAATTTCACAATTGGCTCATTTAGAAAATGGTTTCTCTACTTTTGGCTTAATTATCAGAAGAATAATCTATGTAGGATTGTGTACGTTGAATTACACAGAAGAAGGAGCAAACCTAAAATGGCCTGGAGAACTCTTGAAATTCTTAATTTGCTTTGTGTTATAAGGCTAAATATTTGGCAGCAACTAAAAGCAGAGAAACATGGCAAAATGGGCTCCAGATCTGTGGACATAGTACTTGGATATGATCGTGTATCTACAAGACAACAAAATACTCACTTATCTTCTCTCCCTTCCTGTGCTCTTTCCTCTAGCCTGGATTCTGTTGCCTCTTAGGAACCAGTTGTAAGAGAGTAAAATGTAATCACAATGCTACTGCCTTCCTACATGTCTAAAGAGAGCCATCCGAATTCTAAAATTAACTGCCTTTTACACTCAAATGTCTTGTCTCCATTAGAGATTTACAGCAAGACAGCTTGGTCAATGGTACTTCCCTCTGTGGTTTTTAATGTAAAATATTCCACATTTCTTCTGAGAAAATCAAAGAAAGAAAAGAATTTTTGTTCTGTTACTTTTCTGTTTGAATGAAGAACAAAGAGGTATAATATATAGACAGATTGGAAGCCATTTACTGTAACATCTAGGGAATATTTTTGTGTATATGCATGTTTGTGTAATTTCTAGAAATCTATAAAGTAATCCACTATGTTATGAAATTGAAAATAAATTTCATCATGAAAGAAACTAAGTAGTTTGAATAAACTTGTAAGTTAATGCCAAAGCCAAAAGTATAATATAAAAATTTTAAAGCTTTTTATTAAGACATTTTGGTACAAATTGTGTTTTTTACCTACACAAACTCGCAGCACACTGTACCACACATGTAGCACACACATAGAGAAGGTCATGTAAATGTTACTGTTTCTCAGCATCTTCTGAGCCAGAGAATACGCAAGAAGTTCTACTGGTAACTATTTTACTTTCAATTACATAAAAACTTTAACAAGAAAATCAAACCTGGTGCAAAACATTACAGTCTAGTGATGAGATTCCAGCCCAGGGAATTGTCTGTAGAATGTTGTGTGTTAGCCAGTATCTCTTGCTCATTTTACAATGAGCTTCTCAGTAGAGAATGCTCCTCACCTGTTTCTAGGTGAACACCATTTGATTTTTGATGCTCAGCACAAAGCTAAGAGAAATGTTGATCCTAGAGTCAGTGTCTTAAGTAGGAGATGGAAATGTTTTGGTGGGTTGGGAGAGCAAATATCTAAAGTATAAATATGTCACTGCTTAGTATTACATACCTATTTCAGATATTTACAGGAATATTTTTTAAAATGTTTGCTTTATTTAGTGTATGCCCATGCGTGTGCCTGTGTGTCTATTTTGTACCTATGAGTATGTCTGTGTGTGCCTGTTGTGTGTGTGTACCTGTTGTGTGTGTGCCTGTTGTGTGTGTGCCTGTTGTGTGTGTGTGCCTGTTGTGTGTGTGCCTGTTGTGTGTGTGTACCTTTTGTGTGTGTGCCTGTTGTGTGTGTGCCTGTTGTGTGTGTGCCTGTTGTGTGTGTGTGCCTGTTGTGTGTGTGTCTGTTGTGTATGTACCTGTTGTGTGTGTGCCTGTTGTGTGTGTGCCTGTTGTGTGTGTGTTTGTGTTGCATATACTGTTGTGTGTGAAAGTCAGAATGAGTGATGGGTGCTTCAAAGTTAGAATTACAAGTGTGTGTTTGTCACATGGCTTACTGACAGGCGCTGGGGGCTGAACTACAATCCTGACCGTGAAACAAATTCTCAAAATTGCTGAGCCAAGTTTCCAGTTCTGGCAATATGTTCTTAAATATGATTTTATGTTAAATATTTCATTTCTTAAATATTCTTTCAGTAATTTCTGTTCTCAATTTGAAGAGTTATACTGCTGTTTTTCTTGAAGGTGTCCAGGAAGAAATGAAGGCGAGAACAACTCAGTCAGTGACTTCCTTCTTTAGTCAGTACACATCATGCCAAGGAATTCACCTTTCATGTTGGATCTGCACCAGAAAAGAGTCATGCAAAGATGCAAATAAAAATTTAGCCATGGGCTGGAGATATGTCTTTGCAGTTAAGGGCTCTGGCTGTTCTTCCATGGGATCTGGCAGTTTCCAGTACCCACATGGCGATTTTCAATTATCTGTGCCTTTAGTTTCATAAGAGCCAATGCCTTCCTCTGGCTTTAGACAACGCTAGGCACATATGTTGTATACAGACATAGATGCACACAAAACCCCACACAGATAAAATAAAACAAATCCCACTACCCTCCCCACCACCACCACCATCATCACCACCACCACTACCACAATCACCATCACTACCACCATCACCACCACCACCACCATCACCACCACCACCACCATCACCACCACCATCATCACCACCACCACCATCACCACCACTACCACCACCACCACCACCACCACCACCACCACCACCACCAACAACAACAACAACAACAACAATAATAACAACAACAAACCAAAACTCAACCACACAGCAGAGAGGCCTTGTGTGTTTGTTCTGAGTCTTCCCTCCTATAAGCCAGAATGAGCAGAAGATGTGCAATTATGTATTTATTTGCTTATTTATTTATTTTTGATGTTTCAACTGCAACAAATTGTAGTAAGTGAAGTTATTGTTGTTTATAAATGTTACCTGAAAAACTATAGACGTGCCAAGTGTTTCTGACTCCACATTTTTGGTTTTATAACCTTATGCTGTCCATGTTTGTGGGGTTTTTCTCCCATGAATGCAAATTAAGAAACTTTATGTATGTACCTATATTTAAATGGCATTTATATATGCCTTTAAAATACACCTTTCATATACTAAGAATTGTGGAAGGTAAACTGTTTTGTTTTTACCATGTGAGCACAGAGAGCAGAGAGATAATATGCTCATCCAGCAAGTAGGGAAACAAGAGATTCAAATCTACGTGTCATTCTATAGTTTGTCTGTGTGCTTTGGGTCATGGCAAGATGTATTATCATCTGACAATAAGCACGTCTGTAATAACTATTTTAGTTTCCTTTTATATATAGGTATGAATTTCATAAACAATGGTCAGAAGGTAAATACTTGTTAATGGCTGCTATTATATTTATGATAAGCCCTTTCTGAATAATAATAATGTCTTCCTGGGTACTTATGGAGTTGAGCCCAGAACTTTGCACATGCCTTGCAAGATCTCTCTCATTGAAGTATATGAGAATATGAAACATAATTTGGAACTATGACTGATCAGAAATCTTCACATAATTCTATATGATTTAGCTGTTTGGGTATAAACAGAAGCTCTCTTATAGTCTCAGATATAAATTCTATCCATTATTTTTTTAACCTACTTCTTTATGGCATTTTCTCATTTTTTTATTTTTTTGTTAAAAGGACATTTATTTCCAAAAGTACCCACATATTCATCGCATCCATCCCCAAACTGACTTGTACCTTTATTTATTACATGAAGTCAAGTTGATTTGGAACCCAAATTCTGTAACATGGAAATCTGTGTAAAATACAAAGCCATTGGGTGGAATTCCTTAAGCTATTTGCTATGTATCCTGTTTAACAGAAAATTTCCAGTTCCCTCAGTCCAGGCATATTGCAAAGGTAATGTGATACAATTTCATTAGTGCCTTCTTTTTCCTCCTCCTTCCTTCTGTATGCCTTGCCTTCTCTCCTCCTTTTCACTAGTTTCTCTCTCCATGTGCTTTTCTACAATAAATTATTCCAAATGATAAATTAATTATTTCCCTCCTCAGTAGCAATGCAACTTTTGTTCTCCTAGTTTTCAGCTTCATCTGTCTTCCAGGAGTTTTACTTGTCATGAAACAGCAGGTTCCTCTGACTGGTGTAGTTTTTTATTTTTAATTAAATTTAATTTTAGACAATTTTACATGCCACAATATATACTATCTATTGTTGCCTAAGCACCTCCTAGTAAATCTCTTTTCTATGTCCCTTATTGTTTTTTCTTATGCTTTTAATTTATAAACTATGGTTAACCAAGAATATTTGTGTGCCCATGGATTTGTGCTATCTGCTAGTGTCTGTAGGCTCAGCAGTGGGCACATGTGTTAAAGGTAGATTCTCTCATTTCCAAACTATATAAATATTTAATAGTTCTATAAAAAAAAAATGCAGGAGTTCTTTTGTTCTGGGGGTTGAAAGGAATCTGTAAACCAGAAGAAGTCTCAATGTAAGCAAAGATATTTTGTAAAAAAAAAAGTATAGGGAAAAAGATAAAATTTAAGGTTTTAATATATTGATAGTACTATTTGACAAAAGAGGTACCCTAGAACCCAGTGGCATAACATTTAGATCCCCAGCCCACTCTTGAATGGTCATTACCCTAAGAAAAAGAAAGCAATATTCATCATGTGGCTTGGGGATAAGACATTTATGTGTATTTGTTCTGATGATGCTGAGGGTTGAATTCAGTGTCTTGCATATGTGAAGAAAACACTGTACAACTGAGTTACATCTTCAGCCTTTATGCTCTAGGTTTTAATAAATTCTTTTAAAATGTTTCTCATGTGCTTTCAATGTAGTCAGAGTGTGTGCTTGGTAAGTGTACTTCAATCCTATGCTGATAGATTATTAAAAGTGTTTTTCAATGTGTATGGTACTATTTGGATGAGTGGATAGATGAAGAGATGCCAAACTATTTGAGGATATCTTAAAACCCTCCCTTCAGAAATGGAATCAAAGTGTTCCTACGAAAAATGATTTCTCAAAAATCACTCCCAAATCCAAAGCCCTGAAACTCACCTAGACATTACCTCCTACGTTTATGAGACAACAGTCACACGTATGACTACAGGATGATCTTTCATAAAACTTGAGTTAGAAGATAAATCACCTGAAAGAGAATTACTAAATGCAAATAAAGTTTAGATGCTGAAGAAAAGAGCAAGAGACCAGAAAGGCAAGGACAGTATAAAAAAATGTACAGAGGCTTCCATACATAGAGGAGGCATCATCACTGAACTGACAGTCTAATGGGTGGGTAAATAGCCAGTTAGAAACAGCTGAAGAAATGTTATAAACTCAAAGACAGACTGGAAAAATAAACCAGATTGTCATACTAAGAGAAAGAAATTGCTGTATGAAAAAGAGGATAAGCAACACAGACTAGATTAAGAAAAGCCTAATTAAAGCTAGTGGGAGTTGCAGAAAAACTTAAACATGAAAGGAAATAAATGATATACCAAAAAAAAAATCATCACTAATATTTTACAGGTTTGATTAAGATAAATCCTTTTTTAAAATGCTCCTATGAGTCCCAAGAAGGAAAATGTATCTACATGGAAATTTATTAATAAATAATTAAGAAACAAAGGCAATGATCTTGATAGCAACAGAAAGGAAACATTGATGTTTTATAAAGAATATTATTAGAATTTGTATAGTCACTAATGACAAGAAGGAAATGCATCATTGTCAAAATATGGATGCTAAAAATAGTCATCCTAAAGTTCTTTACACAATTGAATTATTATTCAGTGATTATAAAGCAAGAAATATTTCAAACAACAAAAAGCAGTAAGCACTGATCTCTGCATTGGGTCTAGTTGTGGTTTTCTGTGATGGCTTTTATTTGCTATAAAGAAAAGCTTATTTTGATGAGGCATGGTAATTACATTCATATGTATAAAGATAAAATTTTGAGTATAGTAAGGAATATCCTGGTCTACCAAAGTGGTAGTAGTCACTTCTTTGCTAAGGTCCATGACCTCAAGCCCTGGGGATCTGACTAAGTTTACTAGGCATTATTTCCCTTGTGTCAAATGGCTCTTATGCCCATTTAGACAACTATTATCGATACTTACATGTGACTGTCACTTCTTACACCCTTATGCCTATCTTGCCATGCTGGTAACTGTGGGTGTATAATAGTATTTGAATTTGGGTTCTTAATTGAAACTAAATACTACTCTAGTGAGGATTGGTGTACCCTATGTTTGTGTTGAAGCCAGGGATACATAGGAAATCTCTCTACCTAATTTTCAAATTTTCTGTGAACCTAAAAGTTTTATAAAAGTTAAGGGAAGAGGACAAAGTAAAAGGAATTTACCCTTATGGTCTTCTTGAGGAATTCACCTATGATATGAGAACCTATCAAAATTGAAGAGAAAAGGTTGGAAACATACTCACCAAAGAAAGTCGCTGTGGCTGCATTAGCATCATACATGTGACTGCAAGATCAAAGGCAATGGTATGGAAGGTTAATGTTATTCAGTAGGTAATGGAACAATTTACCAAAAAGTTCTCATTATTCTAAAGCTAGATGCACCAATCAAAACTGGCCAACATTGTAGAAGATAAAGGCTTTATGAACTCTAATATCAGAATTAGTTTGACTTATGCTATTTTATAATATATATTGGTTATCATAATTTTATGTTCTAGATCATGCAGTTAGAAAAGTATAAAAACATAAGAATTTACAGGACAATAAAACTTTTTATAGATATTTCTTTCCCACAATGAAAGAACACTAATTCTTTCATGCCACTTGGAATACATTCAAATATTAGTGACATGTATAACTAATAATATACATTGTTTCTATAACTCTTATAAAATGATCAGGTTCACACTGCTAGATCTTTTGCATTGTGTTCTGGATCATATATAATAGTGTTTGTTGTGTGCACTAAAAAAAATTTTTATTTAAAGTGCCCAAAATGGAAATCAATAATGAAAAGACAGAAAATTAACTTGTAAATTAGAGAAATAAACATCAACAATATTTCCTTGGTCAAACAAAAAGTGATAATCAGTAAGATGGATATCAAAACTCACAATATTAAACAAAACTGGTCATTGAGACTAAAACTCAGTTCTTTATGCATGTTAGAAAAGACAAACAAGAATTTATTAGAAAACTGGTTAGCTCACAAAGTTATAAATATAGAAAAAAAAGCAAACGATGTCTTGGATATTATAAATTATTACTAAAGGATGGGGAGGTGAAGTAGAGAGGAGTGGGTACAGAGGGAAACGTTCTGAGTTTTTCAAGGAAAATACTTAAAAGTAACTGAAAAGAGAAGTTAGTGTTGGCTATGGTAGATAACTGCACTCTATGCAGAAGGTTTGCTAAAGGCATAGATGCCAAGTATTCTCTGCACACATTCACACACACACACACACACACACACACACACACTCATAGTAGAAAGTAGAAAGGAAGACAGAGACACAGAGAGACACAGAGACAGAGAGGGACAGAGAGAGAAAAGAAAGACTGGGAGAGCCTGAGGGGTAATGGATATACTAATTAACTTGTACTATTATTTTACAACACAATAATTCAAATATTTGTTTGTATATTCTAAATATATGCAATTTTATTTGTTAGAAATGGCTTGAAAAGTAAAACTCTACTAAGAGGAGGGAAACAACCTAGTGAGCAACAGAATACAGAACACCAAATACTGAATATTTACTTATTATTATAATATGTCTTTTTATGGAATTTTAATAGGAAATAGAGATACAACTCACAGAATAAAGACTCATAACCATTGATGCAATAGATTTTTAGGAGAATTCCAAGAACTACTTTATATAAATACATTTGAAAAATAGAAATTACTGAAAATGAATCAATTAGAATAGAAAAGTCTCAGAAACTTTATTAAGGACAAAGTCCAAATATTTAAAAGGTAACTAACTGAAAAATGCATTTAAACCAGACCACTTGTAATCATAATTCACCAAGTCATCAAGGGGCACATAACCCACACTTCACAGGAGAGTTTTGAGAGAAGGGGGAAATTAATATAGTAAATCAAAACCAGACAGAGCTCATGACAAGAATGTAAGGATACGTCAATATTAGAAACTGTGTTAATGTCATTCACTACACTAAGATATGCAACAGTGAAAGATGATTTTGATCACATTCCAAATATAGAGAGGTAACTAGTAAGATTCAACTCATTTATAGCTAAAGAAAATCAGCATATTTTGGAAACTAGGAAAATCAGGTAGATTTCTTGACCAGATAAGACATATGTATGGCATGCCTAGTCCTGGGGAGGCATTGGCAATCAAAATGGCTTCTCCCTAAGCTTAGAAGTAAGATAAAGGCTCTGCTGTCAGCAGCTGTGTCAGGGCCACATAGAAAGATTAAAGAGAGAAAACATATTGGAGAGGAAAAATTAAACCACCATTTCTCATAGCAAGCAAAGCTAGAAAATATCTGAGTATTTAATACAAGTATAAAAATATATGTACAAACTTTACAGAAAGGCATTAAAGAAGGCCTGAATAAATGCAGAGAAGCCAGGCATTGGAAATCAGAAGAGTCAATACCTAGTTTTTCCAAAATTATTATATCAATTAATAAAATTTCAGGCAAAACCTCAATAAGCCTTTTAGTAAATCTGAAAATAAATATTCCATGATATATTCTATGGAAGATTAAAAAACTAGGATTAACCAAGGAAATGTTACCAAAAGGGGAAAGAAAAACAAAACAAAACAAAACAAAAAAGGGAATGCGTCTTATCCAAGAATGCACGCTTACACTGCCAAGTCTACCCTCTTTGCCTTCCACTATGTTTCTTGTGGAGATGGAAGTCTTACTTGAGAGGCATTTCCAGGACTGAGAAAAAGAAGAAAGTATATTGTCATGAATGGTTGGGGAGGAGGAAAAGGTTGGTTGTGGTTACTTAGAACTGAAATTCTAAATGCAGCTAAACAACAATGCATATTTTTCTGTTGGATCTAACAAATCAACAACTACAATATGTAAGTATCAGTGAACACATAGAAGCAATATTAAAATCAAGACTTAATTAACACCCTTTTACATATTAGAAAAAATTACCCATACTTGAGAGAATCTGGATTCTACATTTCTTTAAAATAGATATTGGAAATGATAGTAATACTTGAAGGAACAGTATACTGATATATTAAAATTGCTTTATTGGTGAGTATTTGAACATGTGATCTTAATGGTTTATCTTCTAAAACTGATGAATCTCTTCTATGCTACTTGATTTAGTTGAGCTTGATTATTTTATTTGCAATCAGCTGAAAGTAGTTTCTGCATATACTTGAACTTTCTACACATCTGTTATCTGCCAACTAGTGTTTTTAAGCATCTACTAAATACTATAGTCTTCTATGGACTATTCAGACTGTTCTAAGAAATATAACACATGGACCCGACATATCTTCAAATTCCTTACTTTCTAATTAGTCAGATATGGTTCAGAACACAAATTTTAAAGCAATTAAGAATTAAGCAAGATGGGACTAAAAATAAATTGCATAAAAAGTATAAACAAATAACATTCTAAGAGGAAAAGAATTTGACGCATTCTGCTTAGAATTTGGACACCTCCTATTAAACATATTTTTTTCTATTTATCTATGACCAGAGAGAAAAAACATAGAGATTTAGAGATCAGATACTGTTGCTGGCAGTGTGTTCTGTTCACAGTGGGAGAGCAGACATGTACCAAAGGTCTACTTGTGGGCTACATTTGATGGAAAGAACAGAAAGATCGCATTGGAGAAGAGTCTCAATCTGTCAGCATCATGAACGCTAGGATTTTGTTGCCTTCAGCTCCATACAGTGGAGTGTTCTGGCCATATCTGGTTGCAGGAATAGACTCCTGAAAGAAATATTTGTAAAGACAGTATAGAAACAATTTGAAGGAAACAAGGAGTGGAGAAAGACTAACAATGCCAAAATCTTGTCATTTTGTTCTTGGGTCCTATGTCTGCTTATTTTCTGCTATTCATATGCTGTCCAGATGACAAATTCTTCTAAGAACTTGAGGTATGGCCTACTGTAGGGAAGCAGAAGGATTCGATTGCTCATCAGGAATGAAGACAAGCCAGAGACAGTATAGCCTGCTTACTTACTGCAGGAAAGGAATTAGTTCTTGGACTCTCCTTTTTAACCTATAACTTCCTGAAGGAAAAGGTGATTGTTATCATCTTCTTCCATGTGGCATCTGATTGTGAGTGCTTCAGAGGGCTGAGAAACACTGGGTTTTTGCTGAGGGATTATTTGAATTGTCCTCTAGATCACAGTAGGATTTTATAAGGGCTAAGTGACTCGTTTAAACACCGTGCTCTGTAACTTCCATGTAATACCTTATCTGATATTCTTTCGATCCAACTGAGCAGGATTTCCATGTTTCATGCCTAAGGAAACTAAGGGATGGAGATTAAGGAATTAACCTTGTTACCCATCTTAACCATAATGCGAGGAGGCAATTAGCTGCTAAATGCAGTGTTACTTCCCCTTATGGTTGTTCATGCAGAACTACTAATGGACAATAGATTATACTATTGTAGGAAATAAGAGAATTTTAATGCTGTATGTGGCAGTTTCAGTATTTCTTAAAACATTTTTTCATAATGGAGCTGGAAAGATGAAAAATCCATGAATAATATGTTCACTGTCTGAGAATGAAGACCAACGTCAGTTCTTCAGTACGAATGTTGAAGTGGGACATGGAAGTTGTGACTCCAGCAGTGGCTGGTAGGGACGTGCTGTGCACAGGCACACAATAGGACTCTGACAACGCAACCTATCTGAAATGATAGAACGGTGGGTTTCCAATGCAGTGAGCAGCTGTCTCAGAATGTAAGGAGCATATAAAGAAGAAATCCTCTATCTTTCCTGTGCACATGCACAGGTAAGCACATGCACACACATGTACACACATGAACACACACACACACACACACTCACTCACTCACATTCACACACCCACAAAGAAATAAATAAATAAAATTTAAAACTTTACAAATACATTGATGCTGAGCATGAATCAGAAACTCTTTTCTTTTTAAACTGGATATTTCGTTTATTTAAATTTCAAATGTTATCCCCTTTCCTAGTTTCCCCTCCAGGAAACCCGCTATCACATTTCCCCCTCCCTCTGCTTCTATGAGGTTGTTTCCCCACCCACCCACCAACTCGCACCTCTCTGCCCTAGCGTTCCCCTACACCGGGGTATCGAGCCTTTGCAAGATCAAGGGCCTCTCCTCCCTCTGATTTCCAACAAGGACATCTATTGCTACATATGTGGCTGGAGTCATGGCTCCCTCCATGTGTACTCTTTGGTTGGTGGTTTAGTCCCTGGGAGCCCTAGAGGGTCTTTGTGATTGATATTGCTGTCCTTCCAATGGGGTTGCAAACCCTTTCAGTTTCTTGAATCCTTTCTCTATCTCTTCCATTGCAGACCCCATACTCAGTCTAGTGGTTGGCTCTGGCAGAGCCTCTCAGGAGAAAGCTATGTCGGGCTCCTGTCCGCAAGCACTTCCACAATAGTGTCTGGGTTTGGTGTCTTTATGCAGGCTGGATCCCCAGGTGGGGCAGTCTCTGGATAGCCTTTTCTTTAGTCTCTGTTCCACACTTTATCTAGATAGTTCCTCCCTTGAGTATTTTGTGCCTGCTTTTAAAAAATACCGAAGCATCCACACTTTGGTCTTTCTTTTTTATGAGCTTCATGTTGTCTGTGAATTGTGTCTTGGGTATTCTGAGATTTGAGGCTTATAAACACTTATCAGTGAATGCATACCAAGTATGCTTTTTTGTGATTAGGTTACCTCAATTAGGATGATATTTTTAACTTCCATATATTTGCCTAAGAATTTCATGAAATCATTGTTTTTAGTAGCTGAGTAGTACTTCACTGTGTAAATATACCACATTTTCTGTATACTCCCTCTGTTTAAAAACATCTGGGTTCTTTCCAGCATCTGGCTATAATAAATAAGGCTGATATGAACATAGGGGAACATATATCCTTGTTATATGTTGGGGCATATTTTGGGTATATGCCCAGGCCCAGGAGTGGTAGGTACAGTGGCGTCCTTAGTTGGTTCTATGTTCAACTTTATGAGGATCCCTCAGACTGATTTCCAGAGTGGTTATATCAGCTTGCAATCCTACCAGCAATGGAGGAGTGTTCCTCTTTTTTCACATCCTTACCAGCATTGGCTGTCATCTGAGTTTTTCATCTTAGCCATTATGACTCGTGTGAGTTGGAATCTTATGGTTGTTTTGTTTGCATTTCCCTGATGACTGAGGATGTTCAACACTTCTTTAGGTTTCTTGGCCATTCAATATTCCTCAGCTGAGAATTCTTTCTTCTGTCCCCCATTTGTTAATAGGGTTATTTGATTGTCTGTGGTCCAATTTCTTGAGTTATTGTATATATTGGATATTAGCCATCTATTAGATGTAGAATTGGTAAAGATATTTTCCCAATATGATGGTTGCCATTTTATCCTATTGATAGTGTCCTTTGACTTACAAAAGCTTTGCAATTTATGTTGATCTTAGAACATAAGCCATTGGTGTTCTGTTAAGGAAAATTTCCCATTTGCCTATGTGTTCAAGGCTCTTTCACACTTTCTCTTCTATTAGTATCAGTGTATCTGCTTTTATGTGGATGTGCAGAATTCTATCAAACTTTCAATGAAGACCTAATACCAATATTCTTGAAACTATTTCACAAAATTGTAACAAAGGGGACACTACCCAATTTTTTTATGAAGCCACGTTATGTTCATATCTAAACCACACAAAGACCCAACAAAAAAAGAGAACTTAAGAACAATTTTACTTATGAATATCAATACAAAAATAACCAATAAATTTCTCACAACCTGAATCTAAGAACATATCAAAATGATCATCTATCACAATCAAGTATACTTCATCTCAGGGATGCATGGATGGTTCAATATACAGAAATCCATCAACGTCATCAACTATAAAAACAAACTCAAAATAAAAAAGACATAATTGTCTCATTAGATGCTGAGAAAACATTTGAAAAACTTCAATACCCTTCATGATAAAACTCTTGGAAAGATCAGGAATTCAAGGCCCAAATTTAAAGACAGTGAAAGCAATATACAAGTAGCCAACATATAACTAACTGGAGAGAAACTTGAAGTAACCTCACTAAAATCAAGGACTAGACAAGACAAGGGTGCCAACTCTCTCCCTACCTATTCAATACAGTACTTAAATTCCTAACCATAACAATTAGACAACAAAAAGATGCCAAAGGCATACAAACTGGAAAGAAAGCAGTCTAAATATAACCATTTGTAGATGATATGATAGTATACTTACATGACCCCAAAAATTCCACCAGAGAACTTTTACAGCTGATAACCAACTTCAGGAAAGTAGCTGGATATAAAATAAACTCAAACAAATTAGTAGTCTTCTTCCACTCAAAAGATAAACAGGCTGAGAAAGAAATTATGAAAATGATACTCTTCACAAAATTCACAAATAATATGAAACGCCTTGATGTAACTCTTAGCAAGCAAGTGAAAGATCTGTATGACAAGAATTTCAAGTGTGTGAAGAAAGAAATTGAAGACCCATGCTCATAGATTGGCAGGATTAATATAGTAAAAATGGCCATCTTACTGAAAGCATTCTACAGACTCAATGCAACCCCCATCAAAATTCCAACTCAATTCTTCATAGTTATAAAGAGAGAAATTTGTAAATTAATTTAGAATAATAAAAAACAGAATAGCAAAAACTATTCTCAACAATAAAAGAACTTCTAGGGGAATCATTATCTCTGAATTAACCTGCATTACAGAGCACTTGTGATAAAGAAAAACCATATGGTATAGGTACAGAGACAATCAGGTAGATCAATGGAATAGAATTTAAGACCAGGAAATGAACCCACACACCAATGGTCACTTGATCTTTGACAAAGGAGGTAAAACCAGCAGTGGAAAAAGTACAACACTTTCAACAAGTTGTGCTGGTTCAAATCTAGGTAAGCAGATAGAATAATGCAAATTGATCCATTCTTCTTATTATTATTATTGTAAAAAGCTCAAGTCCAAGTGGATCAGAATTTCTATATTCTGTTTTCTCAAATTCCCAACTCTTCTGATGTTCTGCAAATTTTTCCTGAGAACATGGCTTGATATGCTATTTCACTGGAAAGAAAATACTGTGTTCTGTGGAACCCCTCAAATTATCTACTCAGTTTGTGATTCTAGTCTTTTAAGTACTTAGTACTTAAACCATAATTTACTGAATAGTATTTTTTTTTGAGATAAGGTCTCACTATTTAGACATGGCTTATCTGTAATTTGCTATGTAGATCAGGTTGACCTAGAACTGGAAGAGACACACCTGAGTACTGGGATCAATGGAGTGGATCTGTGTATGGGATAAGATGTTTGTAGATAAGAGACAATGAACAGAACTGGAAAGCCTGGGACACTTAATGGATAGTACATTCTTCCATTTTATCTCAGGAGACCCCATCATTTGAAAGGTATTTCTCTTCAAAATCATTACTTCTTTCTACCTACTGACTCTCTAAAACATCCCAAAGTTTGTATAGAGTAAAAAAGAGGTAATTAACAAAAAAAAAAAAAAAAAAAAAAAAAAAAAAAAAAAAAAAAACCCCTACCACTTAATATCTGTATCCCCATCAATAACTTTTTATTGACTGTTTTATAGCCACATTCTTTTTTGGCCTTCTAGAAGGTAACTTTTATGACAATGCCACCCTTTGTGTTGAATTGGCCCCATTATGCTTGTGAACCATAAGCAATAAGTTGTACGCTTCTGAACATGATAAACAATTCATCGTCAACAGTAGGACAGCAGACCACTAGGACAATTCATGAGCAGGCTCAGTTATGAGCCAGGATGTAGTGTGGTATGCAGTGTGACAATATAAAGAGATTCATCAGAAGGCAGATATCACTTTTACTTCAGCAACACTTAATCTAGTTGGATTAACAATCTGAGCACTTGGACACTTGGAGTGATATCAGATGCTTTTCAGCTTTGTATTTAGCTCAGTACCTATATACTGCTGGAAACTCATTCGATATTGAGTAATGTCTGCCTCCTCCAATTAATGTGAGTCTTTCATGTTTCTATTTGTTTTCATGTCTGATTTCTAAGTTTTTAATAAATATTACAGATTCATTCTACAGATTTTATTTCTGCTATTATATAAAGCTGATTTTGCCACAATTTCTTAGAGTTTTCAATACAATTCTGGTGGCTATATATTAAGATCAGAGCCCAATGGATCTGCATGATATCCGTGGTACTTTGTCAAAGGGACAAGTATCTTTGACATCTTATGTTTCATATTACAAACAAAATAAAAAACAAAATTTATCCCGTTTTCCTTAATGTAATTGTGCTTGCATATAAAAGTTTAAATTAAAATAGAAAGATTTCCATTTTTCAAATATAAAAAATTAAGATAGCTTAGGATCATATGCTATGCACCTTATATTGAATTCTAGAACATTACAATGCTTTGCTTGATAAGGAATAGGCTGTATGTTTGAAAGGAATAAATATTCATCACCTTCAACAATTTTGTCTCTACTAATAAAGTTATATTTTGTGAGGTTATTGTGATTTCAAATTCTTTAATATGCCATGTGAATTATCAGAACAAATACGTAGATAATTTTTTGTGGGTAGTGAGTAAAATAACATCCAATGATCTTTTCCTTTATTTATTTCTTTATTATCCTAACTTTCAGAAATCATGTTCAGTATATTAAGTTAATCCTAAACATGTACAACACTGGACTCCATTGTTGACAATCGTCTTTGGCATTATTGATGCTTGCTTGCCTTATTCACATGTGATGGTTTGAGTGAGAATGTCTTCAGTAAGCTCAATGTTTGAATAGGTGATCTCCAGTTGGTGGTGCTGTTTAAAAAGTTTAGAAAGTGTGGCCTTCTTGGAAGAGCCTATGTCTGGGCGTGAACTTTTATAGTTTAGAGACTCTTTCTCTCTCTCTCTCTTCTCTCTCTCTCTCTCTCTCTCTCTCTCTCTCTCTCTCTCTCTCTCTCTCTCTCTCTCTCTCTCTCTCTCTGCTCATTGCTTGTGGTTTAAGATGTAAATTTTTGGCTTAGCTCCAGATTTTGTGCCTCTACTATGCCACCACGGATGCACCCATCTGAAACTGTCAGCCCAAGTCAACTTTCTTTTATAAGATGATTTAGTCATGCATTCACCACAACAACAAAAAATTCTCTTATGTATCTTTTGCCTCAGTTTCCTTGGGAAAGTCCCATTTTTACAGGTTGGTGCACTACAGTTCTGCACCATAGCTTGTTAGCTTTGTGAGAGTAATATTCCCTGATTGTCAGGAGAAAGGTTGACAGATTTATTTGCAACAATTATCTACTAATGAAAGAGGAGTCAATATGAAGATTCTGTTCTATTCCAGAAGTTTGGTTTTCATCATTTCTTAGAGGAATGGTTACCTGACTACTAGTGATTCCTTAGTCACTGATTCCTGTCGATCTGAGTGGAACAGCTGTCTAGGGAATTTTTTTCCATAGTCTGATCCAATAGAACCCTACTACCTTCCCTTAATATAAGCCAGATATCATTTGTATCCAGTTTCAGGTTCCTAAGGTAGGAAATAGAAAGCTGACTCAGAAACTGTGCCCGTACTCCTTTGAAGTCAGAGATCTTCAAACTACATTGAAAAGACTTTTGGTGCTAGCTTAAACAGTGGACTCCAGAAGATTCATGTTCCTGGCAAACACGGATACTCTCCCCTGGAACTTTTAGTCCAGAATGGATAAAGTAGTAGTGTAACATACAGAAGCTGTACATTTTATTAATGTAACCCCAACCACAGTTTTCCCTTTGTCTCCATCCCCCTCTCTTCTCTCACTACATCCATTCTTCTCCTGGCTCCCTTCAGAAAAGGGCAGACCTCCCGGGGAAACCAACCAAATATGACATATAAAACTGCGAAAAGACTAGGCACCGCCTCTCAAACTGAGTCTGGACAAGGCAGTAGGATGATAAGGGTCCCAAAATCAGGCAAAAATGTTAGAAACAGCCCCATTCTCCTCGTTAGGAATCTCACAGAAACACAAAGTTCACAAGTATAACTTATATGCAGAAGGCCTACATAGACCCATGCAGGCTTCTTGATTGTCAGTTCAGTCTTAGTCCCCATGAGTCCAAGTTAGTTGATTCTGTGGGTTTTCTTCTGGTGTCCTTGATCCTCCAGGCTCTTACCATTCTTCCTCCCCTTCTTTCAGAGGGTGCACTGAGTTTTGCCTAATGTTTGGCCGTGGGTTTCTGTGTCCATTTGTGTTAGTTGGTGGTGATTATGCCAGACTTCTGACTATGAGTGTAGCAGAATCCAATGAGATATGTTTATCAAAAAACAATAATTACAGAAGAATTAGAGATGAATTCCAGGAAAGAAAGAATACCCAATAGATTATGGTGGAACTTTTCTCCCACTGGTCTATGACTGGTCCTGGAATGTAAGTATCTTTATTCATGCTAGATTATTCAGTATCTCCTCTCTTGTTATATGAGATTTTCATTCCCCAAATAGGTAAACTCCTCACTCAATATATTGGGACAAATGATAGTAGAAATTCAGGGGATTTACCTCAAGCTCAAAAAGTGTTGTGAATTAGTCTCTGCCTTTTAGAACTTCATTACACACCTGATTAGACTAGACATCTCACTTATTGAAAAAAGGTAGCCAGGGGTCTGTAGCTCTTTCAGCCCATTCTATTATCTCCCATGGAAAGAGGCTTCACAGAGCTACTTCCTGAAATCTTAAAACTAGCCCCCGTTTTTTTTTTTTTTAAAGCAGACCAAATCTGTCTTTGGCTCAGATCCTACACTTCGCAGTGTCCAGCATGCCATATGCTGAGTTGTGTCACTGTTTAGCAAGAGGACGCAGAGTGGATCTGGGTGTTTGGAACATTTTACTCACTTGGCCCCAGGAACGGCACTGGCCTCCATCTGCTCCTGAGTACAGTTTTGGATATGATTCCAATCGTGCATGAGAAGGTAGTCTGAGATCCACCCTCACTGGGTTATGACTCAGTGGTAGAAAGCCAAACTTTTATTCTTATTGAGATGTTTGATTCAGTCAAGCTTAATTCATTGGAGATATATATTGAGCAGTAGAGGGATTATGTTTGATTTTAAAATGGTTGTTGAATTAGAAAATTTTGATTCCAGCACAAGTTCTTTGTTCTTGTTACCAGTCCTTTTTTTTTTTTTCACTTATCCATTGTTTCCATTAAAATGTTGAACTGTTAAAAGGTTTTATTGTTCTCAGGTATGCTAATGGGTTTTTAACAGTGGAGGGTGCCCAAATGAATATATTAAAGAGAGGTTTGGGTATTCATTCTTTCTGACTCCCCTACAACATTTCAGTCTCTTTATGGAGGTTGTTTACTGAACCTCATAACCCCTAAATTGTAATTTACTCTTTCCAATTTCTGGGGGTATTTCTTACTTGTTTTTATGCCTTGCAACTGGGAAGTGGTTGCCATTTAAATTGTATGTAGCTTAGTGGTACCCCACAGTCTGGTTTCCTATACTTTGTACACGTATTTGTATTATAAATATCCTTCTTTGTTTCATTCTCCTCACTGGGTTGGACAGTCTTCTTTTTGCTGACACTTCGACTAGTCATATCATAAGCCTGGTTACTTAAAATTTGAGAAGTGATATTTCTAGCAGATAATATCTCTCCTGGTTATAAATTTGTCAGGCACTGACTAAAGATGAATTTAGTCTTCAGGAACATCGAAAATCATTGAATAAGTAATTTATATAACCATGAATTGGAAATGGAACTAAGTATCTAAGTGATTAATATGTCTGATAAATGCTCTAAAAATTCAGAATTGATCAAGAACAATGTGAATGGAATGATCAATGAAACTCATCAATAAGCTAATAAGTACCACCAACAGCAAAGAATTATTTGTAAATTTTCTAACCTGAAGCTGTAATGGCTATTATATTAAAAGTTGCACCAAAGCACATGACCTATGGTGGTGTTCTAAAGAGTTGTCATGATATTGGTCAATCTCAAAAAAGGTCTTCTGGAAATAAATTGCTCATGGACTTGCATGTACAAAAATAAACACATCTCTTAGTAAATATAAAACTTCTTAGATTTCTTGAATTGAAATGCCCTTTTTGACTATTTTTTCCAAGAACTGAGGACTAAACCTAGGGCCTTGTGTTTGCTAGGCAAGCGCTCTGCCACTGAGCTAAATCCCCAAACCCAAAAACCTTTTTGAAAAGTCATAGAAAAGTGCACTGGTTGTGAGACTTCCATTTTAATCATTGGTGTCAGCTCATTACAACTTTCTAGTTTTATATTTGAAAAAAGATACCAGAAACATTTACAGTAATGTAAGAATAATATAATAATTATACTCATAATCACCATTCAGATTAAGAAATAAACTATACCAAAAGTAATGCAAATCTATACCACATTGTATCCTTCCTGGGTCATGGTATTTACTTTATTTTTCAGGCTCTTCCTGGCTCATGGGAGTGCAAAACCATGACCAAAATAGACAAACAGCTTTTAAACCTCCCTTGCAATGGGCAATCTGCACTGATATTGAGCTGTAATGAAGCATGAGGATATTGTCTGCACCCGAGAGGGTCCTGAGTCCATGTGAATACTGCACTCCCTCCAAGGAACTGTTCTTTTGAGCCTATAAAGACAGAGCCCACTGTTCTTAAATCAACACTTGTCCTCTGGACATTCAACCTCAAGAACAGCTTGCCCTAGTGAATTCTGGGTTTGCTTTCACCAAGCCAAACAGGAGACTTTATTTCTTGAGTATCCCAGCCTTGTACTTTTAAAATAAATACCTTAAAGTGTTTTCACATATTTCCTCAAAGCAAAGGCTTTGAGAAAATAAACGTGATTTTTCATGTTGTAAAGTACAAATATTCAATATTCTTCACCATATTGAAAATTAGAAATTACACTGGGAGTTGCGTCAATTAAAAATGGAAAAATTTTGGAGCAAGAACCTGAGCCAGTTAGCTTAAACCTCCAATAGCTCTAAGGCATTGACTGTGAGAAACGAATAACAGACAAGTGTAGTGATTGTCTCCTAGCAGACCAAAAAAGGGGAAAAATAGAGACAGCAGTGGGCAGACCAGAGAGATGACTCAGTGGGCAAAGGTGCTTGCTGCCAAGCCTGAAAATCTGAGTTTAAGTCCCAGAACCCATGTGGGACAAGAAGAAAATGGACTCCAATAAATTTTCCTTGGATTCCACATGGGCACAAAGTGAATGAATGAATGAAGAAAGAAAGAAAGAAAGAAAGAAAGAAAGAAAGAAAGAGAAAGAAAGAAAGGAAGATGAAAGGAAGATGAAAGGAAGGAAGGAAGGAAGTCCCTAAGAGTATTTGTGCAATGGATCCATGCCTATCAGAGCTCTTAAGAGCCTGTTTGCAGGCCCAGATACTATCCATCTCTTTGTTTCTGGGGGACTCTGAGATATGTCCTTGAGTGACTAGACATAATGGTGAAGGACCAATAATAAAGATAAACAAACCTTTTAATATGAATGTGAGGCTAAAGTAGACAATGCCTCTGTTTTAAGGGAGAGTTCACTGAGAAATGAGCACATGGACTATGTAGAAAGAACATTCTTCAGAGCAAAGGTCACAGGAGCTTGTCACTGTCACTTTCCCATCCAAAAATCTATAACCGTCCTTTACCTAAGGTAGCCTCATAACTCTATGAGGTGACAAGGAGTGAGACAGCAGAGAGGAAGAGTTTCTTACCTGATAACGAATGAGACCACAGCATCTCTGAGGTGTCACTAAGAAACAGAAAGGGACTCATTTCAATATACTGTCTAAGAAAGACAATTTAGAAATGCAGTCTAATAAGGACTTTGATTAAGTATCTATTAGTGTGTGTTACAAAATGCTATTGTTTGGACTGTTTGAAGACAATGCAAAACTATGGGAAAACACTGAAGATATTATCTAACGTGTTTGATATGTCTCTGTCTGTTTACATCCATGTTTAATACTATACATGATTAATCCCAGTGCAATAATTACCCAATGTTGTATGACATTTATATTTGAGAGTGAGTATTATGGTGATGTCCCCAGGACAGATGAAATTGATGGAACAAAGTATTCCTTAGCATCCTAAAGTAGTGTAGATTCAGCTTGTGATAGACCTAGCTGTGGTACCCATGTTCTGGTATTTAGCAAGCAGTCTGCATGTATGCAGCTGTCTGACAGATGTTAGCATTCTTTCTGCTGGCTGGTTTCAATATCGAAAGGGGCACACTGCTCTCCATACATCTCCATCTCAAATCCCAAGGGCAGGAGAAGAGAATGGTAGACAGAAAGAAAAGCAAAGGAAAAATCCCTAAACCCAAACATGTCTTTGTTAAGAAAAAAACAAAAAACAAAACAACACAGCTATTGAAAAGCAGTGGTGTTCTGTGAGTATGATAGAATCAAAGGCTTGTATTTCAAGGAGACTATTTTTTTTTCTGTAGCACAAATATGATTAAGGGTAATGTGTGTTGTTTTAGGTTGTCTGTGTCCATAAAAGAAAAATCAGTAGTGCCGGACATACAAGACAAAAATAAATAGTTGGACATCAGAGGCCTTCTGGCTCTCAAACTTAAAAATTTAATAACCAGACTGCTTATTTGTTTCCAGGTTTGTTTTTGTCTTATGGGAAATACTCAATAGGGTGCTTTGTTTTGGTTTACTTCAGAACAGGTGGCTTTAGTGACATGGGTTTAGTTTTAGCCAACCTTCTGCCCTCCTTTCTCCAGATCATTCACTCTTTGCCTAGGCCGTCAGGTCTTTGTTGCTACTGCTATCGAAGGCTACCCCAGACTCTATGCTGCCTGCAACAGGAGGGCAAAAGGAGAAAAAGACAGTAGAACACATGAGAATAGAACAACAACAACAACAAAAAAAAACTTAGCATCTTATAGAATTAACTCCTAAACAGGAATGAGAAAGCCTGGGCTGACTGGATAAATCTTGACATCTCTACTTGTTGTTATCTATGTTCTTGTTAATCTGTGTTATCTATGTTGTTATTAACATGGATGGCTGAGTCTCCTCTACTTCTTGTATAATAATTGCTATATAATGTGGCCTTTCTGTTCACTCTCAGAAAAACACAATGTAACTTGGGAAGAGGCTTTCTGCGCCAAGCTGCCCCAGACTTGAGGACCCTTTAGAAGCTTTAGTGGAGGAGAAGCTGTTGGTGTTGAGTAGAGGAAAAGCTCTGGACATTGGAGAAACCAACACTCACAGTAAGAGTCAGGTGTGCATAGAGAACATTTGGGATCTGAAGAGGCTTGAGTGTTACTATGTCATATAGCACAAAGAAGCCAACCCATGGTCCACAGAATGAAAAATGACAAGAGCTTGCAACAAATTATCTATGGCAACCACCAGTGTTGACAGCCTTTCAGTGTGATTCTTATTCATGCTTCCTTCCAGTTCACTCATATATTTGAAAGACACTTTTGTGCCAAGAACTCCAGGCCCCATGCTAAATGTAGAAACACAGACCCAGAGTGATAGTAAAAGCTAATCCTTCTCAATTAATTTCTTAGGGAACCATTCTTTATATTTACCAGTAAAATTCATAATCATTGTAAATAGTTTAGTGTCATCAGCCCAATTGATAGATGCAGAAATTGATAGGTACAGGGAAAGAACATAATATTTCATTATTTCATGTAATAGTTTTTAGACATCTCTCATATGTCAACCGCTGTGCTTTGTTGGGAAATGCAATAAATAAGATAGATTTGGTCTTATTTTTATAGAATTCAGTGGATAGAAAATAATTCAGAATTAATTAATTTATAATTAGTTATAAATGCTAAGGAGAAAACACAATTCAGTTATCTTTTAGAGTCAAAACGCAAAGGTTTGGATGAGTCACGCATGTTGGATACAGCAGTTTATTTAAGGAGATGATGTCAAAGTTGACACTTGAATACGTAGGTTAACAGACAGTGGGGATCCCAAGAACAAGACGAAGTGAGAATAAGCTTAATGGGTCCAAGAAGGAGAAAGAAGCCAAATGTGGCTGGGACTGAGGAGAGTGCTTCACATCAAATTCAGCCCATGGACACTGGATCACTCCCAAAGGCAAATGAGACTCGTTTCTTTAACTTCATAGCACAATTATGGAGCAGTGACTGGGCAAAGAACCCACCACTTTGCTGTGGAAAACATATTTCTGTGGGTTTTAATAATAGATAAAGCACTTGTCTCCCGTAGATCCATACCTTTCTGTCCTTTGAAGCTGTCTGGAACCTTGAAGGCTGAGGTAGGGCAAAATTCCAGGAAGAACCAATTGGTTCTCTTTTCTGGTTCTCATCCAAATCGTTCTGTTGCGAGCAGGTCCCTTTTGAATTTCCCTCTGAGTTATGCCAAAACAGTCAAGGGCAATTCTTGATCCAGTGTGCTATTTTCTCTCTATTTGTTACATTTCTCTCAGGGACAAACCTTCTCCTGCACCTTGCTTAGTTTTCGTCAGCATTGATTCATCCTTCATGACACACTGCATCCGGAAGGCTGATTATTACGACCCTAGAAATGAAAATGCTTGAAAGATAATGCACTCTGGGGGTCTCAGGAATAAGAGGGATACAAATTACCCCTTGTTCTGAGGTTTATGGATTTAAGTTCAGCTTCTTATTTAGGAGATACAGAACCACTGCCAAAGCTCTTTTGCTTTTTTTGTTTTGTTTTTTTTTTTTTTTTTCTGAGTTTCAGGAAATGAACTCAAAGTTTGCCAAATTTATTTTAGAAACATTAATGTTTTATTAATAGAAAACGATCTGCCCCTATTTTTATTCAGTATTTAAAAAGTAACCCAAATTATGAACAATATTATAGCATCCAAACTTAAAAGTGCCTCATCTAGACATAACACAGGTCATATGAACAAAAGTCTGTGCTTGTCCATCCATGGGTGATGCTGGTATCTCTGTGCATGTGTGTTTTTATGTCTCTGTGTGCATGTAGATATCAGTGTTGATGTGTGTCTATACATGCTTGCATTTATCTGTCCCTGAAAAAATAGACATTCGAAATGAGAAACCATGAGAGACAGGATTTAGGGAGAAAGGAAAATGTCACAGGCAGCAGATGAGCTAAGAAGTATCCTGGTAACTCACTGTTCCAAGAGTGGTACCCAGAGCACAGGAGAGTTTTGAGAGGTGCCAAGTCTCATCTTTCTCCCAAGACCATTTAGTCAAATTTCAACAAGCTCCCAAGTGAAGCGGATGTGCAATTTAACAATGGTGAAGTATTGTCTAAATGGTTGCATGTTCTTGAGGCTTTGTCCTCGCCCTTTGCATTTGTGGTAATCTCCTCTAGCAAGTCACATCCTATTCAAGACTAAACTACCATTTTACCTGAAAACGTCCTGTGCATTTTATCCTAGCATTTACCATACTTTGTAATTACAGTGATTTTCCTACCTGTTTCCCCTCACTGTAACAAGAACACCATAAAGAAGAATCTAGATAAGGCTTGTGTACTGTTTTATGTCCAAATGCTTGTCTTAATGCATAATATAATATATAACAGATGTTCAGTAATTAACTATCAAATGATCTGTTCTTCAGAGAAGGAAGCAAGTCATTGGAAACACTTGATAACATTAACTTCCTTTTCCATCCTTACCGTTTTTTTGTAAATCTTTTCCCCAATCCCTATCTATTCATAGACACATACAAAGATCATATGCTACAGTGTCATGTATCCATAGGTTCTCAGATTATTTCATGATTTTTAAAATTGTTAGATAAATATTCTCCAGCCAAACTTGTGCCAAATAGAAGCTTCTAAAGTAGAGATAGAAATCAACAATTTCATTTTAGCCTGAAAGATTCACTTGGAACTGAGCCAGAATAAGCCATTAACAAGAAAAGCAACAACAGCAATAACACAGAGACACACAGAAACACACACACACACACACACACACACACACACAGTAGTTGGGCAAACTAAGTCCCCAAACTATGTATTCTATTGTTATTCAATCAGTCAAAAGTGAACCCTTGTTTGTGAGTTTTATGTCACTGCATGCATGTAGACTACGTTCAGTGTGGACAAGCACAATGCCAAGCATATGTGAGATGAGCTGTGTGGGGCATGGTTAACACTGCAGGCAGAGAGGACTCATTCAGAGTGCTGGCAGACTCTGAAGGTCCACGGCCTGTAAGGATTTCACTAGAGAAAGTTGTCTCTACTTGGTGAATATTGATGTCTTGTGCAATACAGTTCTTTATTGAAAAGGTTCTCTGAGGTATTATGGGATGCCAGTTGGCATCCCTAGCCCTCTGTTCATCATATGCTAGTAATAACCCTTTGTTTTGTACCAACCAGAGTATGTCCTTGTGTTTCCAAATACACCAGAATCAAAATCACCCTTGCATAAACCCTACTGCTATAGGTGGCTCAAGGGATGAAGGGCCCTCTACTGTATGTCACTATCACCCAGTGTGTGATTCTAGGTTAGCCAGTTGTTATGTGTCCTTATTGGGTTAGAAGTGCACTGCACAGCAAAGCTTCAGGACATGAGTCCTTCTTACTTAATGCTGAGCTGTGCCCAGTAGTGAGCATATTGCTTTGGAAAGGGAGAGTCCCTCTACCAGTGCTTTGCCGGAAGTTGGAAGTCTTTCAATTGCTTTTCTTATAGATCTGTTGAAAAAGAAATTCATGCGCATGAGAGAGTTGGCAGCCAGCAGCAAGGGTGGCAATTTTCTGCCCCTTGACTGAAAACTGTCACTTTAAAAAGATTTGCCCTGAGCATATCTATTTGCTCAGGAAAAGGATACAAGAAGTATATAGACTTTCCGATGGATAGATGTCTTTTTACTTCTGTGAGGCATCTAACAAGTCTTCCACATTTGGCATCTGGAATCCTAGACCAAAATATCAAAGATAAATCACCTCTTTAATTTATGGTCTCTGGGGTAAGATAATGAATGAAGATTCTTTACAACATGAGCTCCAAAACTTGTCCAAAGAGACATTCAAATTAAAGCATAATGTTTGCTTTTCCATTACAAAAGGATCCATTGAAATATTTTAACAAACATGTCAGGTTTAATGTTTAAAAATGCATTTTCTATGAGCATGTTATGTCAGATGAAGTATGCATATTAAGTTACAACTCTATACCATTTAATTATTTGCTTTATTCTGTAAGTATTTGATATGTGATACATGCTCATTATCTTTGATGAAAAATACCTTTTTTAAAAATTCAAAACCCAGTCATAAACTGGAGGATTAAATCAAGAACATGTGTCAGAAATGAGAAATAATCCTTCACACTTAAGGTCTTATGAATAGTCTTTCAAATACACAAACAACTGATTGTTTTAATGAGTGTGATAAACAAAAATTAATGAGATTAATTATAGGCTGCCAGGTGAGAAACAAGTGATTAATTTGGAAAGCTTTAATTTTTTTCCATGAGTTTGAACACCTTATTGTCATAACTAGACAGAATCAATTGCCTTCCACACCAAGAAAAAAATAACTTAAGTAGAACTATTATTTTGAAATATGTGTAGTTTCTCACCAAAATTGCGTTTATTTAAAATTAGATTTTTCCTATTGTATTTTCAGGGATGTTACCTGTTGACTACATAGTGCACTGAGGTCAAAGTCCTCTGTGTCCTCAGTCGGGTGGGTAGCCTCACAGAGGGTGGTGTTTAGAGACTAACACTAACGAGAAGGAATCTGGGACTGAGGCAGCTATTTAGCACTCCAGATACTGGTGTTATAGATGCACTGAAATCCCATAGCTTCGGGAGATAGGGTTCTGGTTATCAGTCAAGCCTTCAGTGATAGCATGGTCAAATTCTTTTTTATTTCTTACAACTTTATTTAAAAAAAGAGAGAGATATGTAAAGATTTTTTAAAGCATTTTAACATAAAACTATATGAATATATTTTTGTCAGTACTTAATGCTTTTAGAGGTCTGATAGTATACATTGAAATCTTACCAGTTACCATAAGCATAAAGTACATGACAAACAGAATGTAACATGCAAACAGTCAGAGTTTTCTTGGTGTGTATAAATTAAACATAAAGATTTTTGAATACCAAAAATTGCCACAAGGCTATATACTTAGCTCTTGAATTATTAATGATTTAAGGTATACCAAACTCTGAGAGGGTGCTATACACTTATTTTTTTTTCCTCAGAAGGACTGAGACTTTCACTTTTTGGCCTTTTTTTTTTCTCTTGAGATTCAAATTGCCAGTGAATTGTTTCTGGGATAGTCAGAGCTTTCTGGGGCTAGTATCCAATTATCAGTGACTGCATATTATATCTGTTCTTTTGTGACTGGGTTACCTCACTCAGGATGATATTCTCTAGATGGATCCACTGTCCTAGGAATTTCATAAAGTCATTGTTTTTGATAGCTGAATAGTACTCCATTGTGTAAATATACCACAATTTTTGTATCCATTCGTCTACTGAAGGACATCTGGGTTCTTTCCAGCTTCTGGCTATTATAAATAGAGCTGCTATGAACATTGTGGTACATGTGTCCTTATTATATGTTGGAGCATCTCTGGAGTATATGCCCAGAAGTGGAATAACTGGGTCTTCAGATAGTACTATGTCCAATTTTCTGAGAAACCACCAGACTGATTTCCAGAGTAGTTGTACCAGCTTATAACCCCACCAAAAGTGGAGAAGTATTCTTCTTTCTCTGCATCCTCACCAGCATCTGCTGTCATCTGTGTTTTTGATCTTAGCCATTCTTACTGGTGTGAGGTGGAATCTCAGGGTTGTTTTGATTTGCATTTCCCTGATGACTAAGAATGTTGAGTACTTCCTTAGATGCTTCTCACCCATTTGATATTTCTCAATTGATAATTTTTTGTTTAGCTCTGTACCCCATTTTTAATAGGATTGTTTGATTCTCTGGCATCTAACTTCTTCAATTCTTTGTATACCTTGGATATTAGGCCTTTATCTGATGTGGTGTTGGTAAAGATCTTTTCCCATTCTGTTGGCTGCTGTTTTGTTTTCTTGACAATGTCCTTAGCCTTACAGAAACTTTGCAATCTCATTAAGTCCCATTTGTTAATCTTTGACCTTAGAGCTTGAGCCATTGGTGTTTTGTTCAGGAAATTTTCTCCTGTGCCTATGTGTTCTAAGGTTTTCCCTACTTTCTCTTCTAATAGTTTAAGTGTACCTAGTTTAATGTGGAGATCTTTGATCCACTTGCACTTGAGCTTTGGCATGGTCAAATTGTTGGAGAGCAAAGAATTATCAAAGTAAACAATTTTATTAAGGGAAGTGCACACAAGGTAAATTACTAGGTAACTAAGTCTGCTAGTGGAAGAATAGAAAGCAGAAAAACATTGTAGGGTTGGAGTCATGTCTCTTTTTTTCTCAGATTAAATCCACTCTGGAGACTGAGGCAGTGAAGAAGGCTGAACTGTGCCTCAGAAATGAGTGGGAAACTACTTATCTCAGAGTGGTACTTAAAAACTGTTTGATTCACACAAGACACCAGGCCACTAGTATTGGAATGAAAGAAGAAGAAAGAGGAAGAGGATGAGGATGGCAGGAAGAAGGGAGGGAGGGAGAGAGAGAGAGAGGGAAAGAGAGAGAGAGAGAGAGAGAGAGAGAGAGAGAGAGAGAGAGAGAGAGAGAGAGAGAGAGAGAGAGAGAGCTGGGGGACATTAGGGAAAGGAAGTCTAAAAGGTATTGAGCTCTGGGCCATTTAAATTCAAGATATCAATAAAGCAATAAACTTTACTTCCCTTCAGACAGGGTTTTTGAATGAAAGCCAAGGGTAGATAGGCTGGAATTTTGACACATCCATAGCAAGAAAAAAAGCAACCAAAAATCTGACTATACCACCAAAGTGAAGTGAGAAACCAAAGTCATAGTATGGATATAGTTTCAGTTAGAATTTGGAAGAGTAGGAAAATAAGGAGGATTGGGAAAAGGTAATGACAAGAGAAGAGGAAGAAACTAGAGAGAAGCTAAATATTCTAAGAAGTGTACCAGCCCCAAGTGCCTCAGAATTGCTGAGCAATTTTTTTGTTTGCTTGTGTTGTTGTTGTTGTTTTCCTTTTTGCCGTTAGCCACGTACCTTCCTGTACCAAGGCTCTGTCCCAAGTAGTACTGAGGTTATAGAGGTAACAAGAAGGTGTTTCACAGACATCTGTAATAGTCCTAAAGTTTCACATCAGCCTCTCTACTGAATACAGTAAGAGGCAGCACCAGAGCCTGACGAATCTACACCAACTATTCTTCTGAGATGTCATAGAAGAATTCCATACAAGGAAAAATGCCTGGTGATCCTTTATAAATGGCCTCAGGCTGGACTAAATATACAGAAATGATTATTACTAATAAATGTAGTTGTTTCACTTCTGTGGGACTTCCTGAGTAAACAATTTTGATTGAGATGAACAAATTTTTTATCTGTATAGCTGGATGCTGTAATGAAATCAGATGTTTAGAATTTATTCTGTTTGTTTTGTTTTTGAAAGCTTTCAGTCTGGTTTAGAATCAGGCATGTATAAATGGAACGTTTTATGTGGAGAGTAAGATACAAGGATAGTGGGAAAAGCTGATAACCAAGTATCTGTAGCAACATCTAACACTCAGTGCCAATTACAAATTGTTGTAGACAGATTGATTATGAAGTTGGGAGAAGTCCGCCAAGATTGCTAAAAGAATTTTACTACACAGGAAGAAATAAAATTAGGATTTGGACTTTGATATTGGAAAGACAAAACAAGTTTTCTTCTCTTCTCGTGGACCATGGTAGCAACATCTACCATCTCTGATCTGTGTACTGGCTGGTTTTGTGTCAACTTGACACAAGCTGGAGTTATCACAGAGAAAGGAGCCTCCGTTGAGGAAATGCCTCCATGAGATCCAGAGATCTTTTCAGTTCCTCAAGGGGGAGTTATTTTGGTTCACAATGGAAGATAACACTCGTAATTTCCTACACTTTGGTGTTCCTTCTGTGATGGCCAAGTTATCAAGCACCAAAGAAACTTACAGCCAGAGCAGAATTCTTAGAAGAAGAGGGGTGGAGACAGAGCATAATGTCTTGGGCAGTCACAAGCAAACTCAGTGCTCTGGCAGGGCAAGGATGTTTTTACTTGACTTAGAGCCTGGATCATAGAGAGAGCTGTGGCTCTTAAAATGAATGCTGATGCACCACTCAGACTTTAATTTATAGGGCCGTGTACTCTGAAATGGACTTGATACATCTTCAATGTATATTATTACCTATAGCCAAACATAGAGAGCAACCAAAAGTCCAACCAAAAGATTTTGCACTAAATAATCCTGGATGGATATTAAAGAAGGAGCACTAGTAGTTGGTTTATATCATATCTGAAATTTATTAATATAATGGACATGTGTTTTCAGATGTCTAAAACAACAATAATTGGGGTAATTTTTCCTTTGTTTTGTACTTGTGAATATTGAACATGTAGATGTATGGCTCTAATTTCCAATAAACATGTCTAAACCTGAGTACTGCAACTTCAATATTTCTCTGTCCTCCTGCCCCAGATGAGCTTATATAGACATCCTGTGTACACTTCTGAACACAATGTTTGGTTAGTATTAAGTGAATGGATGACCTACTAGTTATAACAATCTAAAAAAAGATAACAATGTAAACTTCAATTACTATCATAAATGTATGGTATTATAGAGTGCTTATCTATATGCCTATTATGGCATTAACTCATTCTTTATATATGTATATATGTATACATGTATATATGATGTATATATGATGTATATATGATGTATATATGTATATATGTATATATGTATATATGTATATATGTATATATGTATATATGTATATATGTATATATGTATATATGTATATATGTATATATGTATATATGTATATATGTATATATGTATATATGTATATATGTATATATGTATATATGTATATATGTATATATGTATATATGTATATATGTATATATGTATATATGTATATATGTATATATGTATATATGTATATATGTATATATGTATATATGTATATATGTATATATGTATATATGTATATCATGAAGTAAAATATTTTACTTTGATAAAGTTTTAATAAGAAATTAAAGCCTTTATCAATGACTAATGACCTGATAACACTCTAGTCTTAAGCCATGAGATTTATACCTTCTAATAACTCTTTTAATGCCTCCTAAGTACATAACATTGTCGAGTGTATTTTAATCCAGGGCCTATTTAAACTAATCTGAACCCTACTCTTTCTCTCTGAGATGGGGTTTCTGTGTAGCCCTGGATGTCTGGAACTTGGTCTGTAGCTCAATGACCATCTGCCGCTGCCTCTGAGTTCTGGGATCAATAACATGTGTCACCACAACCAACAATGAATGAAATTCTTAAAGTATACAGCTGAGAAACTAGTATGTATTGATATCAGATTCTATATCTATTCTAGAGGTGATGGTTCTATATCAGCATATGCAGGCAGCAGAAAGAAGAAAGAGACACCGAGCCTAGCTTGAGCTTCTGAGAGTGCAAAGCCCGTCCCCAGTGACACATTTCCCCCAAAAAGGCCACACTTCCTTCAACAAGGCCACACCTCCTAATCCTTCTGAAGCAGTGCCACTCAATGATAACTAAGTATTCAAATATATGAGCCTATGAAGGCATTCTTATTCAAACCATAATGGCAAAAAAATAAAAATAGAAAATAATTATGGTTAATGTTGAAACTCTTTTCTCTAAAAAAAGAGAAAATTAATAAGAATATAAATGGTTTGAGCAAAATAAACCACAAAATCAACCAAAAACATATTTATAGTACACTTAGTTGCAACAGAATGAGTATTCTTCTCAATTGTACATGAAAACTCACCAAATAAAACGAAATAAAGGTGACTACATATTACACAATAGAAATTTTATAATCTGGGTATTCTGGCATACTCTTGTGATCTCAGAACTCAGGAAGCCAACTTGAGGGTCAGTATGAACAATATACAAAGTTCCAGGCTATCCTGAGTTAAATGAAAATGCCATCTCAAATAAAAAAGATTGAAACTGCACATGGGATGTATGTATTCTCTGACAAAAATTAAGATAAAATAAAAATAAGAATGAATATCTATTTGGTAGTACATAAGTATTAAGAAAAAATATATATTACTAAGAGTACAAAGAATACCAGAGGGAAAATATAAAATTATTTAACTGAATTAAATTAAATGAAAGCAAAATTTGAAGGCCATAGCTGAAGCAATGCTTCAAGAAAAAGAAAGAACATTAAAAGGTTATATTCAAAAGTAACAAAGCCTAAAATTAAGGGCAAAAACCTTAAGGGTGACCTAAGAAGTAAAAGGACTATTACAACCATTCTACCAGAGTTAAGAAAGTTGTTCTCAAATGGAGGAAAAATGACTCAAAGTCTCAGCTTCCAAAGATGTGAGAGAATAGCCCCATGAGCTAAATTATTAAGGGACACAGAAAACACAAGTATCTAGATGTGTGAAGGAGATGCAGAATACAGGACGAAGCCAGCCTAGACCAGTGAGGGTTAGATTAGGTTCCTGCTATTAGTTTGAGACTGAGAGTGAAAGATATTAAGACTCCAGAAACCCATAGTCAGCTCAGAACAAAATATTAGGTCAGAGGCTGCAGAAGTTTGTCAAAGAAAGAGGACTTTCCAGACATAATAAGCTAAGTGTAAGACAAATTTTTTCTGTCTCTTTTCAAGAGCTCATAAAGTACTGCTTCTACTTTTAAGGTCAAACAATAGAAAATATTTCAGTGAAAACACTGACATTAGAAAGCACCATTCTAAACAGAATTTAAAGACATTAAAATATTTCCCTTGAAGGAATCCCACATCAATGCATAGACTGTCTTTTGTATCAACTGATTTACTTCATTTCCCAAATAAAGCCTATAGGATGAAACAGCCCCAGCACATCACCTTCAACAGTTGTTTTTTATGTGCCAAGGGGTTGCAACACCATAAAAACCACAACATCAACCAACCAGACACCCAAGAACTCCCAGGGACTAAACCACCATACAAATAGTCCACATAGAAGGCCCCATGGCTCCAGCTGCATATGAAGCAGAGGATGGCCTTGTTGGACATCAGTGGGAGGAGAGGCCCTTGGTTCTATAAAGGCTCAATGCCCCAGTGTAGGAGAATGTCAGGGCGAGGAGGCAGGAGGGGGTGGGTGAGTGGGTAGGTGCGGAACCACCCTCATAGAAGCAAGAGAAGGGGGATAAGATGAGGAAACCACAAAGGAGATTAACATTTGAAATGTAAATTTAAAAATACAATAAAAGAAAAAGTTGAGGTTTTATTTAAAAAAATGAATATTGATTAATAAAATGGAGGCACGATTTATTTCTTTCTAAGTAATTTTAATGGTTTTTGTTCTTTTATTTTGACCTTAATGACATAACTCCTTCAAAGGTCAACAAACTACATGACTTTTAAAGATTTTAAAACTATTCAGTATTTTCATATGATTTTTCACAATTGATCATTTTCACGCCTTCTTATATGAAAATATATTTACTATCTACACATGGTAGAAAGGTAAAACTAAAGCCATATTGAAAACTCATGAAAGAAGATGAAATATTGGTGCTCTACTGTTTCCTGAAGATATGCATACATTTAATGGTTGTTGGGGGAAGTAGAAGCATTTTCCCAGCTTGTAGCAATGAGCAAGACACGCATGTTCATGTGAATAATCTTTACTCATAATGCTGTAGGCAGCTATAATTAATTCACACACATTAAAAAATAGAAAGACAGGAAGGAAGGAGCTAAGGAGGAGGGAAAGAAGGAAGGAAGGTCATGAAATTGG